>NC_080540.1:123543585-123848794 GCF_028640845.1 Ahaetulla prasina
AGACAGCCATGAAATCAGTTTTGCTCCATTTCACAACCTTTCTTGCAACATTTGTTAAGTGAATCATTGCATTTGTTAAGTTAGTAACATGGTTGTTAAGCAAATCTGGCTTCCCCGTTGACTTTGCTTGTCAGAAGGTTGCAAAAAGTGATCACACAGCCCTGGGACACGGCAACCATTATAAATACGAACCAGTTGCTATGCATCTGAATTTGGATCACATGACCACAGGGATGCTGCAACGGTGGTAAGTGTGAAAAACTGTCATAAGTCACTCTTGTCATTGATGTTGAATGGTCGCTAAACAAATAACTGTAAGTCGAGGACAACCTGTACATTATTCCACTGAGCACACTGTGAATTCAGTGAGCAAAGGAGGGGAGTCTTACTGTTTTTGTTTGGTGAAGCTTATTTATGATGGTTGCACTGTCTCAGGGTTGTATGATCCCCTTTTGCGATCTTCTGACAAGCAAAATCTATGGGATAGCCAGATTCACTTAACAACCATGTTACTAACTTAACAGCTGCATGATTTATTTAACAACTGCACAAGAAAGACTGTAAATGGGGTGAAACACACTTAACAACTATCTCACTTAGCAAGAGAAATTTTGGGCTCAATTGTGGCTGTAAATTGAGGACTACCTGTATATGACTTATTCCAAGTTATTTTTTATTTGCTCCTTCTCTCCTCTCCTCCCCTCCCCTCCCCTCCCCCCCTATTCCCCCTCCCCCCCTCTCCTGTCTTTCCCTCCTCCGCTCTCCTCCCTTTCCTTCCCCTCCAACCTCTCCTCCCCCTCCTCCCCTCCCCTCCTATGCCCTTCTCTCCTATCCCCGCTCCCTTCTATAGCATTTGCAGCAACAACAACAAAAAACAACAACCCTACATGTTTGGTGACATCATATAAATCCAGCATTTTGTCTTTTTGTGTGGAACTCTTACCTAAAAATATAAGTTTTGGCATTTGGGTAATCAACCATCATGCCTAATGCCTATCATTTACTTCCCTTTCTCTTCCATAGATGCCCATCTGTCCTCTTCTTTCCACTCCCAACTTTGTATGGCGAATGCTACTGACACATCCGATCACAGAAATGGTTACTCAAGTGCTGACTCATAAAGCTTGTTGAATAGGAAAGCGTCTGATTGAACAGACCAACTTCCTGAATGGACATAATTAAAACCTAAGGAGATTTTTTTTCACAGATTCATGGGTTTTTCAGAAGCTAAAATTTGCATATTAATAAGAGCCTGTTCAAACTGATTGGCTTAATGTGTTTGGAGTAAGTATAATTAAATGTCATGGGAGATATATTATAAAGTAATGAAGCTGGAAGTAATTTATCAGAAATTGAGCCAAGACAAAGGCATTTCACATAATAAACAGTTTTTTAACCTTCTTTCTTTTTTAAAAAAAATAATAATTTGCTTAATCTGTACTTGGACATGTGTTTATTATTACATTGCCAAATAAACAATGGCACGATAATGTTGTTTTTATCATCTCCAGGATAGGGATTTTTTTTTGAAGTATTATTTTCTCAAGGATAAAAGTTTTAATCCATCAACCTTAGAATGAAAAGGGCACCAATCATATCTGATACCACAGCATATCATGCCCTTATTGCTCTCTCCTTGTGCACTGTAGAAGCAGTCCATTTCCCAAATGTTACTGAGGTTTAATGAAAACTTCCAAACTGAGATTTGTTGTTGTTGTTGACCATTTTTTCCCCTCTAATATCTGTCAGATAGTTCGTTCTGTTCTTCCTTTGTCTTGTTCTATTTTAGCTTTTTTTTTAAAAACAAGGATATAGAGGAATGTTCTGACATTCTGTATTATTATTTATTAGACGTAGTTTATGCTTTCATTTCAGCAAGTTGGAACCAGCTTTTATTCTCCCAGTGGGGGCACCAGAAATGATCTTTGCCAGTTCCTTCTACCTTTATAATCCCCAGGACCTTTTCTTCTGTTCTGGAAGGATCTACAACATTGTGCTGAGGCTTCCTGAAAGACAAAGAGGATTGCACAAGAATAAGCACATGGGTGTGTGTGGAGAGAGAGATAGAGAGAGAGAGAAGGAGAGAAAGGGAGGGAGTGAAAGAGAGAGAAAAGGAGAGACAGAGAAAAGGAGAGACAGAGAAGAAAAAGGAGAGAGAAGGAGAGAGAGAGAGAAAGAAGGAGAGAAAGGGAGGGAGGAAAGAGAGAAAGGAGAGAGAAGGTGAGGGAGGGAAGGAGGGAGGAAAGAGAGAAAGGAGAGAGAAGGAGAGAGAGAGAGAGAGAAAGAAAAAAGAGAGAGAGAAAGAAGGAGAGAGAGAGAAGAAGACGGGGAGAGACGGAGAAGGAGAGACTGAGAAAAGGACAGAAAAGGAGAGACAGAGAGAAAAATAGAGAGAGAGAAAGAAAGAAAGGAGAGAGAGAGAGAGAGAGAGAAGGTGAGGGAGGGAAGGAGGGAGGGAGATGCTTTTCATTTTGGCAGGATTCCTCTACTGGATCAGAAGCCTCATAGGGCAAAGTAAAGTTTTCTAAATGTAGGAAGCTTTGTGTAACCAATAAAATGTTCATAAAACAGTTTCCAGATAAAATCCAATTAAAATATCTTAAAAACTAAAATCCATTTTTCTTTTTTAAGCTATAGTGAATATATCATTACCCCCAAACTCTTTTCTCACCAATTTTCTAGCAGAAACAAAAAGCTAATATTGACAGTTCAGAATTTCAAAAAGTCTGCTTCACTGTCTTTATATAACATATCATATACATTTATCCTCATATTTCTTTCCAAATAAACTGTGAATTCAACTTGGAATCCATCCATGAGTATTAGCTAGCTCAATCATTGGATCTAATCCATTGTTTTATTTTCTATTTCTGCTCTGTTTTATGTATCTTTTTTTTTTTTTAAAAAAATGGCTTACACATGATCATCTTATTCTTAGAGAGAGGTGAGAAACATTGCAAAATGTTTGTTGGTCTAGCGTTGCACTGATACCAGAACAGGTGCATCTGTTCACCCAAAGAAACAGATGGAGTGATATTCTACATTGTATGAGAGGATGTTTGCTTGCATAATTGGATTTGCACTTCCTTCCTCAACAAACTCCTAAAATCCCTCCAAAAAGGGTTTATCCAGAACATATTTGGACAGCACAGGGGAGAAAAAGCATAGGGAATCTCTTCCCAACCCATCTACTCATGAGAATATTTCTGCCAATGGAAATATATTACTGAACTTCCTCTTTTCCTTTATAAGCAATTGGCTGACCAATACACCTGTCAACTAAAGTAAATTTATGCGAGGAAGTGGGAAGCACTGTATCCATGCCAATTGCCTCTAATTTTTCAGAACAGTATACACAGTGAACATTTCCAAAAATCCTCATAATTAAACTTCTCTCAAGTATGGAAAGCACATCAAACAAGTAAACATGGGCACGGCCAAGAAACAAGAATAAATTAAGAAGTTAATTAGCCTTAAAATCTCCCCCACCAAAAGTAAGCAAAGAAAACCCTAAACAGCTTCTTTAAAACCAAAATATTAAGCTTGTCCAACTGTCGTGTTTTGATCAGTCTCCAAAAGTGACAGGGAAAAAATGCTCAGGGTTAAGACCAACTTATGAAAGCATCTATATCAGGGGTGTCAAACTCAAGGCCCAGGGGCCGGATCCGGCCTGCTGGGTGCTTAGACCTGGCCCGTGGGGCTGCCCTGGAAACAGTGAAGCACTGGCCTGTGGTGCCTCTGCCAGCGAAAACGGAGCTTGGGAGGGCCACATGCAGCCCTCCGAGGCCCCTTTTGGGCTGTGACAGCCTCCTGCAGCCCTCTGTCAGCAAAAATGGAGCTCTGTTTTCACTGGCAGAGGGCTGCAGGAGGCTGTCATGGCCGAAAATGGGGCTCAGGGGGTATTTGTGACCCACCTGACCTCCATTTTCAGTGACAGAGAGCTGCAGGAGACCATCACGGCCAAAAACAAAGCTCAGGAGGCTGTTTTCACTGGCAGAGCACTCGGGCCCTCACAAGTGCCCCCAACACGAGTGACGTCAAGCTGACCACGCCCACCCTGGCTATGCCCACCCCAGCCCTTGAGTTCAAACACAATGAAATCTTTCATCAGTTTGACACCCCTGATCTATATTGTTATCAATTTTTTTTGTTAACATTATTGATATAGTGACATAAAATAAAAAAGGTGCTACAGAAAAATAATGTTCACGTAGCCTCATCTCTTTTCACTCTTTCCCTTTTTTCTCTTCTTTTTTCCTCCAACCAGTTACTATTACTTAAACATTTTTTTACATTCTGCTTCAAACTTCTTTAATTTTTGCTCATTTCTATTTGAGTAATTTTCATTATTGTTTTCTTTTCCTTCAAAATCCAAATTTTAAATGTCTTAACTTGACTGTGTTTCTGTTATGTTGAGGTTGTACCCAGAAAAGCAACTGAAACCCTTGATTACCTTAATTAACTGATATCCGGTTTGTGGTGCATACCGGTAATCGTTAGTACTATGTTGTCTATATAGCATTTCAATTGGTGATCCTCTCTTGAATGTTGATCCCAATTATCTGCTTGGTTTGTTGTTGTTGTTTTGGACCTTGCTGGTCAAAACATTTAAGAGGATAACAAACAGTAAAGAAGAGAGTAGGCATCGTGTCTTTTCCCTTTGGTGATTGAATTGCAGAGAGTATTCCATTCACTGCCTTCTTTGCTGTTTGATGTTGATATCTCCTCTCCACCCAGGTTTTTTATTTTTCTCTAGGATTACCATATTTTTCAGAGTATAAGATGCACCTTTTCCCCCCCCAAAAAAGAGGGTGAAAATCTGGGTGTGTCTTATACTCCAAATGTAGCTCCGCCCAGCTTCTCAAACAGAGGTTTCAGAGACTGAAAAAAGCATCAGAAACGGAGCTTCAGGAAAAAAGCCCCAAACTGAGCTTCAGAAAAGAAGCTCCCAAACAGAGCTTCAGAGGCTTTTTTTCTGAAGCTCTGTTTCGAAGGCTTTCAGAAGCAGAAAAAAGTTTTTTCTGAAACAGAGTTTCAGAGGCAGAAAAAAAAGCAAATAAAAAAAAAAGCAAGGCACAGAGCTCACAACCAAGGAACCTGTTGCTAAAATTCACCTCTGGGAACAGCTGATTGGGGTTATTCCGAGAGGCCAATCCACCTACTAATCAGCTTTTTTCTTATTTTCTTCCCCAAAAACTAAGGTGTGTCTTATACTCTGGTGCGTCTTATACTTCAAAAAATACGGTAGTTTTGTTTAATACTGGTTGTAAGAAAAGTCCATTCCAAATTATCAAAAGCTTTTTCTATATCTAGGAAGATTTCCATTTTCTTAATAATGATGGGTTCTTATGGATTTATAATAAATCTGTGGTTTATATGGAATACCCCCTGTCTGGTTCATGTGTGTAATTTAGGGCACAAATTTCCTCATTTCTTCATCTAATATAGTTGTGAATCACTTCAGTAAAAGAATTGATCCAGGGGTGAAATGCTCCCAGTTCGGACCGGCTCACATGATCTGGTAGCGATGCCAGCTGCTGGTTCGGAAGACCGGTAGCAAAAATCCCTGGCCCTGCCCCCCTGCCTCTGCTGAGCTGCACCATCAGCAGAGGGTTTTTTTTTGTTTTTGTTTTACTTTTAAAAGCAGGTTTTGCTTCAACCGAAACATGCCTTTAAAAGTAAAAAAAAGCCCTTGAGGATCCCGCCCCTCAGCTGAGATCAGCAGAGACTTTAAACTTAAAAAAAAAATTTAAAGTCTCCTCTGGCGACCTCACCTGAGTTCCTCATCAGCAGAACCTTACTTGTACTCTTACTTGTAGAAAACATGTTTTCTACAAGTAAGAGTAGAGATTCTAAGGCACTTACCTGATTACTGATGAACGCATGGCTTTTTTTTCCAGCCGGAAAGCCCCAGTTTCACTTTCAGCTAGACAGAATAAATTGCTTAGCTAATCTATTTCCTCAGGGATCAACTAATACTGGATGGCTTTGCTGGCTGAGGAACTCTGGGATTTGAAGTCCACACAAAATAAAATAAAATAAAATAATAAAATAAAATATTTGTGCAGCTTTCTGAGATTTGGTGTATTTCTGTAGTGTTTCACTCTAACTACACAAACACACAAAATCTCAGAAAGCTGTATGTGACATTTTGTGTGTGTGTGTGTGTGTGTGTGAGTTGTGTGTGTGTAAAGTGTGAAAGTTGGTTTTTGAGCTTTTTGTGGCTGTGTGAAATGTGAAGTGCAGCTGCTTTTACATTGTGTGTGAGTCAGTTGTGTTGTGTTGTGTGTGTGTAAAATGTGAAAGTTGGTTTTTGATACCTATTGTTTTTTATACTTTGTTTATTATTTTTATTATTTATTGTTATTGGCCACGCCCAGCCAGCCATCTGACCAAGCCACGCCCACCAATTAAGCCACGCCCACAGAACTGGTAGGGAAAATTTTTAGATTTCACCCCTGAATTGATCTAATATGACTATGTTTTCTGCAGCTCATTCACTTCTTTGTCATCGTAGTTGACTTGTCTCACTCGTCTTTGGTATTGTTTTCATTGTAATTTCTAGGAATGCATTATGATGATATTTCTTTGCAAGACCTGGGTATAACTATGCATGTTTTGCTTGCAATTTTGCGTACCTTTGGAGACATGCTTGGAGATGGGTATCTTGGGGCCCACTTTTTGCCAATGATTGCTGCTCATCCAGTTAGTTTTAGGATGAAGGGCTCCCTTTAAATCCCTGTTTGGGCAGAGGGCCGTTCTTTAAGTCCATAATCTGTCCACAAGGATGGTTCTGTGCTTTCTCTACTGTCCCTGCTTTTGAATGGCATTTCCCTTGTACTTAGACTGTCACTACCCTATTAAGATTCAAGAAAGACATTAAAACTTGGCACTTCCAAGTCTTTGGCAGGCCGATATGATTGAGTTCCCTCCTTCAGTAAGCCTATTGGTTAACATTGGCTTGGCTTACTGTAGTTGGGAAGATAAGCTGCTTAGATTTAGCCAAGACTGAAGCAGTGTAGGAGCATAAATAAATAAATAAATAAATAAATAAATAAATAAATAAATAAATAAATAAATAAATAAATAAATAAATAAATAAATAAGTGTCAAAATACATGAAAAAGTCAGTGCAAACTTTTTTTAAAAAAAATCTCAAATTCAGTGAACTGCTTCTTATAATTCTAGACAAATAAGAAACCCAACAATTCCTGACCCGCCCTGTAAAAGAAACATGATCAGATGTATTTGTTAGCTACTCCCTTTTCCACACACACCCCCACACACAAAGAACATGCAACCACAATGTTGTAAGGTCAGGCAATTTGCTAGCCTGAAACTTGAGCTCATTAAAGTTGTAAGACAAACAATGAGGCAGCACTTTTCTCCAGTTTTATTTTCTGGTTGCCCCTCCTGAGCACAGGAACGGAGAGATGGCTGCGGGTGGGGGTGGGGGACTGGGGGGTGGGGGGAGGAACCTGCCTAGCACAGGAGCTAATACTTGTGGCAGCGGGAAGCTCTTTCTTTGCAATCAAATCCTGACTGAAGCAAACAGAGCGGACAGTCCCTAGAGATGTTTCAGAATGGAAGGTTGTTGTGTGTCAATTTTCATTAAGAAGAGTCAGAGTTGAGGGGAGAGGAGCCCAACTTAGATTAATTTAAGTAAGGCTCACCTGGGACTTGAGAAATCTCTTCTAATTTGGGAGCTGCAGTGGCGGCATTAAGCGAGCATTCTGTGATGGCCATTGCTTTATTGACAAGAACTTTCCATCGCCACCAGGGATGAGCAAGGTAATTTTGAGTACCTATCAGACTATGGTATCTTAAGCACCGAGGTTAGTCAAAGCAGATTTTTAGTGAATGTTTAGGATTAATCTAGGCTGGGGAATTCCATTTAACTCATTCAATTTAGATGCTTATGACTCCAAATGACTCTGAGGGGCTCATAGCCTAACCCCCTGCCCAAATACAGGACAGTTTGAAAAACAAAACCTACAAACAGGTAAGATACAAAAACAGAATAACAAATAAGCAAACAACACCAGATGTCAATCACTATGTTCAAACTGTCCCATGGTATTTCTATCAAATTTGCTACTATAATAATAATAATTATATTATTATAATATTATTATTATTATTATTATTATTATTATTATTATTATTATTATTATTATTATTATTATTATTATTATTATTATTATTATTTAATTTTTATACCGCCCTTCTCCCGAAGGACTCAGGGCGGTGAACAGGCAGATAAAATAATACAATACATTACAATAAAAACACTATTTAAAAAACTTATTCAATAAAGCCTAAATTTAAAATACAATACAAAATATAAAATAAACCCCAATAAAATCCATGTTTAAAAACCCTATTAAGCCAGTCCTGCTCGGAAGAATAGATATGTTTTAAGCTCGCGGCGAAAGGTCCGGAGGTCAGGAAGTTGTTGAAGTCCTGGGGGAAGCTCATTCCAGAGTGTAGGTGCCCCCACCGAGAAGGCTCTCCCCCTGGGGGTCGCCAGCCTACACTGTTTGGCTGACGGCACCCTGAGAAGACCCTCTCTATGGGAGCGTACCGGCCGGTGAGAGGCATGTGGTAACAGAAGGCGATCCCTTATCTGCCTTCCTGTTCTTGAATGAAATATATTTTATTTTATTTACTTTATTTTATTAGATTTTATAGCGCCCTTCTCCCGAAGGACTCAGCCAAAAGATAAAAAACCCAATATATATACAATTAAAACAAAAAATTTAAAACAGAGCATATTATAAAAGTGGCCAACATTAAAAATTTAAAATTTAAAACCCTAAAATAATAAAACCCCAATTAAAATTTAATAAAACTGTTAAGCCAGTCCCGCTTGAATAAATAAGTGTGTTTTCAGCTCACGGCGAAAGGTCCGAAGGTCGGGCACTTGGCGTAGGCCAGGGGGAAGTTCGTTCCAGAGCGTAGGAGCTCCAACAGAGAAGGCCCTGCCCCTGGGGGCCGCCAGCCGACATTGTTTGGCAGACGGCACCCTGAGAAGACCCTCTCTGTGTGAGCGTACGGGTCAGTGGGAGGCATGAGGTAACAGCAGGCGGTCCCGTAAGTACCCGGGTCCTAAGCCATGGAGCGCTTTAAAGGTGGTAACCAAAATCTTAAAGCGCACCCGAAAGACCACAGGAAGCCAGTGCAGACTGCGTAGCAGAGGTGTTACGTGGGAGCAACGAGTGGCTCCCGTTACTACTCACGCAGCTGCATTCTGGACTAGCTGCAGCCTCCGGGTGCACTTCAAGGGCAGCCCCATGTAGAGAGCATTGCAATAATCCAAACGAGAAGTGACCAGAGCGTGAGTGACCGTGCATAAGGCATCCCGGTCAAGGAAGGGACGCAACTGGCGAACCAAGCGTACTTGGTAAAAGGCCCTCCTGGAGACGGCCGCCAGGTGATCATCAAAAGACAGCCGTCCATCCAGGAGGACGCCCAAGTTGCGTACCCCCTCCCTTGGGGCCAATAACTCGCCCCCAACAGTCAGCCGACCTACACAAATCATGACAATTTGCAAAGTTTGTTTAATATACCAAATCTTCTCGAAAGGTCCATTGGTGGTGATGTCACCAATTCAAAGTTTATCTTCCTTCTCTTTGAGTATAAAGATGATCTGAAACTACCGTCAAGGGAGACATTTCTAGCTCGATGTGAAAGGATGTTGACATATCAGAAACGTGACTTGATTCAGGCAATTTACAGCCCAGAGTGAGGTGCTTTTCGGTTCTTTCATCTTCACTGATGGAATATTGGAAGAGAGATCCAACCTAGCGTTAAGGAGAAATTTCCTGGCAATGAGAAAAATTAATCAGTGGAATTGCTTGCCACCAGAAATTGTGGATGCTCTTTCATTGGAGGTTTTCAAGCAAAGGTTAGGCAATCATTTGTCCAGAATGGTACATAAGGTTTCCTGTTCGAGAAGGAGGTTGAACTAGAGGACCTCCAAGACTCCTTCCAACTCTGTTATTCTATGTTCTATCACCAGGATATTTGAGATAATATGGTGAAGTTCTTCATTGGAGCCAGATACCCGAATAGTATTCCAAACCATTTGGAGATAGGATCCAAAAGCAGCAACTCTTTTAAAGTAGCTGCAGTCCACTTTTTGGCCAACATGCCTCAAATGCATAAGAAATAAATAACCAGTGTCTGCTTTGGGCCTTACAGGACTATACAGTAAAATTAAATTCCTAAGCTGCTTTTTTTCTTTTTTAAGCATATGGCACGTGTTAGCCAGGGATCACCGAAGTGCCTGGCTGCCTCTGTGAAAGGATTTTTTGGGGGGAGGTTTATCTTGCCTGAATGCCAGTAGGCAATCGGGGAAGGCTGTTTTCCTGTTCCTACATGGTTTATTCGCTCACGGGAATCAAGGTGCCAAGCTGCCAACCTCAGCGGAGTGCAGGTTCAGCATTTTATCACGTGAGCCACCGCGACACCCCCCCCCCAAAGCTGCTATGCAGACAAAGGGGTGGGTTATTTTGCACCTTTTATGCAAAATGGAATACTGTACTAACCACAACTAAGAGTTGTACGCAGTGGTGGGATTCAAGCAATTTAACAACCTGTTCTCTGCCTTAATGATTTCTTCCAACAACCAGTTCGCCAAACTGCTCAGAAAGTTAACAACCGGTTCGCCCGAAGTGGTGCAAACTGGCTGAATCCCACCACTGGTTGTACGGCTTAGAGGCAGCCCAACTCCTCTCTGTTTTTGAGTATGTGCAAGGCCAGTATAAAGTTATTGCAGCGACTGTCATGCTTGTGTTAATATTTATCCTATTAGGGATCAGCTCAGAGCGGAAAATCATTCAGGAGGAAGGTGAGCATTCTGCCAGCTAAGTGCACAATACTGACTGCAGAAATAGAAATTGGAAAGAGTTAAAGACTTGAGTATTCAGGTTGTATAAACTGTAATGATTTCCTTGTTAAAACAAAGAAAATCAATGAGGTGCACAGCTAATGGCATCAAAGGGATCCCTCTTGTCAATAACACTTAAGGAACTGACAGCCTCCAGGAGAGTTGCAGATGTGCTTTTCGGAATCTCTTCCATCTGGGATATTCATAGGTAGGACAGTCTATAGAAGGATTTTGCTGCTCTGCTTCTTCCCTAACCAGAGTTAATTCTCTAATCGCACCCTCCCCCCAAAAGGATCAAAAGGATTAGATAAGGCCTTTTGATATAGACCTACTTAGGCCTGGAGCTCTCACCTCGCATGATACCCTAAAAAGAAATATCTTCTCGCATCAATAATTAATCAGGACAATTAGGAGAAGGCTTGCACTTTGCAATTAGCTGTGATCTGTGTTGATTTCACCCTGTGCCCTGCGGTCCAGCTGGTCCTTTTGACTCAACACTTCTGAAGGCCAACTGGCAGCAACTCAGAAGCTAAAAACATCTATTAAGCAGGAAATAGCAAAGAAAGGCAAATTTCTTACCCTATTCATATCATAAAGTATCAGCTGCCATCAGCTTATGTAGACAGATGGCATAATTTTGTGTGAAGAAAAGACAGAAGGAATTCTGATTTGGCCACAAATATATTGGAGTTGACACCAGGCCAGTTGGGTTAATAGCAGGGGTGAAATCCAGCAGGTTCTGTCAGGTTCTGGAGAACCGGTAGCGGAAATTTTGAGCAGTTCAGAGAACCAGCAAATGCCACCTCTGGCTGGTCCCACAGTGGGGTGGGAATGGAGAATTTGCAATATCCTTCCCCCAGGAGTGGGGTGGGAATGGAGAGTTTGCAATATCCTCCCCCCCCCCCCAGAGTGGGGTGGGAATGGAGAGTTTGCAGTATCCTTCCCCTGCCACGCCCACCACGCCACACCATGCTCACCAAGCCACGCCCACAGAACCGGTAGTAAAAAAAATTGGATTTCACCACTGGTTAATAGGCAAGAGAAAGCAGGTAGTCATACCTAGCATTATTTCTGAGACACTTATATACAATATTTTCAGTGATGGTAGAGCAGCAAGGTCGCATTTGAACAGGGTATGTTTCTGAAGCTGTAATGACTTCAAACACAGCATGATATTGTTCAGCTCATATTATTTGGTTGTGTTAGAAATGGAGCATCATTCCCCCCCACACATTTTTGTTTAGAAACTAAAGCACTATGCTGTATATGGCCTGTCAGTGATCAGACTGACCAAGCTATTATGCAGACGCACGTATCAAAAAGACAAACATCATCTTCATCCCTTACTTCAGTGTCTGGTAGCGTATTACCAATACACTCAAATTGAACACAATAGGGAACAAATAGCTTCTGTAAAAAACAATCCTACTTATATACCTAAAGATCAAGACTGATAGAAACATGTCACTTTTAGAAGAAGACAACAACCAAGACCAAAGCCCCTACTATCTACCTTAGTCCACTCCAATGAAGCCCCTCTGGATCTGAACAATTGCTTTCACAACCTGCCACTGGAAGAAAATATGCAGACACCCACAAAAGAGCATTCATCTATAGTTTCTAAAAAAGAGGCATAACCCAGCGTTCCTGCAGCAGGAAGAAAAGTATCCCAGATCTTCCCCAAGAAAAAGAAGGCAAATATTGATGATAGAAGAATAAATTCTTAGGGGAATAGAAATTATAATCTGCAGAACAGGCAGTCAATCTAGGGAGATATATTGTCTCCATGGAGCAAAAATCAAAGAGATAATTGAGTACCTTACTAAAATAATCAACCCCATGGATTACTAGCCCTTTTTTCCCCTCCCCTGCACATGGGGACTAATGATACAACAATGAATCTGAAAACAATAACAAGAGATTACGAACAGGTAAGGAAGCAAGTTAAAGAATTAGAAGCACAAATGGTACTTTCATCTATACTTCCAACAAAAGGCCAACATTAGTGACTGAGCAAAGCAGGGGTGAAATGCTCCCAGTTCGAAACGGATCACCCAATCTGGTAGCGATGGTGGTGGGTGGTTTGGAGAATTGGTAGCAAAAATCCCTGTCCCCACCCCACCCCACCCATGCCCAGCTGAGTCGTGTGATCATCAGAAGTTTTTTTAAAAAAACTTTTAAAAGCAATTTTTCTTCAGCCAAAAAAATGTTTTTAAAAGTAAAAAAAAGAGCCTCTGATGATCATGCAGCTCAGCTGGGATCATCAGAACCCTTTAAAAGCATTTTTTTTACAACCTCTTTGGCCAAAGAGGTTGTAGAAAAAATGCTTTTAAAAGTCTCCTCTGGTGATCCCAGCTGAGTTGCCTGATCCTCAGAGGCTTTTAAAAGCAATTTTCTTCAGCCAAAAATTGTTTTAAAAAGTAAAAAAAGGAGCCTCTGATGATCATGCAGCTCAGCTGGGATCATCAGAACCCTTTAAAAGCATTTTTTTACAACCTCTTTGGCCAAAGAGGTTGTAGAAAAAATGCTTTTAAAAGGCTCCTCTGGTGATCCCAGCTGAGTTGCCTGATCATCAGAGGCTTTTAAAAGCATTTTTTTACAACCTCTTCGCCCAAAGAGATTGTAGAAAAAATGCTTTTAAAAGTAAAAAAAAAAGTTGGCCACCCCACCCATTCACATTAACACACACACACCCGACCAAGCCACGCCCACAGAACCAATAGTTACAAATTTTACATTTCATCCCTGGAGCAAAGGATTTGAGAAATGAACCACTGGCTTAAAAACTGTTGTTGTCACCAGAACTTTGGCTTCCTAGACTATGGGTTGTATTGCCTACATGAAGAGCTACTGGCAAGGGATGGACTGCACTTCGCAAGAACTGGAAAGAATATATTCAGAAAACAACTGACTCATCTTATGAAAAGGGCTGTAACCTAAATTGAGGGTTAACTTCATGACCTTTAGAACCTAATTCCAAGCTAAAACCACTATATAACCAACATAAGGAGGTAGAGAGTAAAGAGAAAGAAGAAATAAAAAAAAAGAAAAACATAATGAAGTAGAGAGTTATGGGAAAGATGGAAACCCCAGTTACAAAGTAGGAGATATAAGAAACATACCCAAAACCCATAAAGGATTCAAATGCCTATACACTAATGGTCAAAGTTTAGGGAACAAACAGAGTGAACTTGAAGTATTGGTACATGAAGGCAGATATGATATAGTTGCCATTACAGAAAGTTGATGGGATGAAACTCATAATTGGAATGTACTGATGGAAGGATGCAAACTATTCAAAAGAAACAGACCTAACAAAAGAGGAGGTGGAGTTGCATTATATATAAAAGATCACTACATCTCTACAGGAATACATAAAACCAAGGATAAAAACCTCCTAGAATCCTTATAGGTCAATATAAAAGGGAAAAAGAATGACCTGGCTGATCTTGATTAATATAAATCACCAGGACTTGGTAGTTACATCCCAAAGTTCTGAAGAAGCTGGCAAATGTTATCCCAGAACCATTGTACCATATCTTTTTTAAAAAAAATCCTGGAGCACCAGGGAACTGCCATAGGATTGGAAAAGAGCTGATGCGGTTTCCATCTTCAAAAAAAGGAGAAAACAAAAACAGGCCCAGGAAACTACAGACCAATCAGCCTAATATCAATAACTAGGAAGATACTAGAATAGATAATCAAAAAGAGGATTTGCGAACATCTAGAAACAAATAAAGTTATAACTAGAAGTCAGGATGTGTTTGTTAAAAATAGATCATGCCAAACCAATCTTATTTCATTCTTTGACAAAGTGACTAAATTAGTAGACCAGCGAAATGCTGTGGACATGGTATAGTTAGACTTAAGCTAGGCATTCAACAAAGTAGACTACAATCTACTTTTTGGTAAACTAAAAAAAAAGTGGGATAGACAGCATCACCACCAGATGGATTTGTAACTGGCTAACAAACTGTACTCAACAAACAATCCTTATTGGTAGTACATATACATGAAGGGAAGGAAACAGTGAGGCATCACAAGGTTCTGTCTCAGGCGCAGTACTCTTAAATTTTTTCATAAATGACTTAGATGAGGAAATAGAAGGGGAACTCATCATTTGCAGATGACACTCAGCTGGCAGATATAGCCAATATCCCAGAAGACAAGCTCAGGACCCAAAAAGATCTTAACAGACTTGAACAGGCCCTATCCAACAACATGAAATTTAATGTGGAGAAAATCAGGGTTTTAGCCTAAGCAGGAAAAAGCAAAGTTACATTAGGCAACACCTGGCTCAAAACAGTAACTATGAAGAGGGACATTGGAGTCCTAGTGGGTGATGCTAATACAATCCTTGGTTGTATAAACAGAAGCATAGAATCAAAATCACATGAAGTATTAGTACCACTTTATAAATCTTTAGTAAGACCACACCTGGAATACTGCATCCAATTTTGATCACCAGATTACAAAAAAGTTATAGAGACTTTGAAAAAAGTGAAAAGAAGAGCAACTAAGATAATTAATGGTCTGGAGACAAAAACATATGAAGAACGATTTCAGGAATTGTGCATGGCCATTCTGGAGAAAAGAAGGACAACTAACATGATAGCAGTATTCCAGTATTTGAGGGGCTGCCACAAAGAAGAGGTATATCAACTTATTTTCCAAAGCACCAGAAGGCAAGACAAAAAACAATGGATGGAAACTACTCAAGGAGAGGAGCAACCTGGAATTAAGGAGAAACTTCCTTAACAGTGAGGACAATTAACTAGTGGAACAGCTTGGCCTTCAGAAGTTGTAGGTGCTTCATCACTGGAGATTTTTAAGAAAAGACTGGATAGCCACCAGTGAAATGGTATAGGTGTCCTGCTTGAGCAGGGGATTGGACTAGAAAATCCCCAAGTTCCCTTCCAACTCTATTCTGATTGATATTCAGACATCCAATCAATCTCCCCTCCCCCCAAAAAACCCATGTTTAAATTAAAATAACAAAAACTTACTTACTGTCTCATAGGAGAATGTCAAAAAGTTGTTTTGCATGAAAATTGCTGAAGTCTCTGACAATTTTGATGTAGTCCTCTAAAATCATGAGCCCCATGCAAGAACACTGAAATCTGATGAAGTTACAGTAGGTCAATTTTGTATGATTTTGCAACACTTTGTGAGTCATTTAATGTTGGAATTCTCTGTATGTCATCTAGAGAGCTCAAACCATATTGGTGTCATCCATCCTGCATTCTTCTCAAAGCTTCTTAATTACCATGAATTGTGTGTTCGGTTTGCTCAACCAAGCAGCTTTTTGTTTGAATAGCATGTTTTTTTTCCTCTTAACTGTCTTATAAATGCCTACCTGTAATTGTTATGCCCACTTCCATCTATATCTTCTTTCTTGTATTTGCTTTTACAGAGATAAGGCAGGAATTCCAAAACATCTCCACTGTGACTGCTGCTATAAACGGTTCCAGGATGGTTTACAATACTCAGCAAGCATTTACCAACATTGAAAAATTGGGAGCAAAGTTTAGGAAACCAATTTGCTCCCTCCTTATCAAATATCATTAATCTGAGGCAGTTATTATTCTGCATAGTATGGTTGGGGAAATTCCCACGGAAAGAATTAGATGTATGTGCTGTGCCTAATCCAATGCATTGGCCCTTTGATTTAGTTATGAATGCTGTTATTGATCTTATATGCAGGATCAGAGCATAGGTGATGAAGGTCTCACTGAACAAGCCAAAAATACATTTGATTGCTTTTTAACTATTTTTTTAGAATATATTCTACATACATTCTCATTCATGCAAATATAATATACTTCCAAAAAGGGAAACGTAAGAGAGAAAAAAGGAAAGCAGAGAGAAAGCAAAAGTATCTTACACTGATTCAGGCCAAGGAGATGAAAGAAAGTTGGGAGTTTCTAAAGCGGATCTCAACATCTGAACACCATATTTATGCTTAATATCTGTGTTGATTCTCAAATAAGGCTTAGATTTTTATGCTGCATTCTGGCCTTGTATCTTTTCATCTTGTTTTGATATGTAAGTTGCTCATTGGGAGGGGGGGGCTTATTTTCTGGTCTTGACAGAAATCATAATTTTTACCCAGTTTATGGATTCTAAGAAGTGTTGCCTGTTGCTTGTAATCCACATTCCTCACTCTTTTAATGTCTCCCTTTTGAGCCATTTTGTGTAGCCAAAATAGAAGAATGCATATAGAAGCCACATGGAATAAAAGGATACTATACACCAGAAGAATTTGTACTGAGAAAATAAGGTATAGCTATTGTACAAAAAAAAAAAAATAAGCCTATGCTTTATATTAGTGCTAGATTTTGTTACTCAGTTATAAAAAAGATGTACTTCATGATAATTGTGGCATACAAATTTATATTGCTAAGAAGAGCAGTAGTGCTAGGGAAAGGACTATGTCATAGCCATTTGTTAAAGAAAATTTTCAAGATTGAAGTATTTGTAGATATTCACAAAGCTGTCGGCTCCAAAATTTGCAGTAGCGAGCATCGCAAAATATAGTCCCACTTTCTCTAATGTAGCAATCTTAATGTCCTGTCAAAAAGTTCTGTATATAATTTCCCTTGGTAATTTCCTTCCTCGGGTAGCTTTTTTGCAACAAATTGTAGATAAATTAGCTGTTTCTGCATAATTCATTTACTAAATCATATACTTTTTTCAGATGAGATAAAATTTGATATATTGTGATAATATTATGATTTATGTACAGTGCCAATCCTTTCCAGTGGTTGCGTAGGCTGCATCTGCCTAAAGGATGGACAATTTGAGCAACTAACTTCTTTGGGGAGATGAGCTTTAAAGTATGCAAAGACTAATAGTATTTCTAGCAGAAGAGAGGCTAATGAAATCTGCAACATTTCTCCAGTACTGGAGAAACATTCCCCTATTACTGGAGAACTATTAAAATGTGTAAACCATCCAAATTAAATACTAAACGATACCTAATTGTGGCCTAGGCGATGAAAAAATTGGTTGATGATGAATAAAATAGTGATGGTTTGGTAATAGTGACATAAATATCATCCCAGTTTCCTCTACCTTCCCCAAGGCAAAAATCTAAAGTTTTCACATCCTGGCAGAAATTAGTTTGTCCTTCCCATCCTTTCATCTCTGGTAAAGTCAGAAGTTCATAAAGCACATGATTGCTAAGATATTATCATTATCTTGCACTGAAGCCAGCAAACTGCACTGAACTTCACTGGAATCAAGATTTATTTATTATCTATCAGAATTTAAAGCCACCCATCTCCCTCACAGATGGACTCTGTGTGGTATACAATAAAATAGGAAAAACATAAAAACAGTGTATAAACTTTCAAAGAGGTAAACAATGTTTTAACAATTAGTTAAAACAAATAAGGGCCGGAATAGCTCAGGTTGTAAGGAGCCTGTTATTAGAACACAGCAGCCTGCAATTACTGCAGGTTCAAGCCCGGCCCAAGGTTGACTCAGCCTTCCATCCTTTATAAGGTAGGTAAAATGAGGACCCAGATTGTTGGGGGGGCAATAAGTTGACTTTGTAAATATACAAATAGAATGAGACTATTGCCTTATACACTGTAAGCCACCCTGAGTCTTCGGAGAAGGGCGGGATATAAATGTAAAAAAAAAAAAAGTTAAAAGGTGGGGGGGGGGACTTTCAGGGGAGTAGCCAGGCCCATGGCTGGGTGTTCTCCACTGTGCCTAAAACAAGGCAACTGAGCCATGTTTTTACACCTTCCCAGAAGGCTAGAAGAGTGAGAGTCTGCCTCACATCTGGCTTCTTATACCCCAATGGTGAGAATTGTTTGGCTGACAGGGTTGTCAACATATGTTCTGTGCCTTATCAGGTGTCATGTCATAACCAACACCTTGAATTGGACCTGGAAGGAGACTGGGACCCAGTGCTGCAGAAGTGTCATTAATCAGTTGTTATACATACTGATAAGCTAATCATATTAAGGAGCAACAGAGCTCCTTTCTTCTGCATACGAATCCATCCCTCCGTTTTAAGAGTAACTCATGACTTGATTGGATTTGTAAACCACTACAGTTAATAACGTTGAGTGTTTTGTTTACTTACTCATCAGATTTGTATACTACCATATTTATACATTTTACCTGTGGAAATCATAGTGCTAGACTAATAATTTCAAGTCTTAGTGAAACATTGATGGTGTCATAGTTTCATATCTATATCTGTTTTCTTTTTCATATCTACCCTGTTTCCCCCAAAATTAGACATCCCCTGACAATAAGCCCAATCGGGGTTTTGAGTGCATGGCAATAAGGCCAAGTGCTTATTTCAGGGTTCAAAAACTATAAAACAGGGTCTTGTTTTGGGGGAAACACAGTAAATAAAACTTTAGTTGACACAATCTGGGTTCTATTGTTTGGCTCATATGGTCATCGAACATCATTGCAAAGTTGTGAGGATGACTTTGGGATGGTGGACTGAGAGGAACTGGTAATAGGAAATTTGAGGAGATGGTTTTGCAGTTTATTGGTTTTCCCTCAGATTCTTCTCTGCAGTTTTAGTTCAATACTAATGTTCAAAACCGAGAGTGAAAGACTGTTTCCCCCAAATAAACTAGCTGCAGAAGAGTCAATAAGGTTTTTTAAAGGGTCAGGAGTCAGAAGGTAATGGTTACAAAGAAGGCCATTGTGAATGACCTGCAAATAACACTGTAGGAGCATAATCAGCCATTTATAATCACCGGTGCCATGATGGGTGGGTGGGGAGTCACTTTGCTGATGGCATAACTACAACCTAATTTGGAAAGTTTGTTAGAAAAAAGGATGTTGACTAGTGCAAGAAGCTAAACAGTCTGTTATTAACAGACCAAAGCAATTGAGCTTCTGGTTCTGCCCTTGAGCAATGACTCTCTTATAGCCTTGTCAATTTTACTCTAAATAAAGTTTTCCTGTGATTGAATTACAGGAAATACATAGGCACGGGAGCTATCCTCTATATTGCATGGAATATATTCACATCTGCTGATGGGAAGGGGCAGAAATCTGGAGAGGGAATGTGGATACAATGAACTTCTGGCTCTCAGAAAAGAAACTAGTTTCCTGGTAGGTGACCTGGAGAGGGTGAGCCAGAAACAAAGGTATTTAGATGAGTCTGTCAAGAGCCATCCCACTCTTGGATTGACAGTCACTTTACTGTTTTGAGGAAGGAAGGAGACATTTTAAGTCTCTTCTCTTTAAGAGAAATAGATTAGTATTTTTTTTTTTAAAAAATGAAACGTATCTCGGTAGGATTCTTTTGTGATGTTGCTATGCTTTCTAGAGCAAGGAAGGATAGAAAGTGATTCATTAGGCATATAGAAAAGTTGATTTGTGATAGGCACTTTGACTCTCCAGTGATTTATTTGCCTGTGGGAAAGATTGCTAATAATAAATAGGTTGATAGATTGTGCACTGGGATTGGTAATTGTGTTGTCCTGAATCTAAAATGAAGGTTTCAGGGTGAGATGCTAAACATCCAGGGATATCCAAGGTTAAATGCTTCCCTGTTCCATATGCCAAAGTTAGGTAGTGGGGTAGATGAGAGGTTTCAGTTCATGAGTAAGTTAGTGGCATCAGGAGATAGAATATAGACTTGCTAGTTCATGGAGGATGTTTTGAGAAAAGGCAAGATGAACAAAAGGAATAATCTTTGGTTGAACCCAAGTGTGACCTGAGTGCTATTGCTTAAAATTCATTAGAACATACAACAATAGTTGAAATAACGTGTAAGAAAAAAAAAGTGAGTGAAGTTGGAGATAATCTGATTCAGCTCAACCCATATCTAAGGGATGAGACTGTAAACATTCTGATTCAACAAAAAAGTGTATAGCACACTACTGCATAAGTGTTCCTATACAGTGCTAGAGGTCTCTTGGCCAGATTAAAGAAACTGAAATCCCTCACAGAATGCAAGTGATGACAGACAAAATATAACTAATATGCTGAGAGAAATGTATTTTAAAAGATTTAAATTAAATAAAACATTCTGGTAACTTGTGATGAAAAGACTGAGAGTGAGCTTTAAATGAATAAAGCCATCAGAAAGCCAATAATAGGAGATTTTAAAGTGGTCCTGGTGATGTTTACATATATTTGGCAAATATTACAGTATATGGGTCATACCCGTTTACAGAATGCTAACATCCTAAACTTGGAAGGGAAGCTATTCCCAAAGACTGGAGCAGCCATTCAAGGAAGTCTTCTTCCTAGTCTTCATCCACCTAATCTCCAGAGGAAAGTGGATCAGAAGCATATCCTTCCAGATTAAGTGTGCAGGATGAGCAGACTCTGCTGGGAGAAGACAGTTCCAAAGGTAAAGGCATAAAATCCCCAATGCTTTGAATTGTACGAATGAGCCTACTAAGAACCAATGTAGCTAGGAGTGAAATCTACTTACCTTCCTTACCAGCTCGGGAATGCACATGCCCCGCGCACAGACCTTCTGTGCATGCACCGAAGGTAAAAATCACATTACTTCCTGTTTAAAACCAGGAAGTAATGACACCTGGGTGGGTGGGCAGAGCTTTGCTCCACCATCACTACTGGATCGCCAAACTACCAGCCGCGATCAATACCAGATCACGCAATCCGGTCTGATCCGATAGCATTTTACCCTGAATGTAGCCTCTGTAAACAGCTGCAATTCTGTAGCAGAATTTTGCACCTCCTGTAACTTTCAAATAGTAATAGCACTTAGACTTATATACCGCTTCATAGTACTTTTATAGCCCTCTCTAAGTGATTTACAGAGTCAGCATATTGTCCTCCAACAATCCGGGTCCTCATTTTACCCACTTTGGAAGGATGGAAGGCTGAGTCAATGTTGAGCCAGTGAGATTTGAACTGCCGAACTGCAGCTAGCAGTCAGCTGAAGTAGCCTGCTAGCTCAGTTTGGCAGTGCAGTCTGCTAGCTACACCACTTCGGCTCTCCAGAATCAGCCCCAAGTAGAGCTCTTTACAGTCACTTAAAAGTGATGGGATAAGAACTTGAGCAATCACCCCAGAGCATGCTATTCCACAAAAGTTTTCATCTGGGACAACAGTAAAAATTGGAGAAAGTTTATCCGGGCCATAGGCTTAATTTACAACTCAATCAGGAGATTGATTTTTTGTATGGCTTTGAGCAGGGGTGAAATCCAGGAGGTTCTGACAGGTTCTGGAGAACCGGTAGCGGAAATTTTGACTATTTCAGAGAACTGGCAAATGCCACCTCTGGCTGGCCCCAGAATGGGGAAGGAATGGGGATTTTGCAGAATCCTCTTGCCATGCCCACCAAGCCATACCACACCCACCAAGCCATGGCAACAGAATTGGTAGTAAAAAAATTTGGATTTTTAAGCTTTAAGCCATGATGTATTTAGACAAACACCTGAACAAATCTGTGAAACTTTGTTTTATATCTGCTGATATTAAACAGTATATACTGTACTGTATATGCTGCTCTTTATCAGGATAGATTTATGGCATTTTTACAACCTTTCCAAAATTGACCCAGTGGATTTTTGTTTTGTTTTTTCTGCTTAGAAAGTAAAGGCCAAGCTGATGGATTCTATATTGCTAGATATGTGGAAGCCCAGGAATTTGTTGGCCGCTCAAACTTGTTTATTTGCTGTGAACATCCTGATTGTGATGCATTTCTTCACTAGAAAGGTCACCTTTGGAATGACAGCAGCTGGTTGGATTTTAAAGTAGCACTACTGAGCTACAGCACAGAATTGCTGCTTTATTAAAGTTAATGGGGAAAAAATCACCATATGCTTGGCTTTCACATTTCACCCTCTCAATAGAAGTGTGGCAATGCCTTTGACCTAAAGAGAAACTAGCAAGGTACTTAGTATTCTTGGGAGCTGACACAGGCCTTATCCTCAAAACAGTATTTCAAAAGCTTTATCACCCTTACAAGTTTTCATAATGTTTTTCATAATAAAGCATGAAGGGAGCCACTGGTGCAGCAGCTGTCTCCTGATGTTAAAGCCCAGTAGGTGGAGTCTCAGGAATGCAGTGGAGGGAGTAGGGCCAACCGGCTCAGTTCTGCTATCCTCCTCATATTCCAGGGGTCCATTTGCAAAGTGGGACTTATGAGCATATGCATGTCAAGTCTGCTCAAGGGTGAGTGAGTAAGGAGAGGTGGTTTTTGGTTACATGCTATCCCACCTTAAAAGAAGTGCCAGAAAAAGAGTCATTCCATCACCTTGATATGCTAGAACACTGGGTTCAGTTTCTATCTTTGATCATGACTTTCATACATTCTCTAGTTACTTTCTCAGCAGAGAGGGATTATTTGCCCCATTCTCGAGATTGAGTGGACAGATGCAGATAACCAAGGAAAACATTTACAGAAAAATAATTTTGAGAACCTATGTCTTGTGATAGTCCCGCTGCATGATTTTCTTGCTTGCCATCCTAAGTGTCCAATCCATCCTTCTGAATTGTCTTTACGAAGGAAAGATGCACCAGGGAGGCTTTTCATTCCACTTCACTACAGGCAACTTTCTAGAATTACAGAGACCATGTGTTCTAAAGATAGATTTCTTTCTCCACGTCAACTACATTTGTTACGAATTTCTGCGGTTCTAGGCGATGGGCAAAAGATAGGATAGGATAGGATAGGATAGGATAGGATAGGATAGGATAGGATAGGATAGGATAGGATAGGATAGGATAGGATAGGACAGGACAGGATAGGACGGGATGGGATAGGATGGAATAGGATCAGAGGTGGGCTGCTGTTGGTTGGACCGGTTCACCCGAACCAGTTGTTCTGATTCTTCGTGGTTCTGAGAACTGGCAAATTGGACCACTGGCTGGCCCTGCCCCCACCCATTTTTCAGGCTGTTTTGGACTGTTTTTGGGCTGTTTTCAGGCCATTTTGGGGGGGTCCAAAACCAGCCTGAAAAATGGCCTGAAAAACACCCCCAAACAGGGCATTTTTAGGCCATTTTCAGGCTGTTTTCCCAGCCAAAATCAGCCCAAAAATGGCCTGAAATGGCCTGAAAAAGCTGGCTGTGAGAGGAAGAGAAGCCAGATGACCCAAATGTGTCCTAGTCTTCTCATCCCAGAAGCAGCAAGCTTGCACTCTTCCCCTCTGTGCAAGCCCCCTTCTTCGCACAGGCTTGCCCAGCAACAGAGACAGAGAGAGCAGCATTTCTGTGTGGCGCTCTCCTCTCAATGCTAGCAGCTGCCACTGCCCCCTTTTCCCTCTCTGTCTCTGCTGCTGGGTGATCTCATGTGAAGAAGGGGGTTAGGAGAGAGGGGAGAGTATGGGCTTGCTGCTTCTGGGATGAGGGGACACAAGAAGTGTCTGGGTCCAGCTTATCCAGCTTCTCTTCCTCTCACAGCCAGCTTTCCCAGTGTAGCTTGACACAGTCTCTCTCTCTCTCTCTCTCTCTCTCTCTCTCACACACACACACACACACACACACACACACACACACACACACACAAACAGATTGGATCTTTCTATGTTCCCGCCCCCAGGAGACCCCTGGATTCTCTCCCCATCCCTGCCTGTCCCATACAGGTGTCACCCACACAAGTGACATAGAATTGGCCATGCCCACTCAGTCACATGGGAAGCCCCCCCCCAATGCATGTCCACCCAGCCATATCCATCCAGTCATTAGGGCAAAGAACTGGTTGTTAAAAAATGTGGAGCCCACCACAGGACAGGACAGGACAGGACAGGACAGGATAGGTAGGATAAGACTTATTATCATTTTTTACTGCACAGTGGCCCACATTAAAAATTAAATTCTGTTGCCTGCTCTCAAAAGAAAGTATATATCTACCCATACACATACATAGGTTGATGCTATATGGAGCAAAACTATGAGTCAATCTGGATGTTTGTTTGGATGCCACAAAGCCATACTGTCCATACACATTGTCCATACATTCCAATATTATGCAACAGGTTTGCTTCTGTTACATTGAGTATGCTGATCAGCGATCTCTAGCAGCTCATAGCACCCTTTCTTCTTCCTTTTCCAGCCTGCCCGCTTAGCTTTGTCTCTATCTTACTTTGTAATTTAAAAGGGCTTAGAATAAGCATCAGGTTACTTTATCGGTGAGGTAAAAGGAGAAGCAAGATCGCAGAAAAAGGGAGTGCTTCTGTGATAAGATGCAGCTTGACAGACAGAGCATAGAAACAGATGCCACAAGCTGCAGATGTAATGAGATATATAAATATTGAGACCTGCTGGAATAAACGGAGGCATCCTCTCCCATAAAAAATGTCTGCTAAAGCCTCAGCCACAATCAGTGGATTTGCAGCATCAGTGGTTAGATCTGTTTGATTTTAGAATCGGAAAAAGATGTTTTGCTTAGGAATTTTAATCAGTCAAGTTTTATTTTCCAGCACACACTGTGGCTTTTCAGTTTTTAACAAGTATTTTAGATATTTATTCAAGTCTGTGTGACTGAACAGAGACATCACTTGATGAAACTATACAGGCAGTCTCAAGTTTCTCTCTGAGCAGGGGTGTCAAACTCAAGGCCCAGGGCCCAGATCCAGCCTAAGGGGTACTTAGATCTGGCCTGCAGGGCTACTGTTGTGTCTTGCTCGCTCTCCCTGCCGCAGCCGGGCCCCTCTTATCTCCTGCCAGACGCTGATAGTTCAGAAGAATGTCCAGGCATGCCTCCAGCCCCCAGCCCTGGCACCATGCCCGGACAGGTCGAGCAAGACGAAGGGCCTGACGTGCCTTCAGCCCCCAGTCCTGGCACCATGTCCAGACAAACGGAGCAACTAAACCCCTCCCCCACAGCATGTGAGCCTGAAGAATGTGAAGCCAGTCATGAGCTCAGATTACCAACAGCTGGAGGCTGGAGAGATCCTCACTTCCGGAGAATTGAGAGGCGACGTCAGCAAAAAGAAGGGAGGGGCAGGCCTGGATAACTGTTGAGTCATGGAGCCACACCCCATGGCCTATATAAAGGATCTGCTTTCTGGCATTCTCTGAGTCAGGCAAAGTCTAACTTGGATTGCTGAAGTCACTTCCTGGTCTCCTGCCTGCCTTGAGAACTCTGATAGGACTTTGGCAGAGCTGCAGAGGCACGCTTGATACGGACTTCCCCGACCCGGCCGTCAGCAGAGGAGTGGGACACGACAGCTACCCTGAAAACAGTGAGGGACTGTGCCGCGGTGCCTTTACTGGAGAAAACGGGCTCCTGAGCTCCATTTTCTCCTGCAACTCTCTGCCAGTGAAAACAGAGCTCAGGAACCCCATGCAGCCCTCCCAAACGCCGTTTTTGCTGGCAGAGGATTGCAGGAAGCCTTCACAACCGGAAACAGAGCTCGGGAGCCTGTTTCTGCTGGCAGAGTGCTCGGACTGCCACAGGTGCCCCCAACATGAGTGACATTGAGCAGGCCATGCCCACTCTGACCACTTCCATCCCCCACCTGAGGCCAAACACAACTCTGATGCATTGTGTTTCAATGAAATCAAGTTTGACACCCCTGCTCTAGGGAAACAAACCTATTTTCCCCGCTCGGTTACATGTTTATCAAAAGAATGTTAACCACATGGTTCCAGGAGCTGTGTCACTATAATGGGCATCAAAGCTGGAAAATAATACCTCCAAATGTCTTATTTCTCATTTTCTTCAGATTGCCTACAAAAGAACTGTGTAATGTAAACAAGATCTGAATTGGAGTCCAGCTAGCTGTCCACAGGAGAGAAGGCTAGAGTCACACTACTTACATGTCTTAGTTTTGTTAGCATATCTGACTGCTGTTTGTTCAAATAAGATTTTCATGTGCTAGTAAGCATGGTCATGTTTCTGCAAGTCATGGAATAATGGACAAGTTGCAAAAAGGCACATTCCCACTGAATATTGAGAGTAGGAAGCCCACTTCCATGCAGGGCTTCATTGCTATTTTCTGAATCGGGGGATGCGTGTCTTCCTTGGGCATTTAACGTTAGGCTGAGCCATTTGCCTTTCAACACCAGATTTCTATGGACAATAATATTTCCTTTTAAGGTGACCATTCAAATATTTGATGCCATCCTATCACTCCATTCTCAGAGATGAACTCTAAGAAAATCTTATTATTTCTACTTAAAGTAGATGTGTCTGAACATCACAAGAAGAAGGTACTTTAATATAATGAAGAGGTGAGCTCAGAACTAAAAACTAACACAGCATTGAAAAGCAATGAAGTTTCCTAAGGTGATACTACTCATGTTTACCCCACAGTATTTATTTTATTTTATTTAAAACATTTATATAGCCACCTAACTTCTAACCAACTCTGGGTGGCTTTATCAATATTTTAAATAAATAAAATAAGTTAATTAATTAATAGCTCAGGGGCTAGGATGTTGAGCTTGTCGATCGAAAGGTCGGCAGCTCAGTGGTTCGAATCCCTAGTGCTGCCGTGTAATGGGGTGAGCTCCCGTTACTTGTCCCAGCTTCTGCCAACCTAGCAGTTTCGAAAGCACGTAAAAATGCAAGTAGAAAAAATAGGGACCACCTTGGTGGGAAGGTAACAGTGTTCAGTGCGCCTTTGGCGTTGAGTCATGCTGGCCACATGACCACGGAGACGTCTTCAGACAGCGCTGGCTCTTCGGCTTTGAAACGGAGATGAGCACCGCCCCCTAGAGTCAGCAACGACTAGCACATACGTGCGAGGGGAACCTTTACCTTTACCTTTACCTATTGAATTAGGCAGTGCATATTTCTGAGTAGAGAAATACTCTACTCAGAAATACTCAGAGATTATTACTGTTAGAATACTGTTCAGTTTAGCTATCATTTCTTCTTCTTGCCTGATTTTTTTTTTCTTTTTGGCAGAACATTGAGGAGTCGGTTCATGTAAACCCTTCCACTTTTAAATAATAGCAAGGATGTTATTTTTCTGACAAGCATAGTTGATGTGACGTAAGGACTTGATTCTGATTCAGCTAAGCATGTATGCTGAAGACCTTGAACACAAAGATGTTTTCATTAGAAAAGAGGGGAAAGCATTACTCATTGATGTGTCAAGAATAAGTTGGGCACTTCACTGCAATTCTGTTTTTCATTCAGTAGAAAACCACTTAAATTGCTTTCTTCCCAACATATTGCACTATTCTTAAACTCACTCTATGCCCTCAAATAGATGTTTTATTGCCAAAATAGAGACATTGGAGAAAAAGCTGAATTTGATTATCACTCTTTCTTCCCATTTAAGCTAACAAGCTACCATGATCACTCATCAAACTCTCCCAAAAATCCAACCCAGAAGCATCCTCACTTTTGCCAAACTCAGATTACTGAAAACATGCCAAGGCCATCGTGAACCAATCAATGTTCCTTTCAGCTGACAAATTGGAGATGCAAGGAATAGCATTCAATCAGCGGCATGTCCTCTGAGCCATCAGAGGTCTCAGCATGGCAAACTAATTGTCTCACTTCTGTTCCACACAAAATGGAAAGAAAATAAATTGCTAAGACCCAGACTCATCCGCAAACCTCTTCATGTTGTGGTCATTTATCTGGTTGTTTTCCAATAACAAGCCACCAAACCACAGAAACTAAGCCCTGAAACTATAAAGTCACATTTGCTCTGTTGCAGTTACCTGTCCTTGTGAATAGTGATTGAACCAGGTGTTGCCGGGTTTGCAACTTATCACTTTTCTCAGGAGTTGCAAGCATGGCTGCATGTTGCAACATTGGGAGGTGCTTAGGAGGAAGGAGAGATACCTTCCCCACAAATGGGACACTGAAGCTCAGAAGGCAGTTTGACTTCAATTTAGGAGGTGGGGTGAGGAAAACACTCTCATTAGTTGGAAAACAGATTGACCTCAAGTTCCACAGAACTGCAATATTGGCATTGCCCAAATAAATCTCAGTGGAGAAAGAAAACTAGCAGTCTTTATGTGATCAAGGCAGCTTTAGAGCCAGTTTCAGACTTCAAGCACAGATTCCTTACACTGCATAGTTTTATTGCTGATAATAAATAAAAGATTGAGCTAAAGACTTGCTGACAATAGGTAAATCTTACAGGATGCTTTGCACAAAATAGACAAGTATATAGGGTGGCAGTTTATTTCATTTCTTTTTTTAAAAATGGGGCCAAGAAGCAAATAACTGTTTCAACTCCTACCCTCAAAGCGACGCTATAGAAAACTGCACACCAGAACAACTAGACACAAGGACAGTTTTTTTCTGAATGCCATCACTCTGCTAAACAAATAATTCCCACAACACTGTCAAACTATTTACTAAGTCTGCATTACTATTAATCTTCTCATGGTTCCCAACACCCATCTCCTCCCACTTATGACTGTATGACTGTAACTTCGTTGCTTGTATCCCTACGATTTATATTGATATTGATTGTTTCCTGATTGCTTATTTGTACCCTATGACTATCATTAAGTGTTGTACTTTAGAATTCTTGATGAAGGTATCTTTTCTTTTATGTACACTGAGAGCGTATGCACCAAGACAAATTCCTTGTGTGTCCAATCACACTTGGCCAATAAAAAATTCTATTCTATTCTATATGTCTATAAAACCTGCGCATGCTAATTTAGAAACAAAAATTATTATTTAAAAGGAAATGCATCTCGCCATAATGGAACAAGTATAAATATATAATCTGTATTGCCAGTGAAGATAAGCATATTCAAGACTTGCACTTCCCTTCTTATGGTTATTTAAGTTTAAGTCAGATTTGAATTGGACAAATAGGATTTTTTTTTTGGAGGTGTGGGGGAATGTCCTAGAGCAGCCTTTCAATTAAACAACATGTTCCTGAAGCTTAGGACAGATATAGCAATAGCACTTAGACTTTTATACCGATTCATGGTGCTTTACAGCCCTCTGTAAGTGGTTTGCAGAGTCAGCATATTGCCCCCAACAATCTGGGTCCTCATTTTACCAACCTTGGAAGGATGAAAGGTTGAGTCAACCTTGAGCTGGTGAGTATCAAACTCCTGGCAGTCGGCAGAGTTAACCCGTAATACTGCATTATAACCACTGCACTACAACAGCTCTGTTTTTTTTTTTTACATTTATATCCCGCCCTTCTCCGAAGACATATAAGGCAATAGTCTCATTCTATTTGTATATTTTTTACAAAGTCAACTTATTGCCCCCCCAACAATCTGGGTCCTCATTTTACCTACCTTATAAAGGATGGAAGGCTGAGTCAACCTTGGGCCGGGCTTGAACCTGCAGTAATTGCAGGCTACTGTGTTCTAATAACAGGCTTCTTAACAGCCTGAGCTCAGGCTTCTTAACAGCCTGAGCTATCCCGGCTCTTGCCATCATCTGTTTCAATTTACCCAGTTTCTTGTATACGTGATTTCTTGGTATCATTCATTAGTTTCTGAAGTTGGTGTAAGAAGAGGCAAGAATCCTGGTGGCTTCTAGAAGTTTTAGATCAAGCTCCCCCCTTCCGTAAGAAGGTTGAAATCTCTACCCCACAGTAAAGATTATTGGGGATGGGGGAGAATCATACAGACTGTTTCCAAAATCTTTCCCAGCCTTCACAACTCCTCATTTTTTCTGCAATAGCCATATTGGCTAGGAAATTTTAGAAGTTGAAATCCATACACTGAAGTGTAGCCAGGTTGGAGAAAGCTATATTAGATTATACCTAGCCATGATCCATTTTGCACTTCTAGCAGATATACTGAATTGAATCAAATCAATCCTTTACCCTGGTCTTTTGACCAACTACTTTGAATAATACGAGTCCTTCCGCACACCTTTACCCCAGCCTCTGTTTTTGTTATTCAGTGCCTACCTGAAGAATTCTAATAGAATACCAAATGAGATTGTGCCAGTTCTTGGAAATAACACAGGGACCAGTTTGCAAATTCAAATGTAAATTCAAATCCCTGTTTGCACTTTATTCTGACCTGAGGAAAAAAAATGCTGTTAAAGAACTACTGTTGAATAGTACCCGACAAGTGAGAGATCTAAATGGACTGCAAAGTCACTCAACATGTGAAACCTCCCTGACTAAAAACCACAAGCATTTTGTGGAGTTGCAAGGAAGCCTAAAGAAACAGGCAGAATTCATGTTCAGAAACTTCTTCCAGGGGATGGAAAAATACTGTAGTGACTGCTTGCTTGCTGGATGCTCCAGTAAAAAAATCTGCCTTGCTCTTAACAAGGGATGCGATAGATGAGCAAAGAGGTCAGAGGGAGCCATTTCTGCTATTTTCTTTCAGGGTAGCATTAGGGCAACTCCAGACATAAATGCTTTCTTCTTACAGCCCTGTTGCAAAATTGGATATGACTTTTGAATCAATGCTCCACAAAGAAGAGATGTGGTTTTCCAAAGAAGCAATGAGATTTAATTTTACTTGTTCAGCATGCAACAGTTGATTGCATCGAACCAATTTCTAAACAGTTCATTCACTACCTCCGTTCCCACCAGAGAGATTTACTGGAACCACCAATGCCTGCTTTCAAAGGTTGGTTTCCATACGGCTTGAAGCGTTGAATAGATTAAGATGGGGCACTAATTTCCCTCAAACCATCACTTTAAGGCAGTGTTCCGATGCACACACTCCCATTATATTTCTTCAGGAACTTTCAGCAAAGTATGTTTAGAATGTCACAGTGGATTTTGGCCATAACCAACAGATGTGGTCAGTTCCACCAGGGTGGCAAACTGACTTTAGTGAGACTTAAAAGCAAACTATGTTGCCATAAGAAACCTTCTCCTGGAGGCAATTTCCTGATTTAGGTCTTATTACTTTTGGAACTGTGTTTGGGTCAGAGCTTTGCTGTGCATTTTGGGATTCATCATAGCAAATGCCACATTTGCCCCAGCCTAGCCAAAAATTATCGTATCAAGTCCTGTTTCTTTTATCAAATAGAATGATGATTATCTTAATGCAAGTAGACTGTATGAAATTTTCAAACAGGAAGACACGTCATTAAATACCAGAGGTGAAAAGGCTGCAAAACTTATTACACAGAAATGGACTTGCATACCCCTCCCAATTAATCCCAAGTCTTATGGAACCGAAACATTTTTTCTTTCATAAATTGTTTGAGTGGAGATACAAATTTGGTTTAGGTTTATTCTGGAAAGCAAATGATGCCTTTCAAAAAGAGAATAATTGGCTGGTTTTCTAGGCTTCATCTAAAACACTGTCAGAGTACTTCCTTTTTTCCTTCTCTTTTTTATTTGTGAATATTTTTATTTTGATTTTATTGTCAATCAACTTGCCAGCTGTCAGTGTTGGAAAAAGCTTGATGAATACTAATAATTAATTAGAAAGTAATACTAATGTTACTAATTATGATGAATAGAGCACATATGCGATAAGTAACAGATTATAATAGCAATGTTTTCTAATATTAGTTGGCATACTCAGGAAACTCTGGATCAGAGCTATAATTGTTAATTGCATAACTTAGGTTGTTCAGTTGGATTCAGACATTTCTCTGTGGAGATAAACTGCCTTTTTTAAACAATCCTTTACTTTAATGATTTGGAATTCATCTGAAAAGGATCCTTACTTGCTAATAAGATCAAAGCTAGTACCTTTGCCTTGGCGTTGCCTTCCTGAATTTGTTTTTTTCCAATTAGTTTTATTAAATGTTACAGTTGTACAGATCAAATGTAATACAAACTACAACAAATAAAAAATAGAAAAACTCAAAAATGTAGAATAGTAAAAAGGAAGAAAAAGAACAATGTAAATGAAAAAATAGAAAATATTACAATATAACAAAAAATAAATATTCCCCCTTCATCTCAAAAGGAATTCTTAGATCCTTAAATCCGCATCACTCCTTTATGGGTACTTAGCTCACCATGTCTTTACAGGTAGTCTGAGAGCATTTCCCCTTTTTCTTAGTGCCGCCATAAGTCATAGTGACCATGCTAACTGTAGGCTAACTCAATACAGATTTCTTAAGTTTCAGAAGTTTTCCATCAAAATGCCTGTAGAGTCCAGTAAAAACCAAGATGGAGATGGTTTAATAGAAACTTCAGTAGTTTTCATGTGTGGCACATGCAAAAACAGATAGAACTTTCATTTCACCAATGTTCTTGTGAACTTGACTTTCTTTTTTAATCATACGCTATAAATGCTCCTGCTTCCCTGAGATCTCAAATCTCATTTCATTTGCCTTGTTACAGTCAACTCAATGAATGTAATGGTATATAAGGCATGCAGGACTATACAGGTTGCATGATTTATCTTCTGATTTTCCTGGGTTTTTCTTTAATGATGCTGTTGTGCCATTAGCCCGTTCCAAAGAGGAGGCAATCGGAACACAAAATAAAGAGTTTACTTAGGTAGAAATAATTTGTAAAAGTGGCGGCGGAGCACAAGTGGAGATCAATGAGAAGATCCACACCTTCTGCCTTGGCTGTGCAGTGCCCGAATCTGATCAGTTCTTAGAAATACTTTTTTTCCTTATCCGTGAAGCTGAAATGGGAATACAGTTTCAAATAAGATCACTGAATGAAATAATGTGACATCTGTGACATTTGTTTATGTTTAAACAAGGATAGAATTGCACTGTAATTATATATGTCTGTGGTTCTGTGTGGTTTTGTCTGCATGTCTATGCAAATACAGAGAGAGAGAGAGAGGGAAGGAGGGAGGGACGGAGGGAGAGGGAGAGGGAGAAACATGAAATTTTCTAATGCTTAGTTTATATGCAACCAGCCATCATAATATGTGGGAGTCATCTTCAGATATTTGCCCAGACAGCCATCTGTCTATCTGTTTAGCAACTAAAAACTCCTTTGATTTCTTCTCCTAAATAGACACTATAATCTTGGCATTTGTGTGTGTTACTAGCAATGTACATTACGCACAAATGAACAAATTCTGGAAGCAGTGAAGCCTGTGAAGTAATAGCAAAGGCACCAGGATGCCATGATCCATGGTGAATTGAGGCTTTCATCAGACCTGCCCACCTCCGCCCCTTTTTTCTTCCTTTTCAGAGCGTTGTTGACTCACAGTGTTGGTGGGAACATGTTTCATTTTACTTCCTCCTGCCCACATATGCAAAAAAATAACAAACCCACAACCTTGATAACTCTGCATTATTTAACACACTGTCATTTGAGCAGCAAAGCATCTCCTGAAAAACCACTCTTAACTAACTACATGATGTCTGGCTAGGTTGCTTTCTGGAGAGTTCTGTTGTGTACACCTTCCTGGCAGAAAATTGAAGCTGGAAGGATCAAAAAGAAGTTTTTAGTCAAAGAGTAACTGGCAATAATTAATGTCGTACATGTCATAACTTGGTCTAATACCATACCACTCAATCATTTCTTGATTCTACAATATAAAGCTGTAGCTGACTGAACTATGTGCCGTGAAATAAGGGGCTGGGGAAGAACCTTGCTTCATTGTCCTCCACTGACATGTATACCCAGGAAATGAACTCACTCTGCACTGTGGATGCCCTGCTCTTCTTTGCATTCCACAGGGCAACCAAATGCTTGACCAGCCATACTAGCCTCAAAATCCCTGGAACCTTTTGGGATGGACCACTCCACTCCTGCAGAAAACAATAGTTACTGCGAGCCTAAATCTCAGTGAAATAGTATGTCCAGAGAACAGCTGTAAACTTTCCCACTTTTGGAACATCCTCCTCCTGTCCAATGGACAAAACTAAATCCACAGCTTGACCCTGTCACATAAAAGAAAATAAAAGAAAACCTTATTCTGTGACTGACTAGCTGTCTTTTCTCTAGAGGATGTTTATAAGAAATGCAAAAAGTCACAGCTGTCTTCGCAAGACGTTTATGTTAAGATGTGAAGAGCCAGGTATTACCTATATGGTGATCTGAAGGTATACCTGTCCTTGATTAGATTCTAAAATCGGACAAAAGAATTGGTTGACTTTTTTTTAGCAGTCAGACTTGTTTTTAAAAAATAAATTAATAAATGCATTCTAAAAATTTAATATATTTTTATAAGAGCTAAGCTACCGTAGAAGATTTGCAGAGTTTAGGATTTTGCCTTTTTCTTTAGTTCCTTGGAGTATCTGGAAATAATTATGATGATGAATGTTTCCAAACATATGGAGGTAAATATTTCTAATTAACTACCAGATTAATATGAATATTAAAAGGTAGTTAAAATGCTTATGTAACTTTGGGAAAGAAGCTGGAAAAAAGCAAAAATTATTAAAATGAGAATCATTCAAAGACTGCTACGTATTTTGAGTGATACATTTTAAGTTTTTAAAATTCAAATTTCAAACAATTAAACCATTTTATATATAAACGCACATCAGTCCTCCAGAGTTGAAATTTTAGGGGCTTTTTTTATCTTGTCTTTCCACATTAACAGATATTTGGCCCTACAGCACAGATTTATTGATGTAAAGTTCTTACTAATCTGGGAACTAGTCCATGCTATGTAAGCTCTACTCCTAACAGTCATCTTTCTTGGATTTGTATATAGCCCCACACCTTTTCTACACAGTACTTGCTTGTGTTATTCATGTCATCAAACAGAATAATTTCCCCTGGACTGCATACCTTCAGAATGTTGCACAACTTTCCACCAAACTCATATTTGGTTCATCTATTATTTATTTATACTTCATATATATAAACTGCTCATCTCCCACATTACCATCATTTACTGCAGCTTAACGTATAGATATCACCTACATACGGGTTTGTACTTTTAAATGCACCTACAGCAATCTAGTGGACATCAATTCATTCTTTCTAACATTCTCTGTACCTCTTTCATTGATAAGGAAACCTACAGCTTAATTTTCCTGAATGTATTCCTCTATCCCTCATGGCCACACCACCTTCATTCAGTTTTATTGTCTTATTCCCTCTCATTTAGTTCCACAAAAAAACCAGCTTTTTTATTTTTCTTTCATTGATTTCTTGACTTTTTAACTTATTCTTTTTTTTTTTTTTTGTTTACATTTATACCCCGCCCTTCTCCGAAGACTCAGGGCGGCTTACAATGTATAGGGCAATAGTCTCATTCTATTTGTATATATTTACAAAGTCAACTTATTGCCCCCCCAACAATCTGGGTCCTCATTTTACCTACCTTATAAAGGATGGAAGGCTGAGTCAACCTTGGGCCGGGCTCGAACCTGCAGTAATTGCAGGCTTTGTGTTCTTAATAACAGGCCTTACCAGGCAGAGCTAAACCGGCCCATTCTTATTATAATCCAAGTCACAATCTTTAGTATGAGATGACTGATACCAAGATTGACCCATTGATATCAACTTCCAGAGAAATGTGAAAAACTAAAGGATGATTGTGTTCCAGTTCATGTGTTGGCTGTGAATGAGAATGCTTCTTAAAATGTGAATCAACACACTTTTCCGTGCTCCTATTTCTAATCTGAATATGTGTCACCATAGAACATCTTTGGATTGATAGTGACAGGCCATCTGCAGATACTCCATAAGTACCGTCTTTTTAATCAGCAAAACTGCAGAAATTAATATCTGAAAGTACGGTGTGGTTTATACATGTTGTTTATTTTGTTTCCACAAATGAGACCTCAGCTGTTGGAACTTGGCAACTTGAACAGAGAACTGAGTGTCATTCTGTAGGCTGCAACTTCTATCAGATCATTCTCTCTCTCTTTCTCTCTCTCTCTCTCTGTCTCTCTCTCTGTCTCTCTCTCTCTCTCTCTGTGTGTGTGTGTGTGTGTGTGTGTGTGTGTGAGAGAGAGAGAGAGAGAGAGAGAGAGAGAGAGAGAGAGAGAGAGTTTACCCTGGCACATACTTAATGGAAGAAAAAAAACCCCAACCTCTGAGAATTATGGCTAGGTTAAGGATAAGGCAACTAAAGATGAGAATAAACAACTACAGTGCTATATGTCCATTTGTGAGTGCATTAAAAATGGGCCTGCTGCACTAGTATGCGGTGATATGTCACTCTTTGTTCAATGTGCCCAAGGGCATCCACATGGAAGCTAAATCTGTACTGTTTACAAGCTTGCCTACTGCTGCTATTTTCTTCGTCAGCTGAAAAGTCTATAGACAATTTTCCATTCAGTAAATCACCATCACCCACTGCAAAACAACAAACAAATAAAAACTCCCCAGCATGGTGAAGAGAAATGAAAGGTGTTAGGTTAAGAGGAGCTAATCATATTGTATGCAGCTGTGTGTGTATATACCACAGCTATCTTGCTGAATGCATGCCCTTGGGTATTAATGGGTAATACCCATTCCAGAATTAAACTATACATACTGTATGCCCTGGATAACAAATCCATAATCGATTGGGAAGATACATACATTTGCTGTTTCCGTGAAGTTCATCCTTGTGGAATGAAGATGGTCAGGTCGGTCATCAATATCTTTTAGTGCCAGGTTAGTAAACAAGTGCATTGGATGTGACTGATTGACTAACTCAAGGTTTTGACTGATTTTCTTTCAGCCTTAGAAGGTCGCCAAGACCAGGGAATAGATTTCACAAGAAAACTAGTACTATACTTTATTGGGAAAGGCTATGGTAACAAAATTTTACAAGTGATTCTATTTTCTCTTCCTTTCTTCATATACCCTAGGAACTCAGGAGGATAGCCAGCCTGAGTCTGTTTCTAATACTTTTCTCCATGCTTTGGACCCAAAGCATGCTTAGGCACCTGTTTAATGGATTCTAGATAGTTTTTCCAAGGTCTCCATGGCTTCCCACACACATACGTAGAAGCTTCAGATGCCTGCTGGCTTCACATCTAACTGTTTAAAGAACACCTAATACTTAATACACAATCAACAATTTATACACAGTTATATTTAATAGTGAAAGCTCTATATAATGTAATTTTGTATACATCCATTCAACATATAAGTGTGTCATTACATTGCTCGAAAGTAGCACCCTTAGGACAGACTTTTGTCAAATAGGGGATCATTCTCAGTATGTGAAACATTGGTACAAGCTTCAATATTCTAAGTTGAATTTTGAAATAGCCAAGCAAACATGGATTTTAACATTGAATGCTGAATTAATAGATGCAGCCCAAAAATACTCCTCTTTAGAGGAGTTATCTTCCTTAAATAAGTAATTAAGCCAATAGATCCTCCATACAAATGTTAAAATAACAAGCACCCATTTGTTTGGGCAAGTGGCATTTCAAAATTGCTCTTGCCAAAATATTTCTGTAGCCCTGATCATTTTTAGTGGCATTTTTTTTCCAATTAAATCCAGATGCCACCAGTTCAGGCAGCCTTATGTCTATGGAGGATGCCCAAGTCAACACTCAATCTCTCCAGGGTTGTGGCACAACACTTATAGTGGCTCCCAAGAATATAGAGTCGGTGGTTTCAGTCTGACAACAAACCGAATGTTCATTTCTTCAGAGTGTGAAACAGATCGTTGTGTGGCCAAAATGCCAGCTAGAAGGTTCAATTCTTCATGTAAATCCACTTGTAAACATAACTGTTCTTTGCTATTTACTCAGTAAATGGTTCTTATTCATAAGAGTACATAATGTTCCACCTGCCTGTATCTGACCTTATGGTCAATTTTCTGGGGAAATCTGATTTGGAGGAGCTGAATTATGGTGGACCTTTTTGGGGTTTTTTTTGGTGAGCTTTATTTTTAACAGATGACAGTTATAGATCTTTCTCTTAAACAAATGGTCCTAGCAATGCTTAGCCTCATGAGCTTAGAAAACCAATGCTAGATAGCATGATGAGATAAAGGCATTGCCTGTATAATCTTATATTAGAATGAAGTAATTTTGAAATGTGATGGGATCGTTTGATATAGTATTGTATAACTGAATAGCATATATAGAAATATAATAGCTCACAAGACTCTTGCACTAGAATAATTTGCATATGCACTTTTTTCCAGAGATCATTTAAATGTTTTAAAACTTCCTATTCTCCCAAATTTGTAAACTAACGAATGTGATGTGACCAGAATGCTGTATTTGTGGCATAGAAGTAAAAAGGTAGGAAAAAACCTGGTGCACATCAGAGCTGTTTCACATAAGTAATCATTTAAATCAACTTTCCTGCCTCTGTTTTTAATATATGCATGTTAAAAAGAAGGAGCATGGACCCATGAGTCCATGAGCACCAATGGGTTTGGAACAATGATCTAATGACCAATTCACTCTACACCCAACCTTATTTTAATGTCTTAAGATTATTATAATTTGCAAAAAGAGATAAATGGGAAGCCATTTGAATCATCACCTTAAATTCTAAAATTGTCTCTAGGTCCTATAAAGACCCCATAGGAATATTCTAAATAATTAATTGAATATTTTGTTAAACGTGACCTGCTTTTTTGATCATAGACTCTCCCATTTTCATTCAAGAACGGCAAAAAAAGTATGATAAACTTTTTGAACTCCAAAGACTGAATTAATTACACAACTATACTTCCTGCCAAACCAAGTAAAGCGACATATAACATTTTCCCCCATCATTTGATGCATACATTTTTAAGTTAGAACCTACAAAAAATGTTCTGCTACAGTCCTGTCTAAATGTGCCATAAAGATGAAATAAATGACATGTCCTAAACTTATGTGACAAGATGTCAAGTGGTGTCTAGGATGCGGAGTGAATATATCTAGGAATAAGAACAGAATTGGCAGTTAAGAAGCCAATTTCATTGGGGGTGTTCCTTGGAACCCTGACAAGAATAGAATTGAATTTTTTTTAATGGCCAAGTGCGATTTGTCTTGGTACATACGCTCTCAGTGTACATAAAAGAAAAGATTCCTTCATCAGAATCATAAGGTACAACACTTAATGATAGTCAAGTAATAAGTAATAGATTTACAAATCTAGTGAAACCCAGGAAGCTGCCTTATTGTGTCAGAACATCCAGCCAGGTCCTTTTACCTTAATATTATCAATTGTGACTAGCAGCAGCTCTCTGGGGGATCTTATATAAAACTTTCTGCTTGCAAAGCACATCTTCTTCCATGAATCACAGTCCTAGTTGCCCCAGGAAAGCAGATGATCATCTTTCAAAAATGTTCCAATAACAATCCCACTGAGTGACTTGGCAGCAGGTTGTCCGGTTGTCTGTGGAGTCAAATAAAATGAGATGTCTATTTACTTGTATCCATATACATAGGGATTAAATTCTATGAAAATACACTCCCAGACCTCCAAGTATGATGTTAAAATCATATCATTTAAATAGATTTTTTAATATTTATTCCTAGATTGAATGGTTTTTTTAAAAAAAAACATTTTAAAAAAATGTTACCCGGAGTTAATTATGTAAGCACAGCATTTTTCTTAGATAATATATGACCAGATTCTACTTAAAAGATTGTACACTATATTCCATACATACACAATGCATTTTAAATTGACAGGTTTTTAAAAAACATAACTGAATGAAATTTGCAGGATATTTCTCAGGCTATGGAGTCTGGTGAAGAGATGGAGAAAATCTTTGGGACATGGAAGAATTTAAAAATAATAATTGGATACTTCTTTCTCCAGATAGCATATATATTCTATCAATGCTGGGAGTCCATGTTTCTTGATTAAATTTTTCCAAAAAGAGGTAAACACTTGTTACAATAGAGGAAAAAACATGACTAGACATTTTACTTTGCAATTGTTTCTTGAAAATCTAGAAAATATTTTTTTTAAAAAAAATAAATGCTTGGACTGCGGACACTTGACTCCCTGAGGAGAGAACTAACACTTTGTGGATGTCTAAAAAAGTTGAATGAAATGGAATAAATGTTATACACAAAAATGAAAAGGAAAAATAAAGACTCTGATGAACCCAGCTAAGCCGCACGATCATTAGAGGGTTTTTTTTTACTTTTCAAAGCATTTTTTCAGCTGAAGAAAAAATGCTTTTAAAAGTAAAAAAAAAACAACCTCTGATGATCACGCAGCTCAGCTGGGCATGGGGAAGGCAGGGATTTTTGCTACCAGTTCTCTGAACCACCCGCCTTCATTGCTACTGGATTGGGCGATCCGGTCCGAACTGGGTGCATTTCACCCCGGCTTCAAGATCTCATTGAAGCTGGAAGACATACTTTTCCGTGTGGTCATACAGGGAGGAAGAGGTAGTGGTGAGACTGCTCAGATGCCAGAAATTCCACAAGAAGCTAGAAGCTGCAAGCAGATACCATACAGTGGCAACAATTCTCAGTCTGCTGCTCCTATCCTCTAGTGGAATAAAGCTACAGTCTGACTTGCTATGGAAATGAAAGAATTGTAAATGACATTATTGGTGCAGGAATTATGACTACCTTTTGCATTTTCAGCCTCCTAAAGAGACTTAACAGTTTGATCATTGGGAATCTGGTACAATCTAACGGTGCCAACAGGTGTCCCAATCTATAGAATAGCAATAGCGCTTAGACGTATATACTACATCATAATACTTTAAAGCACTCTCTAAGCAGTCTTATAAAGTCAGCATTTTGCTCCCAACAATCTGGGTCCTCATTTTACTGACCTGGGAAGGATGGAAGGTTGAATCAACTTGAGCCAGTCAGGATCGAACTCCTGGCAGTGGGCAGAGTCAGCTTGCAATACTGCATTCTAACCACTGCGCCACCATGGCTCTAGAAGTGTTATATTGATCTTGATCAAAGCCAGACAGCTTGGTGTAGTGGTTGAGGCACCAGAGTAAGAAAGCGGTGGGCCATCACATCAATCCTGCACAAAGTTGGTCTGGGTGTATTTTGGCCTCTCTCTCTCCCTCTGCCCTAGGAAGAACAAACTATTGCAAAAAGCCTTGCTAAGAAAACTGGAAGAACTAGTCTAGGCAGATATCAAGAGTAAAAAACTTACAGGAAGGAAGGGAGGGAGGGAGGGAGGGAGGGAGGGAGGGAGGGAGGGAGGGAGGAAGGAAGGAAGGAAGGAAGGAATTATTATTATCATCATTCCTCTTGAACGTCTTGGACTCTAACCTCTTCATTGTCCAAACTTCAGGATTCTTCAGGCTCCAAGGGATTTTTTTTAAAATAACAAAATACTTTTAGAGACTTCATGTTTTTCAACATCGGCAGTGTAGCAGTTTAATGAAATGGAACAATTCCCCAACCTTTTTAAATTATTTTTAAAGGGGGAAAAGCTGTACAACAATCCCAAACGGTCTTACAAAAATTCTGAGCTTTATAATCCCAGAATTACCCTTCTACCTTTTTATTTCTTTGCAATTTGGTATCATAAAGCCGCATCTGTTTCCTTTGGCAGTTCCCTTGCACCATAAAAGTACAGAGTTGTGATGCCTGTAGCTTCTGACTTGAAAGCCAGGCTCTTAAAGGAGAAAGAAAATGGGAGCATAGTAAAGATTGTTTTGGAGAAAGAGTATGGACACAATGTTTGATGAGGTCCATAAAAATAGTTGGAGAAATTGCCTAGCACATGGAGTTGCTATCTGTGGACAAAGTGTTTTGTGACACTTTTAGGGTTTGCTGTTTGATGCATATGCAAGCTAGAGGGCTTCAAACAAGACTACTGGGTCAAGTAATTTTCCAATGACTTCTGCATCATAAAATTTGTGACAGAGTTCTGTGTGCAAAACTCTTTGTATTGGGTAGTCCATAAAATACAGTGCAGTTTGCACAATTGGGAAAAAGAGAATTAACTGCATAGCTCTCTCCCCTTTCCATTTTTCTCTTTTCTCTTTTGTTTTTCATTTTATTTCAGTGCATTAGATTTACATATTGTCTTTCCTCCAGGAGTTCAAAACATTATAAATAGCACTCCATTTTTTCCTAGGAGAATACGGGTTGAGGGAAAGTTAGTGGTCCAGAATCATCCAATCTGCTCTCACATTTAATGAACTATCTGAACTTAGATCTCTGCCCTTGTCCATAACAATTCACCAGCTATCCATCTCTTTTCTGTTTCCTTTTTTTAAATCATCTCTCTATTTGACAAAACCCTGGAAGTAAGACATGGGTAGGTTGTTTCTATCTAGGTAGTAAACCCTGAAAGTAAGAGCTGTGCTAGCAGGTCAAAGAAAGATGTGTGACAAACAAACCAATCAAACTATCAACCAAACAAATAAAAGCAATGTGCCAGCTGGTATCTCCCTTAGGGCAGGTTTCCTTCCTCATCTGATTTTTAAAATTTCCTCAAAGAATCTTTTCAAATAAAGTAACAATGTGATGTTTGTTGCCGGCCACCAAATAAAGTGCCAGCTTCCCACATTATCTTTCTTTCCAAACTGAGCCATGCAGGCATTCTTAACAAATAAAAATGGTGGTATCTTGCGGAGGAGGGAGGAGAGAAAGTTAAGCTGGGTGATGTAAAGCATCGTGGGAAGCCAAAGGCATCTGAAGAAATATGGGTCTGAATGAAGTAAAAAAACATGTTTTGCTTTGTATTAACTCAGAGCAAACACATCATATCCCAAAGCTCTGCCAAGCCATTCTGGATGGCTGTGGTTTGGAAGAAATGAATCCTGGATATATTTTTTTCCTCCAGGTTTGGGCCAAAATTCAGCCAAGGGATCTTGGAATGATTTTATGAGGTGAGTGGAGCAAAGATGATCCATATTCTTCTTCTCTGCCTTCAATCCTGCTCCCCTTTCCTTTTACCACAGCATTTCCTACCATCTTGCCTACATACTTAATTTTCTCTATCCCTTCCCTCTTCTCAGCAACAATCACTATCTTTAGCTCCCCCCACCTTCCTTCCTTCCTTCCTTCCTTCCTTCCTTCCTTCCTTCCTTCCTTCCTTTTTTTCTTTTTTCTAACTTTCTCTAACTTTCTTTCTTTCCTTCTTTCTTTCTTTTTTTCTGTGACTCTTTAGTACTCAGAAAAAGACTTGTCAGGCTTAGACCAATTCTTTTGTGTATAGAAAAGTTCATGGATAGATGGTTTGGCTCAACCAAGACCAACATTATCAGTTTCAATCAAAATGAATATGATGTTTGCTTTTATGTGCTGTTCCCATCATGGTCTCCACTTTTTGAAAACATCAATGACAGAATTTTAAATCAAAGGTATGTCAAAATTTGAATGCAAAGCATTTTGAGCACAGAATGTTTTTGGAGTTCCAAATGGGCTGTTTCAACCTAATCAGAATTATTGTGGTCATTTTGAGCTCCTTGTTTCAGCTCAGAGATGTAGGTCTTTTGAATGTGAAATGGAACCATTAGAATACTTCCAATATGGCCTGAACTCAAAATGGAGCATTTCAAACTTCAAATGGAGTGTCTTAAGCTGAAAAAGTTTCAGTTTCAAAACACTTTGTGCATCACCATTGTCAACATGCCAGATATATCCATTGGCCTTAAACTAAGCTTAGTCATGAATGTTTTCTAAGATGTAATTGCTGAGCAAGGGTTTGAACAGCGGAAGAGAAAGGTCAATCCATCATACACAATGCAAGCTTATTTCAAGGCTTACTTTTATGAGATGGAGATAAAATGAAGAGCTAAGGAAGGGAAACAGCTGAAGAAGAAATATAGAAGAATAAAGGAGGAAGAGGAAAATACTACACCAGAAAGGTAGGCAAGAGGAGAAAGAGAAAAGAGGGTGGGAAAAGAAGGAAAGATGAAGATGAAGCATGGGGGGGAAATCAAATGTTCATTTTCTTTGCAGCACCCATTCTTTGAAATATTCTTCATCTAGAAATAAAGCATACATTAACTTTTTTACTATCAGGCACATATTGAAAATTGCATTTTAAAGCTCATGAATGTGTGCTTAACCTCTCCACTGTTTTATTAATATTACTTTAATATTACTTTGCTTTCCTTGCTTTAAAATATATTGTTTGATAAACCCTATATGCATATTTTAAAGTATATATGCTTGCTGTGTTTTGTTGTATAAATATTGTGTGTGTGTGAGAGAGAGTGTGTGTGCGCTGTACCTACATAAAAGAGAAAAAAACAGGGATAGAGAATTGAAGTGAGAGAAATCAAGGTAAAAGAAAAGAGGAGGTTATAAATAAAGAAATGGGGAGGAGAAGAAAAAAATATGAAATGGATATATTTGTTCTCTCTCTCTCTCTCTCTCTCTCTCTCTCTCTCTCTCTCTCTTTAGTTTCAGTCTCAGCAACTGCTGGCATACCATTCTCTAATTTGGTCCTGAAATTGTATTTACTCCAAAGATCATGACGGCCTAAAGTTTGGAAAAAGGAAGGACAATGTATGGCCCACCAATGGCCACTCTGTCAAACAGGATGGATCCTGCCAGACTGAACCTCACATCTAAGACACATCAACCCATGGACTTTTTTTTCTATATAATTAATCAAATAATAATTTTTAAGGAAGATGTTCGTCAGCTACTGTCAAAGTTTCCTCTCGCATTGATCCCAAATACAAATTCTGAAGATGGCAACCTGTTTCCACACAAACAATAACCATTCAATCACCTTTTTTAAAACTGCAATTGTGAGTCAAACCATGATAGAGAGGAGGTGTTGCAGGAAACTGAATTAAGGAAAAAAATATATGACAGGATGGTATGTCCTCAAGCCAAAGCATGACTGTGGAGAAAATAATAGTTAGCATGGGACATGAATTTTATCCTAAAGAAAGACTACTTGAAATAAACTGGAAATGTAAAATAGTTAAACAAAAAAAAAGAATGAAAGGGAATGAATATGAATAAGAATGAAGAAATTAGAAAATGAAGGGTGAAAATAGATGTGATTCAATAAAATATGCAAAGAAATACTAGGAAAGGAATAAAAAACTATGGGGGGAAAAGGAACATTTTGGCTAAAATTGTAATTAAGAACAATTTATTTGAATATTTTGAATTGTTTATGATAAGAAAATGCCAATACTCTATTCATGAATTGTGGTTGTGTGGAAGGGAGGGGGAATTAAAAAACAATAAAAACTTGTACAAAAAAAGAAGAAGAAATAAATTGGAAACTAGAGCAGAATGTAAATTCATCAAAATAGAAAGACGGTGTAAGATGGTGTGGTGCTTTGTTGTTGTTGTTTGCTACACTGTGTTCACTTTTCCATTGCAGTTTACCCCTGTGTTAATTGTGCATCTAAGGTAGATTCTTGTGGTTTAGTTAGCTGAAGTTTACCAAATAAGAGTGTTATCATCATCATCTGTTCAGACTTAAGGAAGGGTATTCAAGGAGACCTCAGCAAGAGCAGCTGCATAAAATGGGTGGAGTTGTGCTGAGATTACTCTCCAATTCCAGTCTTAGCCCATTTGACCACCATTGTAATTGGATATGGAAATTTAATGCAGAATATACCCTCAAGTATAAAAAATTAGAGCAACGCAAGATTATTAAATAATACTGGAGTTAGAAGAATAGGTTTGTCTAAGACAAATGAGACTCAATTTAAAATACAAACATGTATCTGCCATTTTGTGATGTAAAACAGGGATATTGTGTTTTACTTCAAATATATATTGTGTCAGCTTAAGGTTGGTAATGAATTATCATCCCCTGAATAATCAAAATTGTGCAATTGAGACTGAGTGTCAATTCTGAACCTCCATGAAACACCCTGGATTGAAGTGTTGAAGAGAACTGATCCCTTCTCCTGTTTTTTATTTGATTTATACGGCTCACCCTACTCTATTTAATGATAGATTACAGTTTCAAGCCACTAGCTGGGCAAAGTGTTGAGGAAAATAAGTCAGAGCTAAACTCATGTGGGAAATGTTCACCACTTCAAAACCTCCATGACAAACAAATTTCCAGTGAATGATCTTCAATGTAATGCAAACAAGATACTGTGGTGACTGGGAAGTTGGGTTTGCTGCAGAGCTGAGGTTTGCACACTCACACAGAACACACACAATTTTCACAATATAAAGGCCTCCATTGTCCCTTTCAAGCCAGTTGGATATCCAATCATTCCAACTCCCTTGGAAAAATGGGGGCATGGTGTTCGCCACTCCCCAACTCGTTCCAATGACAGTGAAACATTCTCCAGGCTTGCTGTTTTCTGTGTTTAGACTCACTTTACCCTGACATGTGCCGACACAAAACAGCAGTGTCAGAAGGCCATGAAGAAAAGCTTTCATCAGCTGTCACTTCTCATTACAGTGGGCATGACATGGAAATGCACTTGCAGTGGCCTTGATGGCTTGGGAGTTCGGTCAGGGCCCTGAAAAGAGACGCTCTCATTGCTTACAAGGAAACAAAGTAATTGGCTTTCAACCCCCATCTCCTTCTTGCTCCATTGATCGTTTCCCATTTAATTCACCCTGTTGGCTCCTGGGGAGGTCAAGATTTCTGGCATAAGTTTACCTGTGTAGACACTTTTGCCAGATAGGATTGGGGGGCACCTGTGAACCTCAAACTGATGCTTGGGACAGCTCCATCAATGCTAATTCCCATGGGCTCAATGATGAACTTGCTTCCAAGTTAAATATTATGTAGTTCCATTTTCCATAGAGCATGCTATAGTTGAAGTCCTGTCCACTTAACATGAGGGAGAAAAATATCCTGGTACTCTTAGAACATTAATTGACCTCTTATCCTCAGAGCACATAGAATAGAATAGAATAGAATAGAATAGAATAGAATAGAATAGAATAGAATGGAATGGAATGGAATGGAATGGAGTGGAGTGGAGTGGAGGAGGAGTGGAATGGGAGGGAGGGAGGGAGGGAGGGAGGAGGGAAGGAAGGAAGGAAGGAAGGGAAGGGAATAATAGGGACCTTGGAGGTCTTCTAGTCCAACCCCCTGCTTAGGCAGGAAACCCTACATCACTTCAGACAAATGGTTATCCAATCTCCTCTTGGCCTTATATATTTTGTGTAATGTAGATAGTCACCTGAATGAACAGGTAGCCTCTGTTTCCTTATAGAGCAACTCTGTAGAAATAGAAAATATAAATAATATTTAAAGTACCTGGCTGGTTGTTTTCCCATCTGCATTAAAATATCATGGTTTTTACTACTAGCTACTTCCTCCTATACATAAAAAAAATTATTCAGAGAAAACATGAAGTATAATTTAGTTTCACATGAACAATTTATTGCAGAAAGAATTAGGTCAGGAATAAAGGACTGCTTGCATAATCCATATATATCTACATACGTACACAATAGATACAAACCACAAAATCTACAAGGTAGATCAAAGGTGGGTACACCAAAGTTCAAGACACAATTCCTGAAAATTAGTGGGTTTTGGTTATTAGTTATTGGACAAGCAGCAGATGAAAACTTAAAATTTTAAACAGGCTTAATAAAGGGTTTTTTTTAAAACCGATAAAAAAATGCAGAATCCTCCTATATACTCAAAACATTTCATCCAACCTACCCCTGATTATAGATAATCAGACACTTGTAGAGACTCAAAAAGCACATTTTACCATTCAGTATCTAAATCTTCACATAAACATCAGAAATAGACATTTCCATCTAAACAGTATCACTGCATCAAAAAGTTGACATTGTTGATTCACATTTATTTTATCAGATTTTCCCATTCTGCTTTTTGGATGTCTTAGGAAATCTGATGCCCTAGAAACAAAGAATGTATATATTTCTTTCCAATTTATGTACATGTTGAAACTCAGTTTTATTCATTTCTAGTTTTGACATCTCATGACAATAGTGTTGGACTACTTTTTGTTTTGCCTTTAAGACAGTCATGCAATCTTCCTGGCAACATTTATGTGAAATAGTTTATCATTGCATTCTTCCTAGGACTGAGACAAAATCACCCAAGTGGCTTCATAAATTTGACATGCACACTCATGTGTGTATGTATTTTTGTGTGTTTGTGTGTGTGTGTTTGTGTAGACCACAGTATTCATAGCATGGCAAGTAATTCTGGTAGTCCAGACAGGAAACATAGACATGAGCTACCATATTGTTCGGAGTATAAGACACTCCAGACTATAAGACACACCTACCTTTTTTGGTCAGGAAAACAAGAAAAAGAAATCTGCCTCTGCCTCCCAGCAATTTTGCCTTCTTGCAGCAAACATCCTGCTTTACTTTCATTTTCATTTTCAGCATAGCTTGATTAGCAGAAGGAAAAAAAATCTGCTCCCAGCAATTTACCTTCTTGCAGCAAGAGGCCCGTGCAGCAATAGGCAATGGCAATCCCTGCAGCCTAAAACAGCTGAGAATCGGGAGGCCGATCCAACGGACAATCAACTTGTGCTAATTAGTCTGTGCTGAAGCTGAAATGGGCTGTTTCTTCTTGCTGCTTGCTGCAAGGAGGTAAATTGCTGGGAGGCAGAGGCAATAGGGTGGGGGCCAGTGGGTGGACGGGGCTACATTCGATGTATAAGATGCACCCAAATTTTCACCCCCTTTTAGGGGGGGAAGGTGTGTTTTATAGTCTGAAAAATACGGTACTTCCACTTTGTGATAATTTTATATTAAGAGAATCTTGTAAGTCTGAACATACAGTACATTTCTCCCCATGTCCCCTTTTCAAGCTAAGAAACTAGGAAAGGCCTTTCTGAACCACTTGATTTGCCCACAATCCTGCTGGGGCAAAGTTGCCTCTCATGTGACCAGTCCTTTGGCTGTGTCTCTTTGTCCTGTTCCCCAAGGACATTCCCATATCTCATTAACATATAGAGAGATATTCTACCTATCATATTCTTCCTGGTTGATTGGATGTGGACAACAGCATATTGGCAAGCAAAGTCTCTAGATCAAAGATCCTTGTAAAGAATAGGAAGCATGCCCTGGAGTAAAACTGGGTGCGCTTATAGCATATTGCTTAAAATGCATCCCGAGAGGTAGGTTTCAGCAGGTTTTGACCAGTTCTGGAGAACCGGTAGCAGAAATTTTGAGTAGTTCAGAGAACCAGTAAATACCACCTCTGACTGGCCCCACCCCCATCTAGTCTCTGCCTCCCGAATTCTAGCTGATCGGAAAGAAATGGGGATTTTGCAGTAACCTTCCCCTGGATTAGGGTGGGAATGGAGATTTTACAGTATCCTTCCCCTACCATGCCCACCAAGCCACACCCACCAAGCCATTCCCACAGAACCAGTAGTAAAAAAATTTGAATCCCACCACTGTGCATCCCATATGAATCAGTTATGTTCTTACCATTAACATGGAATGCTGCATGTGGTATAAGTACAACTAAGGCTTACTGAACTTGCCTACATAATCTCTATCTTGCAAAAAAAAAAAAAAACCCATCCTGTGAATGCATCAGTTGTCCATAGCTATGATGAATAGCAGAAATCAATATATAAGAATCCATCTGATAACAACCAAAGCATATTAAGAATATCATGACTCGGGAGTTAATGGCGCATGAACTAACAAAGTAAAATGAAAGAAAAAAATGTAAATGTCAGGTGTCTGACAAATTAAGAGAAATGGAAAGAAATTAATCCATCTGAATGAAGGGATCTGATCATATGGAGTGGAATTCAAGAATTCATGCAAGAAAATGAAGATTTGAGTTTAATTATGAATGAAATAGCTAAGTTTATATCAGAACATATGATTTGGTGTCACTAAAAATCAAGTACAACTTCTGTAATTATTTCAATTAGAAGATAAAGCAAGTCACTTAATATTATAGTGATCCAAATCTATGCAGTAGCCACAAATGCCAATTGATCCAAAGTTGACAAATTCTATAAGAAGTTGAACTATCTTGCCAATATAGTACTGAAACATGTGCTCTCTGGACACCCTACTCTCTGAGATTTAAAATGATCCCAATTCTGCTGGCATTTTGAAAAATGCTGAAAGCTGGACACGCCGAGGACATGGGTGCTGGGCAGGTAGATGGTTCATGAGATGTTATTCTTACTGTTGAATATTTATTGGTTTTGTTTTCACAACCTTTGCAGGTTTTTATACTTTGGCTGATACTGTTTTTTTTTTTTAAACTAATGTGCTAGTTGCCCAGAACCCCCTCTGGTTTTTGGAATTATTAGTAGAAATGTGGTTGCTGAATGCAGTAAGAGTGATATATAATGGAATTAAAGGATGTGTAAAGAAAAAATGGTAATTTTAACAACTGGTTCAAAACTGAGGAGACAGAAAAACAAAGCCAGGTATTGCCTCCTTGCTGTTTTAACACAAGATTTAAACACTGCAATACTATGATCCTCTAAAATGGTAAATAAATTTATCCAGCTGCCATGATCAGTAAAACTAAATAATCAGTAAAACTGCTGTGATTGGCAAATGCCTTTGATGGACAGTTACAGCCACTGTCTTAGCCATCTATCTAAACTACTTGATCTATTCCAGGATTTGCTCCCCAAGTTATCTACGCAAGTCTACTGTGAGCTTTCCCAGACAAATTGGAAGTGAGCTTGGACAGTGCTTATATTTTTCTGTGCAATCTTTTCCACTTTTAAGAAGATTCTTAGTTTCTTATGACCCATCTATGAAGGCTTAACATCCACTCTGAGAAAATTTAGTTCAGGCAGGGGTGAAATCTACTTACCTTCCTTACCAGCTCGGTAGTGCACGCTCCATGCACATCACATGCGTGTGCAGATCTTCTGTATATGCGCAAAATCTTCTGCACATGTGCAGAAGGCAAAAAGCACATTACCAGGAAATAATGACACCCGGGTGGGTGGGCGGAGCTTTACTTCGCTATCGCCACTGGATCGCCAAACTACCAGCCATGATCACTACCAGATCCAGTCCAATCTGGTAGCATTTCACCCATGAGTTCAGGGCTATCAAACCTGTGGCCTGGATACATCATGAACTGGCCATACCCACGCCTGGTTTAGCGAACGGGTGGGGGGAAAGTCACAATACGTCAAGTGACGTGAGATTCACACCCCTTCTCTAGTTTAATGTATTTAGAAATAGATGTGTAGGGAATGCTTGTGATAACATGAAAGGGATTGTAACTGGAGATTTAATGTGTGTATTTGCAATAAATGCTTCATTGTTGCTTGAGAAGCCCTGTTGGTTTTCAGAGAATGGAATCATGCCAATGGCAAAAACTTATCAGTAACATACTGATACATCTGTTACATCTGTAACAGAGCTCACTGTAACAAAATTGCCAAAAAGGCATTAAAAGGCATTGAAAGAGGCGGTGGTGAGACCCCTCCTCAAGAAGCCTTCCCTGGACCCAGCTATTTTGGGTAACTATCGTCCAGTCTCCAACCTTCGCTTTGTGGCGAAGGTTGTAGAGAGTGTGGTGGCATGGCAGTTCCCTCAGTACCTGGAGGAAGCTGTCTATCTAGACCCGTTCCAGTCCGGCTTCCGGCCCGGGTATAGCACAGAGACAGCTTTGGTCGCGTTGGTGGATGACCTCTGGAGGGCCAGGGATAGGGGTTGCTCCTCTGCCCTGGTCCTGTTGGATCTCTCATCGGCTTTTGATACCATCGACCATGGTATCCTGCTGCGCCGGTTGGAGGGGTTGGGAGTGGGAGGCACCGTTTATCGGTGGTTCTCCTCCTACCTCTCCGACCGGTCGCAGACGGTGTTGACAGGGGGGCAGAGATCGGCCACGAGGGGTGAGGTGCCGCAGGGGTCGATTCTCTCGCCTCTCCTGTTCAACATCTATATGAAGCCATTGGGCGAGGTCATCAGTGGCTTTGGGGTGAGTTATCATCTGTACGCTGATGATACCCAGCTGTACTTCTCCACCCCAGGCCACCCCAGCGAAGCTGTCGAAGTGCTGTCCCGTTGTTTGGAGGCCGTACGGGTCTGGATGGGGAGAAACAGACTCAGACTCAATCCATCCAAGACGGAGTGGCTGTGGATACCGGCATCCCGGTACAGTCAGCTGCAACCGCGGCTGACTGTTGGGGGCGAGTCACTGGCCCCAACGGAAAGGGTGCGCAACTTGGGCGTTCTCCTAGATGGACGGCTATCATTTGAAGATCACTTGACGGCCGTCTCCAGGAGAGCTTTTTACCAGGTTCGCCTGGTTCGCCAGTTGCGCCCCTTTCTTGACCGGGATGCCTTATGCACGGTCACTCATGCTCTCGTCACTTCTCGCCTGGATTATTGCAATGCTCTCTACATGGGGCTGCCCTTGAAGTGCACCCGGAGTTGAAACAGTTTATGTCCAGGATGCGAGGGATCTGCAAATATTTTCACGGCTCTCTTCTTGATTCGTGCAGTATACAGGTCCTCAATGGAAGGCATTTTGGGGGATCCAAATGCTTCTGGCAAGAGACGGTTGCCCAGAATATTTGTGGTGGGCTGTGGATGCTTTGATCCCATGTTAAATATCAGAGGGCGAACTCTACTTTGAACAAATGTCTGTGTTTATAATATCAGCTTAGGCAACTGCATATATCAAAAGAAAACATATCCATTCTTGCTCTTATTTTGCTTTTTCCTCACTATTGTCAAGCATCTGTGTGTTCTCTTCATAGCAAAAGCTGCTGTGCCGGAGATGCATGAGTTTGGGGAACTAACCAAGGAGAGTATGCACAAAGGAAAATGTAACAGAGTATAGCAAAAAGAGAAGCAAGATTTATAATTTTGTTCAATCCTAGAAGGGGTACCCAGAGAGTCTCTATGTTTTGTACAGCTGCTGTGCGCTGCTCTTACTGTGTGTGACAAAGTAATCTACGCAAGGAAGGTTCTGGACCAGGAAGGATTCTAACAGTGCTGGTGGGAGGATGGGCTTGCAAGCCATCTCCCTCCCTCTGTTAGGGCACCTTTGAGGAACAAGTATTGCATATGTTGATTTGGGGAGATCCAAAACACATACTGGAGCAGTAGTGCAAAGTGGGTGGGATTATGTTGGTGAGGCTTGAAATGTTTATTCCCCTTGGGGTTATTAAGGTTTTTTTTTAAGATTACTTTCTTAAAGGTATGATGACTTTCCCACCTTAGAATGGGTCACTTGGTTTTGGCAATTCTAAACAAGGGTGTCCTTGAGGCTGCAGAAAATAAATTTGGGTCACATCCAGCTGTCAGAACTTATGGTTGCTATAGTTGTCCAGCCCATTATACCAAAGAGTGAATAAATACCACATAAACTCTCAATCTTCTCATACAGCTGGCTACATTATGACATTTAGTTAACGACATAATTTAAACTTTTAGGCTGCCCAATTCTCAATAAATGTGGAAGTCTCACAACAATTAAAGAAATTGCAATCAAATCAGTAAAACATAAACGTTTTTCCCCGAAGGCCATCACTCTGCTAAACAAATAATTCCATCAACACTGTCAAATTATTTACTAAATCTGCACTACTATTAATCTTCTCATAGTTCCCATCACCAATCTCTTTCCATTTATGACTGTATGACTATAACTTGTTGCTGGCAATCCTTATGATTTATATTGATATATTGACCATCAATTGTGTTGTAAATGTTGTACCTTGAGGAAGGTATCTTTTCTTTTATGTACACTGAGAGCATATGCACCAAGACAAATTCCTTGTGTGTCCAATCACACTTGGCCAATAAAAATTCTATTCTATTCTATTCTATTCTATTAAATTTGGCATGCATGAAGAAAGAAGAGGCTTCACTCTTCATGGTTCTTCTAAACAACAGCAGAATGGAAGCCATCCAAATTGTGAGGGGAACCTCATTCCAGAGGCCAGAAAAGACATACTTCCAGGGTTCTGAGAGATCATAGATTTTCTTTTTTTCACTGGCTTCCCCCCACTTCCACCCCCACCCCCACCAAATCTGGTCATATTCTGTTTTGTTTCAGATTCTGCCGACAGATGGACAGTCAAAATCCCACATCTGCTTTGCACATTTTCTTTCAAACCTTTCATTAAGTTGGAGAGTGTAAAGATGGCCTGATTGAATCTGGTCCATTGGTTACCAAGAACCTTAATCTACTTAATTTATGTGCTTTATGTGCACAGAACTTTCCAGAAATCAGGTTTTGTGTCCTTCCCCCACAAATTATTGAAAGACATAGCCACACAAGTTGCCTTGGGTACTCATCAGCCTATAAACCAGAATAGAGATGATTTTTGCAGACCTTCTGTTTCATAGAATGCTATTTAAATGAACAGATGAGAAACTCGCATTTTTCTGTTAATCTGGCCAAAGATCAAAAGCTACAACTCTATACACAGACCCCAAAATGATCTCAGTCACTTATTCAGGTTGTAAAAGATTTCGGCCTGCACCCTACATGAGTAAGTTCACAATGAGCCAGGTCCACATCTATTATCTATGTGGCATAGCAGCTGCCTTTTGTAGTTTCTCTTTTGTTTTTAGGAATAAAACCTCAAATATGTAAACCTAAGTTTGTGCAGATGGTATCAAAGATATGGAAATGCTCTTGTCCTCATTTTGTTGCATGTGAAGGCCAAACACACCTACCCCACCAGCCCAATTTTGGCAGAAAAGATTAGACTTCCGAGGGTTTTATGGAGCTTTCAAGTGATATGTTTTAATATTTTAAAAAAAAATCATCAGAAGGATATGGATGTGAGTGTGTATGTATTTTAGATAGATAGGAAAAAATATGCAGATTCACACATTTATGCAATTTATAGGCAAATACTAGCTTGCATTCGGTACAGATGAGATAAATGACGATTCTATTTTCTCCTTTGTAATTATAGAGATTTTAACTTTAAAACTGAGTGCTTACTCACGTTGATATTCTGGCCATCCATTTCTATTTGTGCTCTACTATTTCTGGAATCTTCATTTTGAAATTAAGTCCTATCATATTCTGATATGGATCTGCTAAGAGGATCTTCCGACTGGCCACAATGCATTTTAGCAGATTTCATCTCATACTTTTAACAACTTTGTAAGTGAATCTACCAATTTCATATATATAGACAAATGCCTTCCTGTACTGAAATCTATGTCTGAAAAATAGCCTGATGTTGAAGTGCTGGATTAGAACCAAGAATAAAATCCTCCTATAAACCTGGAGACTCACTAGGTTATTTTGGACCAGCCGTTTTTATTTTGTACAGCAAGAGGGAATGCTGTATATGCCTTCTCAAAACTCCTGAGGAAAATTGGATATAAATCAAGTGAATATTTAATAAATGCCAAGGCGCAATTCTGAAAAAACAATTTCATTAAAAAAAAATCTCAGTGAGATAGGTGACATAGAAAAGTTTAATAATAAATAAATAATAAACTGCTGGTATAGTTTATTGAGAGTAAGTTTGGCCCAGTAGTCAAGGTACCAGGCTAGAAACTAAGAGACTATGAATTCTAGTTCCGCCATAGCCAGATGGGTGACTTTGGGCCAGTCATTCTCTCTTAACCCTAGGTAGCAGGTAATGGCTTCTGAAATCTTGTCAAGAACTTATCAAAGCTGTTGCCAGGAGTCAACACTGATTCAAAGGGCTTTCTCCTCTATCCAAATAATAATAATAAAAATAATAAAGATTGTTAACCAAGTGGGCATTTTATACATTTTTGAAAAGAAGGTCACAGCTGAGGCTTTGGTTATTTTTCTTGGCTATGCTAGTAATCAGGCTAGACTGGAGAAACAATTAAACATATTTACAGTTCTCTGAAATGGAAGGAGCATTTTTACTGTTTTGTGCTCAGATAAACAAGCCGAGAAGCAAGGCTTGCTCCTTAAGCCAAGTTGGAACCACCAGAAAGAGAGGCGCCCCAGATTGATTACTCTAGTTCACTGAGCTAGAACCAAGCTATCACAGCCCTGGACTTTCCACACTTGACAGGCACCACAAAGTTTTCCAAATTAGTTTGTAAAGGAATGACAGCTGCCAGTTGAGTTACATATTGCTGGCAGGAGACTTGGGGGAAGGTGTGAAAAAATAAAAGAATCCAAAGTTCGGGTCTTACTAGATCAGCAAAGACATTTCTGAATTAAATATTTTGACTCTGTATCATCTCACAAAATTTTCCTAAGTGATGATAATGATGCAAGCTTTGCCACTAAATTTGCATAATGAGATGGGCAACATATAAATTTAATAAATTAAATAAATTCATTACTTAGTATTTCATTCAAAAATAACCCCCCCTCAAGCCCTCTCCCCATAGCCTGAAGAAATTCATGCTGATTCCTATTATTATTACAGTTGTAGTAATAGTTTTTGACTCATAGCATTTTCTATCTTTAGGAAGACCAGAAGTCAGTTGATAGGATACAATACCCTTGTAGACCATTTATTAGAATGCCACAGATATGCAGTTGCTACTCATTTGTTTCATGGAATATAACTCATTTCTTGCTGAGATCAAGACATCCTGAGGCAAATGCTTCTGCTTCAGAGCTGCCATTTATCAAACCACAATCTATCATTTCTGGGAAACTGGGATTTTTTTTTCTCTTATTTAGTGTATTATCTGTAATTGTGTAAGTACCTGTGTCAGATCTAATAATAAAATGAAACATCTAGGCTCTCCATTCCATATTATGTTCTTTACAGAGGAGCACGCAGAGACCCTAGTTGGATACAGAAGTGATTGTAAATTGAGGGTTTTATAGCTCATTGAACTGGAACAATCCAATATTAAAGCGGCACATCCCAATCTGATTAGAAGTGTCTTGAGACTGTTCCACTTGCAGTAAATTCTTTCTGATATCAACATACTTCCAGTAAGGTCAGTGGCATCTGCAGCAGTTGTAGTGCCAAAATGACAGCACCCATGTAATGATATAATAATTCTGTGATGATGTAGTTGCTTTAGGGTATTTGCCTTAAGTCAATATATTTTTATTACTCTGGGTTCCTGTGGGATGAAGACTACTGCATAAGTAAAAGTTGTGCTAAGTCAGGGAGAAAACACAGCAAACAAGTTTTCAAGACTTCAAGAGCTCTTCATTAGCCAACATAGGTTTAAAAAATTAGAAAAGGGGGACAGGAGGGAGGGAGGGAGAGAGAGAGAGAAAGAGAGGGAGGGAGGGAGAGGGAGGGAGAGTGGGACGACCAAGTTATGGCTTCCACATTCTCTATCAAGGTCCATTTTTCTTAATAATTTCTTCTATCATTATTGTTATTGATTGTACTAGAAATTTTGGTTCCATTTTACATTTTACATGGACCTGTTTCTTAATCATTTTATTCACAGCTTTTCAAAATTCTTCTTAATAATCAGACTGGGATGCCAATGGTAAAATCATATAGACCTCACCTTCCCTTGCTATTCAGCCTACCTTTCTTTGCTCTGTTCCTCTGGAAGGATCTACTTCTACCCAGTGGTGGGTTTCAAATTTTTTTACTACCGGTTCTGTGGATGTGGCTTGGTGGATGTGGCATGGCTTGGTGGGCGTGGCAGGGGAAGGATACTGTAAAATCTCTATTCCCACCTCACACCAGGGGAAAATCCCCATTTCCTCCCGATTAGCTGGGACTTGGGAGGCAGAGAATAGATGGGGCAGAGCCAGTCAAAATTTTTACTACTGGTTTTCCGAACTACTCAAAATTTCTGCTATCGGTTCTCCAGAACTGATCAGAACCTGCTGAAATCCATCTCTGCTTCTACCCCTGTTGTTTATTTAGCTATTTCCTGACCTTGTTGCAATTCTAAGCCACATATAAGAGAAGCACAAGGACCCACCCAATTCTCTCCTTTTGAGTTTGTCTGTAGGTTCAACCTCTTTTTCTGCTGGGATCTTTCATTTCATCAGTTTGCTTCCTGATGCTGTTGGCTAGAGGGATCGGTCAAAACAGGCATAGCTTTGATGCAGTTGTTTATAGTGACAGCCTGTTATTTCAGTATTCCTTCTAGCTAGAAGCCTGCCTTTGTTTAGCTAGCAAGATTTTGCTATGCATTTTTCACAGGGCTTCCCCTCTGTGATGTCTTTTTCTCCATCTACACACAGTTAAAATGATACTTAAAAAGGAGGGGGGGATGTGTGGTATTGTCTTGAACTTTTATCAGCAGATGAAAGGCCTCTGTGAAGAAAAGAGCATACAATGTCATTGATGGTGCTCAAAGGAGGCCCAGTCAATTGACCCTATTTCAAATAGATTCTCTTCAGTGTTCTTTCCAGGTGAAATCACTGTGTAGTGCAGACAGATTTTCTGAAGTAAAACAAACAAAACTATTTCCCAATAAATGGAGAAAATTTAGAGATATGCCAGGAAGAAGAGAAACAATCCAGAATATTTCTAAAAGGATTAAGAACAAAAGCCACCTTTTCTTTCAAAGAGTTTTCCTTGGAAGAAAGTGAATAGGTTCCAATACTGGAGAGCCTCTTAAACATGTATGGACCTGATGAGCTTCTATAGACAAAATGGACATGAGGGAGATACAGCAATTGTACTGAGCAAATATATGACAGTGCTCTACGTTAAACTGGAAGAGTTGAATAGATAACCACAGGAGCCAGCTCCTTTCAACTTGTACTTTTAAATGACTTGGAGGAGGGATTAAAAAATTATCATTTTTTTTCAGGCAACGCAAAGATAGCAATTCAGAATAGATTGTCTTTTTTTTCTATTTTTTATTTCATTTTATGAAGTACAACTGAAAGTACTGCAGTGCTAATAAAAACAGAAAAAAATAGTGCAATAAATGACTGATATTTGTAGAAACTGAAAGTACCTCCAAAAATATTAATATGGAACTAGCTTATTCCTTTGACATATTAAATCTAACCATACTGCAGCATCTTCTCGGGTTTAATACATTATGTTATTTTGATGCAATGATATTTATATAATATGCTTAGACTTTTAATATTTTATTATGTGAGTGCCTAGTAGTATTAAATGCAGATAAAAAGTAGAAAACAAAAAAAGAAAGGATATTCCTTCAATATCAATATCAGTTTTCTTGTTAATGCTACAAGCCTTTGAAGAGATTCTCACGTTTCAGGAGAACTGGGATAATCTGCTTCAATAGGAAAAACTAGCAGGATGAATTTTAACAGGAACAAATGCAAAATCTATATCTGAGTATGGAAAAAAATAAAATATAAATATAGGATGGATGACACAATACTGGGCAGTGGTTTATGCAAAAAGCATCTGGTGGCCTAAGGAACACAAGCTGGGCATGAATCAGCAATGTGATATAGCAAATACAGATGCAGTTCCTAGGCTGTATCAATCAAAATATAATGACAAGATCAAAGAACTCAGTTTCCTTCTCTATGCTGCATTGGTGACACCACATTTAGAATATTGAGTCCAGTTCTGAGTGCTGTATTTTAAGAAGGCTACTGACAAATTAGAGCATGTCCAGAGGAAAGCAAATAAGATTATTAAAAAAAGAAAAGCATACAATAAGTTTAAGATGCTGGGTAAGTTTAGCTTGTAGGAGTGAAGACTGCAGTATAATGTGATAGCTATCTTTAAGTATCTGGAGGACTGATTATGAAGAAGAGTTATTCAGAAGAATTAAGAAGATAAAAATCAAGTAGGTTTCCCCAGCCAACACTTAAGCACCCCGAATCTGATTGGTCGTTTTGCTTGCTGCATCATACCACTTGAATATTAAACCAGTGGTCCAATTGCACTCTTGAATTCTTCTAACATGCATTGTGAGAATGCATGAGAATATACCACAAGCCCTGGATGGTGCAATGGTTAGAATGCAGTATTGCAGGCTAATTCTGCTGACTAGCAGCAGTTTGATCCTGAATGGCTCAAAGTTGACTCAACCTTTCATCCTTCTGAGGTCAGTAAAATGAGGATCCAGATTGTTGGGGACCACATGCTGATTCTGTAAACCACTCAGAGAGGGATGTAAAGCACTATGAAGCAGTATATAAGTCTAAATGCTATTGTTATTGCTGCCAGGTAAGTCCATTCTATATCTGCGCTTTATTTGCTTTTTCCTGTCCTGACACGCTCCTTTACACCTGTCACTGCTGACCATAATTCCTTTGAATCTGAACAATATCCAGGCATCTCAAGAAGCTGAATGTCAGTTCTGTCTTCCAAGGCATTAGTCAATCATGTAGCTAGGTGTCATCTGTATACTTGATAAGAATCCCTTCCACTTCATCACATGGATCATTAATAAAAATGTTGAACCAGCAGATAGAGTCCAGTGGGATCCCAATTGATACCTTCATTGCAGAGCCATTTAGGAGGATCTTTTGGACACACTGTCTATTTGCTAAGCCACCCACTATTCAATACCCATCAGTTTGTCCAAAAGATTACAATAGGAGATCTTGTCAAATACTTAACTGCAATCAAAGTATTTGCTATCTACAGCAGTCATTTGCTCACCAAAGTAGTCACCGAAGGGATGAGATTGCTCTGATGTGACTTATTTTGCCAAAGACATGATTAATCAGATAATGGCAGGGTTGCTGCTTGGCAATCTCTCCTAATACCTTACCCGATGCAGATATTAAGCCAACGGCTCTTTAACTTTTTAAAGTTAACTTCCTCATCCCATTTTTCAAACTGAGTTTTTATTTGCTTTTTTTCTAGGCTTTTGTACTTTATTTTTCTCCAATAGCTTCCAGAGATTATAGTAAATTCTGAGAGATCTTTTAGTATCCTGTAGATATAATTTGCCTGGCTTTGGAGACCTGAATTTGTTTAAAATGATAAAGTGGGCTCTTAGGATCAATCTTTATTCCTTATATTAATTATCTTAAAAAGTGTTCTTTCCTACTGTGAAAAGATAAATGCAAAGAAAGTGTTAGCAATTCTAGCTTCTTAAGGTTTCTGAAATTGTTTTAATCATTTTCTTCATTATTTCCACTATCTTATAATTTCATATTTTTGTTTCTTAACAAGAGATTATCTCATAATCTGTTAATCAGTTTTCTGAATAAAAATGATAAATACTTGTAGACGTAAAATATATATCCAATGTGTTGTTAGATTTTTCTCTTTAGGCCTTCCTTTTTTAATCTATTTTCTCTATTTTTGTAGCAAAATTCTAGGGCCAATGCAAAGATTAACACAGATGAATGCATGTCTATCTGATTCCTTTTGTTTATTCAAATGTCAGTGGCAATACTCTATTTGCACATATTTTTGCTTTCAGATTTAAATTGTTTGTAGACATTTCTTAAAAGATAAGCCATACATGAAAGCCAATAAGCTGCAAATAAAAACAAGTATTTACTGCTGGAAGATTTCTCATCTTCACTGCTTACTTTAAATCCAGAAATTAAGTTCTACGTTGTTCTAATCATCTCTGTCATTCCGATTGCCCTATAATCATGTGGGTTATTTATTAATTATTGCTTTTTGAAGCCTAGACAAGTCCCTACAGGTTTCATGGCAAGAATTTAGAAGTCATTTGCCATTACCTGCTTTATAAGGCTGGGGAAGAGTGACTAGACCAAGGTTATCTTGCTGGCTTCCATGCCTAAAGTGGGACTAGAACTCATGGGCCTGGTGCTTTAACCATTATACCAAACTGACTCTCATTTGCTTTATGTAGAGCAACACATGAATAACCCCAAAAAAGGAATACAAAGGTGGTTTACATAGACATCAACTTTTCTCTGAGAATCAGAAAGAAGTGAAAAACAAATTCAAGATTATCCCAACTTGATTCTCTTTCATGTAAAAAGGAAAGGAAAAACTCTGCCAGAGTTTTAATACCTTACGATTATACCCAAGAATAAAATAGAATTCCAGTAGTTTCCTACTAGAATAAAACATAATTTTTATCTTTGTAAATAAGAAATAAGAGTAAGACATCATCTGAACATTCTTCCCCCAGAAGCTGATGAGTGCAATGAATTAGGATAGCCAATGTTGGTGGCTGGAGAAAATAAAGATCAACAGCTGCCACCGATAAAAAGGATTTATATTGGTATGAGGGATGTAATATGGTGGATGATTAGGAGACAACCATTCCTGGCTTTCCATTTACAAATGGCACCTTCTGGAGATGAAAAGCAGCCCATTTTGTGTTCATAGCTCCAGAGTCTGTCCCTTCTCCTATATAGGTCGTATGGCATAGTTTATAAAGTTTTAACTTCTTGCATGAGCAGATTTACGATAGGTATACAATAGATTTTTGTTTCTTTTTACAACCCTGTAATTCCTTGCTTCAGGGTAGGGTTGGGGAGACTGAATGGAACTGAGCGTTTACTTGCCAGATGCCCTTCCTAATCCCTTCATGGAGTTTACAGCAAATATTTTTTCTTTGAGCCCTTGATAGAGAATCATCTGTGGCCACCTGAGATTGAATTCTCAACCTTCCAAACAGGAGGCAGCGTCTTCTTCACCTCTAAGCCACCGCACTGCTCATATATGTATACAATAGATTAATGTGGCAAAATTAACATACTTTCTTCAGTTTAAAGGAAAAAGAATCCATCAGCCGAAGTTTTGGAAAATTAATCATGTGTATTGAATTTTGCAAAACTAGTACATTTGCTTCCCAGGAATTAAGAATATTTATGTTTCCTAATTTCTGCATTTGAAACAAATGACTGCATTTGTTTTACCATTAAGCAACCCCAATATCACATGAGCAGTTCACCAGACTTTCACACACAAACACACACACACACACACACACACACACACACACCGGTGTCAAATATTCTGACATCAGGAATGACCTAAAGAAAGCTCAGTAACAGTTAGCTATGGTGTGTTGGTGTATTTCTGAGATTTCTATCTTGCCTTTTTTTCTAGAAGTTCAAGGCAGCTAATATGGATATCTCTCTTCATGTTATTCCCCTGCTGGGCAAAATGAGAGAGTGTCCCATGCTGAGTTTTTTATGATTAACAGTGTAATGAACCCTGAGCTCCCAGCCATAGAACATTGCTTTAACGACTACATTACACTGGCTTTCAGGATGGATATGGTACTCCTGGATTTACAAGCATTCCTGCTCTAGGATAATATGTACCAGACCTGGAACTGGCATAAAATAATGTGAAATGACATTTTATTTTTTAAAAAAGTTTATTTTATGTGAGCAGTATGGGGGAGAAAGAAAACAATGTATGCTGTATGTTCTTCATTTATCTGCTAACAGGAATATAGGAAGCCACTGAACACTATACTGTGCAATCTAAGTATGACTTTTAGAACCAAAATGGAGAATGCATTTAATGTATTTCTACTGACTAGGAGTAGAACTCTGAAGTTGTTGAAATCAAGTTAACAGCTCATTTCCCCCAAATTGTAACTTCCACTCCCTGTCTGTTTCCTGGACTTACTGTTTGGGGAAATCCCTCTGGGCTAGGAATCCAGGTATACTTAAATATTGAAAGGTTGGTCTTAGTTTATACAATGAGAGTATGTCCGTAAGACATACAGTATAATATGTATCTTCAAAAAGTGAATGTTTTAACTTAACCAGCATATTGAATAAAGATCAGCATTCCTAATGCCATTTCTCCACAAAACTGTGTTGTTTCCACTGACCAGAATAAGTGGTGAAGACATCTATGACATCAGCACCCCAGAAAACCATCCATTCACCTGCCACAGTTAAAATTTCATATGACTGATTATCTATTCTTTTTCTTTTCTTTTTTCAGTAGACTAAGAAACTATGTGTTTTTATAAAATAAAGCAGGGAGCTTATTTATTTATTTATTTATTTATTTATTTATTTATCAACAAGAACAAGGAAACAAGTAACAGCATAGACATAGACATGGACACATGAAAAAAATTGGCACAAAAAAAGGATATAAATAGGCAAAACACAGCCATAAACACATAGAATGATTACATATAAATGGGAATAGTAGGACAGGGACAGTAGGCATGCTAGTGTGTTTATGCACGCCCCCTTACGGACCTCTTAAGAAATGTGAAAGGTCCACAGTAGACAGTTTAGGGTGAAAAGTATGGGATTAGAGAGACTAACAACAGGATCAGAAAAAGTGTTCCAGACATTTACTACTCTATTGCAGAACTCATATTTCCTGCAATTAAGATTAGAGCGAATTACATTGAGTTTAAATCTATTGATAGCCTTTGTGTTATTACAGTTGAAATCAGGGGGGAAATCCAGCAGGTTCTGACAGGTTCTGGAGAATCGGTAGCGGAAATTTTGAGTAGTTCAGAGAACCGGCAAATACCACCTCTGGCTGGCCCCAGAGTGGGGTGGGAATGGAGATTTTGCAATATCCTTCCCCCAAGAGTGGGGAGGGAATGGGGATTTTGCAATATTCTTTCCCTGGAGTGGGGTGGGAATGGAGATTTTGCAGTAGCCTTCCCCTGCCATGCCCATTAAGCCATGCCCACCAAGCCATGCCATGCCCACCAAGCCACGCCCACAGAACCATAGTAAAAAAATTTGGATTTCACCACTGGTTGAAATTAATAGGTTACAAATAATAATGAGACAAACCATTATGCAAAACCATGTGAGAGACGTTCCTTTTCACAGTTTAGAGGAAAGGAGAGTGTCTACTATAACATCCTTCACAATTTCTTCACTGAAGAAATTCTTCTCTCCCTACTACTGAGGTCTAAATTAGAAGTCGGGGGGGGGGGGGAGGCATCATAGGACTACAGCTAATCTGCATCTTTGCTTTGCACATGACTATCATAATTTCTCTAATATTTGCTTAAATATGATGGATGACAGAGTATGCCTTTTTGTCATTGTGGTTTTGCTTAATTTGCATGGTAAAATTCAATATATATGCCCTAATGTATTTCAGAGATGAGCAGTCATCTGTGAATGATGTTCATTCAGATTTATTGAGTCTTCAACCATGGAAAATCTTCATTCATAAACAATGTCTTTAGTCAATAAGACAGGGAACTAGAAAACTAGAAGGCAATTTAACATATCATGTAGTCAAGTAGAATAGACTAGACAACTTCACTAATTTATGGATTACTTCATATAACATTTTATGTGTGTATTATTCATGTTTATACATCACCTTGCAGAGTTTTTAATTTTTTAAAATTTTCTTTTTTTTGACCAATGTACAATGGGCTTTTTTCTTTTACTATTTTGATTACTGGACAAAATATTCCATGTAATATTTTATTTCCACAAAACTTTTGTGCGTATACGTATGTGTGAAGAGTACTGTGAATAAAATGTCAGTAGGAAACACATTTGAAAACATCATATAAAATTTAAAATGATGATGTGTCCAGCTTACAATGAACCACCAAACAATTTTTCCCACCTAAGCCTCTTCAGATACATTGGGTTTCCTTCATAAATTCTAGCTAGTCAAGGCGAGGTGAGGCGAGGTGAGGCGAGGCGAGGTGAGGCAAGGCAAGGCCAGGCCAGGCCAGGCCAGGCCAGGCAAGGCAAGGCGGAAACCTTACCAAGGTCTCACAGATTCCATCCAGGTGACCTTGTTTAGGTAGGACATACCAGTAGTTTATGATTAGATGCTGCAGCTACCTCTGTGATATCATCTAATCTGTGAAACTGCTTTCCAGTTTCATTGCTATGGGACATTACCACAGTATAATGATTAAAAAAGTATGCTTCATGCTGACTGTGAAGACTTACAGAAGAGGAAAATGACACCGATGTTGCATATAACTCTGGGCCATACAGAGAAAGGAGAAAAGAAGGAATGTTAGAATAGTATTGTTTCCCTTTTGCACTGTCTAATACTAGCAAGAGAGACTGTATTGCAAAACCAATTATTCTAAACCACTGGAAGCTTTTCTATTTTTTTAATATATATATATTATTTTGCTCCCTGCTGGGTTATATAATAACTTCTAAATGGTATATAGTGGTATGTTTTTTTAAATAACATTAAAACCAAACATACAGTCCTTGGTGAAAAGGAATCAGTTCATTTACCATTCCCCTGGAAATGTGTGCTTTCCATTGGGCTGCTACCAAGTCCTGGAGAAAGCAGATAGATCCATCATATAAGTGCCTAAAGTTAGTTATGGAACCTGATATATTTATTAAATGATAACTCAACTACTCCTCTTATTTATATTATCAACCGCCACGTCAGAATGCACAAATGCCCTTGTGTTGAAATCAAACTCTTTCTCATCAGCCACAGAATTTCCCTTGGGCTCTTCAATGTCTTCTTTAAATCTTTCTAACTGATGGTAATTTTGACCTGTAAGAGAACGGGAAATGCCCTCAAAATTCCTTTCTGGCCCTTGTACAATCTATTAAGGTGCTTAAGCATCTCCTTTCCTCATAAAACATTTTTTTTAGTCAAATGCAAACTTTGGATCTGGAAAAAAAATACCTCAACATGATTAATTATCCTGAAATAGACCATTTATAGCCTGAACTCCATATAATGGAATGCATGATTTAAAGCACTCTCTGAAAATGTCCTGTTTTTTTCATTCCTTTGCAATCAGAATCTAAATCTTTGTCATTTTCTCTCATGAACAAAATGGAAATGTTTTAATATTCTTGCCTTGCTTTAAATTACACACATCACAGATATAATAGGGCACAGTCTGTTTTGTTGCCAAAGCCTGCTCAGTTAGATCATCTATTAAAGTGTATTTATTTTTATGACAAACAAGAAAAATGACAAAATAGCTACTGAGCTCTTGTTAATGAAGACCAAATGTGTCCCTGGGCACCGTTTTCGTTATACATATTTATACAGTAGCTAAGTTAACTTCCACCCTTTCACAAGAAGACATGCACCTACAATGAGGTCCTAAAGAGCTGGGGTTTATTATGATGAACACAACAAGATGCTTATTAGTGACTTGCATCTTTGATCCACACAGCCAACATAATCATTACAGATGAAAGAGATCAATATTACACTTCTGTTTTAGCCCCTTTCAATCAGAATGGACATCTTTTTGCTTTTCCCCATCATAATCATTAAACTTAGACCATTTTTCCCATGTCTCTGTTGGAGAGATTGCTAAAATGCTAGGCAATCTTACCCAGTCACAAAATTGTTGTTGACAAACATCTGCTGTTGATAAACATCTGGCCATGAGACCAATTGCAAAGCAGAACCTGAGTGAGGGTCAGTAAACTGCCTCTTCTCCTGAGCTGATGTAGCTGCCTACAACTGGAAACATCTGTGGCTTTCAGAAATCATTCAAAATTTGGAGACCCAAAAAATATGAGAACGATATCTTTTTGAATATGTGTTTGAAACAGAAGAAAATGTGTATGTCAGCATGGTATAAATATAATAGCATGATTGATATGTTTATGGTGAAAGATTTTGCAAATACATGAAGTTCTTGTTCGGTGACCACAACTGGGACTAGCAATTTGGTCATTAAGCAAAATAGTTGCTAGTGAAACTCTGACTGTGCTTATGAGCTTACTTCAGCATTAGAGATCTGCAAATCAGAGGTGGGTTTCAGCAGGTTCTGACCAGGTTCTGGAGAACCGGTAGTGGAAATTTTGAGTAGTTTGGAGAACTGGTAGTACAAATTCTGACTGGTCCCGGCCCCATCTATTTTCTGCCTCCCAAGTCCCAGCTGATTGGGAGGAAATGGGGATTTTGCAGTATCTTTCCCCTGGAGTGGAGTGGGAATGGAGATTTTACAGTATCCTTCCCCTGCCACACCCACCAAGCCACACCCACAGAACCGGTAGTAAATGTTTTTGAAACCCACCACTGCTGCAAATGTCATAAATATGAGGATTGATCACAAAGTTATCTTTTCCTCACTGCCATAAACCTGAACAGTCACTAATCAAGGATTACTTGTAATGAAAAATAGAGAGGTAATGAGTGTAGAGGCATCTGCAATGGGAAGAATTCAGAGGGGTTGAAACATAGATTGAAGCCCCACTTCTTAGGATACAGATTAGACTTAAATCAGATCTGGACATTTAACAGCCTGCAGGTCACATGTCACCCATGGGGGATCCCAATCTGGCCCACAGCATCAGTTGCATCGGCATCAGGGGTCAGAGCAATGACAGTTGGGGGATGAGGTGAGGCAGCAAAACACTCCACAATAGTCCCAGTTTCTCATATGGCCCCTTGGGAAAATTAATTGCCCACCCCTGACTTAGATGCACGGTGAAGGGGCTCCAATATACAGCACATCTACACATCTACACTCTTCCATTACAGAAGTCTGCAATTAAAGAGTTTCCCATGTTAATACAACTTATTCGAGCAGAGAAAGATCAACAACTAGTTGTTGTAAATGCTCCAATACTGGAAATTTTTAAGAAAATGTTGGATAGCCATTTGTCTGAAATGGTGTAAGGTTTCCTGCCTGGGCAGGGGGTTGGACTAGAAGACCTCCAAGATCCCTTCCAACTCTGATATTATTATTATTATTAAACTACATTAGCAATGACTGGAGATCCTTTTCAGCCATTTTGCTAAACAAACAAAAACCAATGGACTTGTGATTTATGAGTTTAAAGATTAGAAAAGGGTAGCTTATGTAAAAAAGGAAATTATGATGAAACGTTAAAGAGAGAAAGTAAAATATAAATGCATGTACAGTATAACTGCTGTCAAAAATATTGGAAGACATTTCCTTATAAATTCCTCCTCCTCTTCTTTTATTTTTTATTTTTCTATTTTCTTTCTTATCTTATTCCCCATTTATTTTCTTCATTTTTTTCTAATATTTGTATTGTTTTTATCTTGTTAAAAATATATTCAATGAAAATTGTAATTTAAAAAAAGATTGATTAACCTGCCAAGACAAAGATCCAAAAGTGGATCTTTAAAAAAAAAAAAAGGATATGGAAGCTGTCTGGGACACAATGAAAAATTATTAAATTACAGACTGCCACAGGAATATGTGGAGTTATGCTAATGAACTCTATGAAGACGTTTGGTGCTATTGTGAATCGGAAAAGGCTGTGCATAAAAAGAAATGGATATAAGAGACGAATTTCTCTAAAAGATAACGAGATACAGAAGAAGGTGTGGAGAAAAAGTAAATTGCAAAGAATGCAGCTAAAGACTTCTCTTTAGTAGTTAACAGCAAAAGAGGCAGTGAAAATACAGAATGATTTTGATGGAAATAAAATGTTTTGGAAGAAGGAGCAGGGAAAGCCTCCAGAACAGTAAATGAAATTAAAAGTAATAGTATTTGGGATGACATTGAATTGAGGGAATGTTGGAAGGAACGTTTTAGAGATTTATATGCGACTGAGTAGAGTTGAAATGAATGTTATAAAGGTAAGTGCCCATTTTAAATATAAAAAATAAAAAAGAGTAAGTCATAAATGTTGTGAGTATGTTGAAAAACAGTGAGGCTGAAAGTGTCAATTGTCTAACAGGAGAACTAGTAAAATATAGGTTTAGTTTGTACTGAGCAGCTGTATGACTCTTTTAAGAAGTATGAATACAGTAAAATTAATAGGGAGAATGCTGCTTTGGGGTTTTTTTCTTCCTATACAAAAGGAAAAGTATTGAGAATCAATGTAAGCATTACAGGGTAAGAGGTGCAATGGTTAGTGGTTAAAGATGCTGAGTTTCTCTGCCAGAAAGCTGATAGCCCAGGTTTGGGACCCAAGTGTCCTGTGGCTGGGTGAACTCCTGTTACTTGCCCCAGCTCCTGCAAATTTAGCAGTTCGAAAGCATGAGAATGTGAGTAGATAAATAGGTACCACTTTGACAGGAAGGGAACAGCATTCCATGTGTCTTTGGCCTATAGCCATGATGGCCATATGACCATGGAAATATCTTTGGACAATATTGGAGCCCTTGGCTAAGGAACAGAGATAAGACAACCCATAGAGTGGAACACAGATAGAGAGGGGAAACATTTACCGTTACCTTTATTACAGAGTGATTAATGCCCAGGAAAGCATTTTACTGTTTCTGATCAAAATGATGTCAGAGGCAACAATGACAGCAAAATGCAGTGCAATTTTTTGCCAGGCAAAGGGTACAAAGTCAACATCAGTGTTTTTTTCCAATCTCAGCAACTTTAGGATGCATAGTCTTCAACTTGCAGAATTCCCCCTGTGAGCATGTTCATTGTGGGGATTCTGGGAGCTCAAGTCCAAATGTCTTGAAGTTGCTGAGATTGAGAAATGCTGGACTTGATTGTTGCTGTTCATTAAATGCACGAAGGTGTGTTAGAAGATTTATTGGAAGTGTGTTGATTTGGGCAACACACATGATAAAATGAATAGGCTTGAATTATGCAATGCTTTACATAAATAAGTGAAGGGCAGTTACTGAATGTGATTAAAAATACCAGTATATTGTATGAAGTATAGTTTAGACCAAAATTGCGATGATCCAAGTGGGATGATGGAGGCACGTCTTGTTGAGGTTGTTTGGGATGAGTTTGAGTCTGTGGCTCTCGAGGACGTGGACAGGTTGCTGGGGAGGTTGCATGCAACCACATGTTTACTGGACCCGTGTCCTTCCTGGCTGGTGCTGGCTACTCAGGAAGTGACATGAGGCTGGCTTCAGGGAATTATAAATGCTTCATTGTTGGAAGGGGTTTTCCCCGCTGCCTTGAAAGAGGCGGTGGTGAGACCCATCCTCAAGAAGCCTTCCCTGGACCCAGCTATTTGGGGAAATTATCGTCCAGTCTCCAACCTTCACTTTGTGGCGAAGGTTGTAGAGAGTGTGATTGCATGGCAGCTTCCCCAGTACCTGGATGAAGCTGTCTATCTAGACCCATTCCAGTCTGGCTTCCGGTCCGGACATAGTACGGAGACAGCTTTGGTCACGTTGGTAGATGACCTCTGGAGGGCCAGGGATAGGGGTTGTTCCTCTGCCCTGGTCTTATTAGATCTCTCAGCGGCTTTTGATACCATCAACCATGGTATCTTGCTGCACCGGTTGGAGAGCTTGGGAGTGGGAGGCACCGTTTATCGGTGGTTCTCCTCCTATCTCTCCGACCGGTCGCCGACGGTGTTGACAGGGGGGCAGAGGTCGACCGCAAGGCGCCTTACTTGTGGGGTGCCTCAGGGGTCGATTGTCTCACCCCTCCTGTTCAACATCTACATGAAGCCGCTGGGTGAGGTCATTAGTGGTTTTGGGGTGAGTTACCATCTGTATGCTGACAATACGCAGCTGTACTTCTCCACCCCGGACCACCCCAACGAAGCTGTTGAAGTGCTATCCCGGTGTCTGGAAGCTGTACGGGTCTGGATGGGGAGAAACAGACTCAAGCTCAATCCCTCCAAGACGGAGTGGCTGTGGATGCCGGCACCCCGGTACAGTCAGCTGCAGCCGCAGCTGACTGTGGGGGGCGAGTTATTGGCCCCAATGGAAAGGGTGCACAACTTGGGTGTCCTCTTGGATGGGCGGCTGTCGTTTGACGATCATTTGGCGGCCATCTCCAAGAGGGCTTTTTACCAAGTACGCTTGGTTCGCCAGTTGCGCCCCCTCCTTGACCGGGATGCCTTATGCACGGTCACTCATGCTCTTGTCACTTCCCGTTTGGATTATTGCAATGCTCTCTACATGGGGCTGCCCTTGAAGTGCACCCGGAGGCTGCAGCTAGTCCAGAATGCAGCTGCGCGGGTAATAGTGGGAGCAACCCGTTGCTCCCATGTAACACCAATCCTGCGCAGTTTGCACTGGCTTCCTGTGGTCTTTCGGGTGCGCTTTAAGATTCTGGTTACCACCTTTAAAGCGCTCCATGGCTTAGGGCCCGGGTACTTACAGGACCGCCTGCTGTTACCCTATGCCTCCCACCGACCCATACGCTCTCACAGAGAGGGCCTTCTCAGGGTGCCGTCCGCCAGACAATGTCGGCTGGCGGCCCCCAGGGGTAGGGCCTTCTCTGTAGGAGCTCCTACGCTTTGGAACGAACTTCCCCCTGGTTTACGTCAAGTACCTGATCTTCGGACTTTTCGCCGTGAGCTGAAAACGCACCTATTTATTCAAGTGGGACTGGCTTAGATGTTTTACTAAATTTTAACTGGGGTTATTTATATTTTAGGGTTTTAAACTGTTTTAAATTTTTGGCCATTTTGTAATATGTTTTGTTTTAGTCTTGTTTTAATGTATATATTGTGCTTTTTTTTATTTGGCTGTACACCGCCCTGAGTCCTTCAGGAGAAGGGTGGTATAAAAATCAAATAAAATAAATAAATAAATAAATAAGTAAAGCACATGTGAAAATAAATGGAATGCTTAGTGCATGATTGAACAGTGAACTGGAAATGAAACAATGATCTGTGATTTCAGTGTATTTCAGTGGCATCCATGGGTGAAAGGAGATGGAGTCAGCCTGATGGAAGAAAGTAAGGCAATATTGCAAAACTAGATCTCCTTCTTTTGTATCTGGAGATGCGGACCACAATATTGTTTTTATAGTTTTAATAAAAGTATGGAGATTCTGAGGATGGTAGAGGACAGGAAGGCCTGGAGGAATGTTGTCCATGGGGTCGCGATGGGTCGGACACGACTTCGCAACTAACAACAACAATGGAGATTCTGGGTATGCTGCTGCTTTGATTGTTCAAAGAATCTGTAAACAATTGTATAAACAAATGTTTTTGACAATGTTACGGGTGTATTGGTTAGGAATACAAAGGATGTGTATTTTTGTTTGCAGTTGATGCCATGTGGTTGGCTGAGAAAGCTAAGGATTTGCAATAAATGTTAGATAAATTGTATGCTATACATAGAGGACTGAACATTAACAAAAATCAAGGTATTTGGTAGTGGAATTGAGTGAAGAATTGCAAGTTTTATTTAAATGGCAAAAAACCCTACATGTAGATAAATTTGTGCACCCTGTTAGAATGTTTACTAAACATGGGGAAGTGGGAAAGAGATTTGAAGATGAGCAAATGATGGCAGAAAGGTAAGTGGTACTGCATATTTGCTGAGAAAAATGAATGTTTGTTGGCAGAACAAAAACATTTCTGTTTAAGTGTGCTATAGAACGATTAGGTATATGGAAATGAAAATTGGGCATATTAATAAAAACAAAAGTAGGTTGAATTTAATCAGAAAGGAGAACTTAAGACGCAAAGATAATAAAATAGACGGTAGGGCAAAAATGAATGAATATTGAGTGTGGATTGAATGCAAAAAAAAAGTATTGGGTAAGAAAGAGGGTTGAGATGGTTTGGTCCTATGAATAAGAGAATCAAATGTAAAGCAAATTCACAAAGAAAAGGGAAGAGGTTGAAAGAGAGAGGGTGACTGAGAAAGTCATCATTAGATAAAGTTGAAGAGTTACTCAGGTCCAATTTTCTTTGCTTAGGCATTCAAATTGTTCAAATATCAGTTGCCTTCCATTGCATTTAAAGAGAAATGTAAACTTTATAGTAAATTCTTATTTTTTTTAAGACATTAAATGAATGAAATTTTCTCCTATCCTTTTTTTTTATCAGAGGTGCTAGGGAATAAATATAGAGGAGAGAATAATGTTGTTAGCATTTGCATATGAACTTTCCAAATTCACAAACTACAAAACCACAATTGCTTTTCATCATGCTTTTTCCAGTTAACAAACTCTTACAAATCAATGCATATACCGAGGCAATTTTTCACAAAGTTTAGTTATTAGGCAGTATGCAAATGATGGTCTTCATTAGGTCAGGCATGCTAAGTGATCTTAGCTAATATATCTTTAAGATTCTCCAGAACAACTACCATCTTTATTAGTTCAAGACCATTATTATGCTCAGGAGATCCTGGACACAGTACAAAGAACATTTTAGTCTTTCTAATCTAAAACAACTAAGTGTTGCTCCCCCTCTAAACAACCCAAGATGAACATCAATAATCATAAAATTTTGAATAACGATCAGATAAGTTAGGGAAAGTAAACAGAATGTGGTTTCTGGAATTTTTTCAAGCCCATAAAAATAACTATTGTCTACTCAAATGACTGGGAAAAGGGAGGCAGGGCTTAAAATAAAGGAGTTATCAAGTTGCCTCGCCCATAGAGAAGCACCAGGGGGAAAAGGAATATTTGGATTTTTTTCTCCCCCCCCCCACACCTACCAGCTAAAATTGGTTCTTTTTCAAGTTGGATCTTTCTGTTGTTGGCTTCTCATTCCAATAGTCCTCCTGTTCAACTGACATACAGACTCCAAACCTCCTTTGCATGATTTCTTTCAAACATTCCAGTGTGCTATTTTTTAAAAAAATGGAATTAGAGAGTGGAATAGAATAAAACTGAGTTCTTAGATTTTTGTTTTATTCTGAAAAAAGACAAGAGTGGCTTGTCAGCACCCTAACCACAGAAGCTAAAAAAATGTAAAATCAGTTTAATCCCACTTGTATGCCTATTCTCTGTATTCTCCAAGGGCTAAAAGTGTGAAGTTAAAGATTCTATTCAAGATTAATATAATCAGAAGACGATGGTTTAAACGTAGATACTTTATTTATTAGTTATTCCTGAGCTTTCTACAAATGATTGATCTTTTCTCCCCAAGCTGGTTTAAATCAGAGTTTTCCCACTATGCTTTTAACCAGAGCATTCACAGCCTAGACAATTCTTGCTCTGTGGAATGCCTGCCTCCTAGAAACCAGCTGGCAAATTTTTTCCTGTCTATGATTTTGCAAAGAATACTTATTTGTTAAGCACACTGTAGGGATGGAACAGAGGTAGAAACAAAACTTTTCAGACAGCTTGTGACTTTCTCATCAGCTTTATGCAAAAGAGTTGTGAGTCATGTAGCTGGAAGGAAGTACTTTTATTGTTACAGTTGCTCATTTCTTTGTATAACTGCTTGATTAGATTTCAAGGTTGGACAGCACATCACAAGATTCCGAGACCTATCCTTCAATATTTTCCAAATTACAAAGCAGTGAATTAAAGTCCCTTTACTAAAATGCTCCTTTAAAATTAGAATAGAATAGAATAGAATAGAATTTTTATTGGCCAAGTGTGATTGGACACACAAGGAATTTGTCTTGGTGCATATGCTCTCAGTGTACATAAAAGAAAAGATACGTTCATCAAGGTACAACATTTACAACACAATTGATGATCAATATATCAATATAAATCATAAGGATTGCCAGCAACAAGTTATAGTCATACAGTCATAAGTGGAAAGAGATTGGTGATGGGAACTATGAAACGATTAATAGTAGTGCAGATTCAGTAAATAGTCTGACAGTGTTGAGGGAATTATTTGTTTAGCAGAGTGATGGCCTTCGGGAAAAAACTGTTCTTGTGTCTAGTTGTTCTGGTGTGCAGTGCTCTATAGCGTCGTTTTGAGGGTAGGAGTTGAAACAGTTTATGTCCAGGATGCGAGGGATCTGCAAATATTTTCACGGCCCTCTTCTTGACTCATGCAGTATACAGGTCCTCAATGGAATGAATTTCATCTTGACTAAATGTCTCCCTTTCTTGACTTTGGTTCAAGGATCAAGATGCCTGATTGACTAAAAATACCACAGCAGCTGTGAAACTAGTGGAGGTGCAAATGTGAACTGGCCAGTTTGAAGATGCCCCAATTTGTGAATAAGGTATCAAACTAGAGATGATTGTGGAAAGCAGGCTTTAGAAGAGAAAGGGAGACCAAGATACCATGTTTTCTACTGCTGTGGAGAAATTGACACATAAACCAGACACTGACCACAATTCAGCATGGTGTCATTACTGTGTGAACGGACCACAATGCTATTTAATGTTCTCATTGTCATAATGTTTTCCTGAATAGGATTACTATTGATACCATTATTACAGCATAATTTCTATTAGCTAAAACAGTTTTACCCACTTGGTATCATCCCAGTGTACACATTATTTGAAGAGATAATGTGGTGGTGCAGTGGTTACAGTGCAGTACTTCAGGCTACTTCTGCTGACTGCAGTTTGGCAGATCAAATCTCACCAGGCTCAAGGTTGATTCAAGACTCAACCTTCCATCCTTCCGAGGTCAGTAAAATGAGGACCCAGATTGTTGGGGGTAATATGCTGACTCTGTAAAACTGCTTAGAGGGGGCTGTAAAAAGCATTGTGAAGTGGTATATAAGTCTTAGCGCTATTGCTATTGCTATTTTCAATGTGGTGAGGGGGGTATTAAATCCTGCCATGGGTCCATCAAAGTCCCCAAGAAATGAAAACACACACACACACCCATATATTAAGAGACAGTATTATCACAGGAATAAATAATTACTTTCTGAGGATTTAGGTGATTTTTCCCAACTTTCAAATGTGCCTGGAATTTATTTGGATTAGTGCGACAATGTGCTGTCAGAGCTGCTTAGTACATTACTGGCCCAATGCCAGCAAAAAGAATACTGGAGAATATTTGTAGCTTGGAGTTGAAATGAAGGGTCCTTGGTGCTCTCTGAGCTTGGTTGTTTTGTTGCAGATGCTTCATTACCCAAACTAAGAATGTTACCTAGTTTGGGTAATGAAACATCTGCAAGAAAACAGCTAAGCTCAGGGAGCACCCAGGACTCCTCATAATTATAACCAGCAGAAGGAAAATATGAAAGGAACTTGGGAAAGAACAGCCTGTCTCCATCAAAGCATTCTTTCCTCCTAAATTTAATTGTGAAGCAAGCCTGAAGACCAATAAAGGAGAATTTTTGTAGTTCAGGGTTAAAATGATGGGTTCTTGATGTCACCAAACTAGGTGACATCATTAGTGCCAGTCCTGAACAAATGAAGCTCAGACCTGAATCAGTGCTAGAACCTGAACATTTCAAATGAAGCCGGGAACTTCCATATATCTGTATGTAAATCTGGACATATAGAAAACAAAAAAAAGAAAAGAAAAAGGCAGACTTTCTTTATTTGTTATTTCGGGGTAGCAAAGTTTTCAATAGTATTAATCTTCGAAGCAGGTCGACTATCAGTCCTGTGGTAGTCTTAATCAGGACATTTTGTATTATGATGTTTCATGGTAAGTCATATAATTCATAATGGTTATTTCATGTGGCATCTAATTAACAGAATAACAGAATTGGACTGGACCTTGGATGTCTTATAGTCCAACCCCTGCTCGAGCAGGAGATCCTATACCTGTGATGGCGAACCTATGGTATGTGTGCCGGAAGTGGAAGACAGAGCCATCTCTCTGGGCATGCGAGCTGTTGCCCGTTGCTCTTCCCGGTTCCGGCACACCAGCCAGCTGGTCTTCATGCACGAGAACACCAAAAACCAGAAGAGCAGCTGCCCGGTGTGCATGTGAGTACCAAGCAGCTGGTTTTCCATTTGCTGGCGCACACATGCACACCAGCCATCTGGTCTTCACATGCGCATGCACGCCAGAAACTGGAACACCAGGTGGCTTGTGTGCATGCAAGTGCTGGATGCATGAATATCATGTTCCCGGGATGCGCATGCGCAGCAGCCACCTGGTCTTTGTGCATGCATTCATGCCAGAAACCAGAAGACTAGGTGTCCGGTGTGCATGTCTGTGCTGGAAATCAGAAGAGCAGCCGCCCAGCAAGTTTTGGCATTCAATGCTGAAAAGGTTCACCAACACTGCCCTATACAGAGGGCAGATTGTCAGAGAAATGGTTGTCCAATCTTTTCTTAGAAGTCTCCAGTGATAGAGCACTCACAACTTCTGATGGCAAGCCATTCCACTGATTAATTGTTCTAACTTTCAGAAAATTTCTCCTTAGTTCTAAGTTGGTTCTCTCCTTTATTAGTTTCCATCCATTGCTTTGGTCCTGCTTTTAGGCTCATTAATTAATTAGTTAATCATGTCATCAACATGTTTCATTATATATCCTTTTTTCTATTTAATTTTCTTCTGTAATGGATTCTCTGAATGGGTGGCTATGCTATAGCATCTGGCATTCAGAGTTGTAAAACCAGTACCCTCGATTTCTGCAGTGCCATTTCTTCACTCTCCACTCTCCCATTGGTGGTAAATGTGGGCAGGTTTTCAGCACACCTTGGCAAGCATGTTTAAACTTAGTTTTTATGCTTGAATCCTGAAATTTCAAACTAGGATCCAAAATTTTGACATTAGCATTGCTTTGTGTAATTCCTTTTCCCTTCACAAGACCTCACTATTTTTATTATTTAAGAAAATCTTGCAAATAAGTTTTCTTAGTATTTCTGGAATACTAAGCATCAGGATTTGGTAGAAGGTATTAAAGAATTGCAGAATTTTGAATTTGATATTTCTTTTTATGAAAGAGAAGTGTTGCTGATTTTTAATACATAAACCATTGGTGACAATTAATGTTGAATTCAGGCAAGTGAACCAGCAGGAGGTAGGCTGGGTAAAACAAGAGAGATACTGTAGATGTAAGCGGCATAATAAAGCAGAACATCAAATACATCCTACTTCAATCTATTAATATGGATACGTGTGAGTTTTTCTAAATGCTTCACTTTTTCTTGTATGAAGTAGAGCCAGAGGGTTTACTTTAACATGAGGCATGCGTGTTTTTCTGGAGATATCCCCAAGCTACCATTTGGAATTAGAATATGCAATGGCTCACCTCTCACTTTTCTGAAAAGAAAACAGAAGAACAGATTAACAATTTGAAAACATGTTTGATCTCCTTTTTTTAAGACAAAAACAAGCAACCAAAGAAACCCTCTTCTCCACCATTAACAATGTTTCAGGATGGTTTTCTTCCCATTTACCCTTATTTTATTCTTGTCTGGTGATTAAGTAAAGAGGCGATTTAATAGAATTCGGGGTCATCTAGAGACCTATCAATTTTTCATGGTCTGATGACATGTTCAGGTTATAATCAAGTTGGAATGATCATTCTGGAAATCATCTTCCTAGAATATTATACTGTAAATTATTTGAAAAACTGAGTATGTGGATGAAAATAGAGAGCACTAAATTGTTCTTAGTCAAATGATAAGCCAGTGATTGTCCAGCAGCACCAGTCAGGGTGAACATCAGGCATAATGGATCTTTCCAGCGATGCCTTCTTTCCCTTTAACCCAATCATAAATTAGAATAACAGAAAAGAGTTAGTTTCAGTGGAAAAGACATTTGTGCATTTTGTCCACATTCCAGTTTTGCCTCAGTCAACCAACTGCAGATCTCAACAGTGTAAGACCAGTAATGGACAGAAAAGGGAACCAGTACAGAATCATATGTCTAGAGATTAATGGATCCAATTGCTTTCCAAGACCAATGGCACATAAATTCGTTTAGCTCTCACATCTGTTGCTTGGCCTATCACAACAGACCATTGTTAAACTGGTTTTATCCATAAGGCCAATAGTTATCTTATAGTTGTGTTATACCACTATCAAAAGCAACTATGTCTGATTTAGGCCACACAGGAGAAACTGGGCTTGTTATTCTAGAACATCCTTTCCACCATGTGTTAGAAACTTATTTTAGTGTGAAAAGTCTAAGACTGATGTGGCACTTCTGCAACTTGTAAAATTGTCTCAAATTATCTTTTGTGTCTATAACATTTACTTTTTACTCATATCCATGAGCACTGTATCACTATTTTATAGGTTGTTACCTTCAAGGGGTGCTTTTAAAGAAAATTGTAGAGGATACTTTGTGTCTAGCTGTAAATTTTTCAGCCAAACCATTTATATTCTTTCAATGGTAGGTAAGTGAGAGTTACAAAAACATTGATATTTTTTTTTCTGTTTATTGTTCACATTCCTATTTAAAACAGCATATCAATTCTGATTGACAGCAGTGAGATTGTGTTGCTTTTTAAGATACACACCTTCAAGACAACTTATTGCTAATGTTCTCTTCATTAGATTTTTCTGCTAGGACATACATGCATTCTTAGTGGTTTTGCCACAGGAATTGCAAATTGCGTCCATTTTCTTGAGACATTCTGATATCTTTTCTCAATTTCTAAGACTAGAATATGAAACTGGGATGAAGATGAGAGGGATGTTGAAAGATTATTTACCCTAGCAGAACTTACTTATAATAATAAACTTACTTGTTTATTATTAATAATAAACTTACTTGTTTATTATTATTAATAAACTTACTTGTTTATTATTTCCCCTACTATCTGTTTATATGTTGTTTATTATTTCCCCTACTATTTGCAGTGGGGGGGGGGGAATTGGTGAGGTACGAGGCAATGGTGAAATCCATTTTTTTTATTACCGGTTCTATGGGCCTGGCTTGGTGGGTGTGGCTTGGTGGGCATGGCAGGGGAAGGATACAGCAAAATCTCCATTCCCACCCCACTGTGAGCCCAATCAGAGGTGGTATTTGCCGGTTCTCCAAACTACTCAAAATTTACACATTTGTTCTCTGAACTGCTCAAAATTTCTCCAGAACCTGTCAAAACCTGCTGGATTTCACCCCTGATACTAGGTAACAGAAATTATCCTGCATTTTCTTTCTACCAAATATTATTCGAACTGATGACAGAGAATTTGTTTTATGACAGGAATATCCAACCTTGGCAATTTTAAGACTTGTGGACTTCAACTTGCAGAATTCCCTAGCCAGCATTCTGGGTTGAAGTCCACAGATCTTAAAGTTGCCAAGGTTGAACTTCCCTGTTTTAGAACTGTTTTTCCCATAGAAGAAGACAGTCTGAGGTAAATTTTGCAGGGTTCTTGCAGTGATAGTGTGGGTAAGCCTTTACATCTTGAGAAAATGCCTTATTTGTGTCTTTCTCTATAGTACTTTTCCTATTGCTGTTATGAGGGAATTCTTCCTGTTCCAAACTTATTGGAAAATTTCTATTTCTCCTGGAGAAATTCATACTTTTTCTGTTCCTTTATTTACTATCATATATGTGGTTTGTCAACTTTAGAATCCACTTGGGAGACCAGACAGTGTTTGGATCCAGAACATCTAAAGCCATCTGTGACTCCAAACTGATCGGTAGAGCATTGAGGGAGAACATAAGTGGTACCGCTGGGAGCTTTAATGTTACCTTTGATAATAAAATAACATCTTTATTCTGATTGACTAGTTTCTTGGGTAGGCTGTCTGGGCAGGCCCTACCATTAGCCAGACTGAAGCAGCCACTGTAAATGGTGAATGATGATACATAGGCTGGCTGTGTTGGAAGATGATTCATAAACTAAGTTCACAGCTTGCTGTGGTGCCTCTTGAGTCCAGCTGTCAGCAGCTTAATCATCATCAGTGTACAGAATGGGAGGCATTTTGCTTTTGCTTCAGGCACAGAAATATCTTGGGCAGCTCCTTTCATAAAATGTTATAGATTTGTCACTATGTTTGTCTCTATTGCAGGTTGTTTGCTTATATTGTGGTATATATATATTTTGCTGATTGACCTTTGAAAACAGCACCAAATATGTATAAAATGTTTATTAACTATTATACTTTGAGCTCATTCCTCCTGCCATTAGGGGAGTTCATGTCAACAAATTATTTTACAACAAGTCAGGGCTTATTCTAGAAAAACACTGAATAGGGAATATTGTTCTTCTTACCATCAGAGAGAGAGGAGAGAGATATGCTACTGATTTTGGAATAATTTTTTAATCCAGTCTTCAGCCTGATGGATGACTTTGGGGCCAATCACTCTTTCTCAGCCCTAGGCAGAAAGCAATGGCAAACAATTTCTTGAATTTGAATTTGAATTTATTTGATTTCTATACCGCCCTTCTCCCAAAGGACTCAGGGCGGTTTACAGCCAACATAAAAAACAATTTTATAAATAAAATTAAAAACATTTAAAAAATCTAATTCAATTTGGCTAACCCCATTTAAAACTATTAATAGAAAAATGATTTAAAAAACCCAATTAAAAACCATAATGCATTAGGCCAGCCCTGCGCGGTAAAACAGAAAGGTCTTGACTTCACGTCGGAAGGTCCGGAGGTCGGGGAGTAATCGTAACCCCAGAGGAAGCTCATTCCATAGGGCAGGTGCTCCCACAGAGAAGGCTCTCCCCCTGGGGGTCACCAGCCGACATTGTTTGGCTGACGGCACCCTGAGGAGATCCTCCTTCTGTGAGCACACAGGTCGGTGGGAGGCTATTGGTGGCAGCAGGCGGTCTGGTAAATAGCCCGGTCCTATGCCATGGAGCGCTTTAAAGGTGGTAACCAGCACCTTGAATTGCACCCGGAAGACCACCGGCAACCAGTGCAGCTTGCGCAGGAGAGGTGATATATGGGAGCCACGAGTAGCTCCCTCTATTACCCACGCAGCCGCATTCTGGACCAGCTGGAGCCTCTTATATCCATTTCCCTTTTTCTTCCTATTAGCAAATTTTCCCATTAACAAATTCTCCATTATTTATTTATTTGATGCCTTCGAATCAGCCTTGATTGTAGTGATAGCTTGGCAAGTTTTCAGAAATGCTTTGCCATTGCCTCTTTTCTAGGCTAAGAGACTGTCCCAAGGTCAACCAGCTAGTTTTGTGGCCAAGGCTGGACTAGAACTCACAATCAAGCCCGTTGCCTTAGCCACTACTACACCACACTGCTTCTCATGTCTTTATTGGCTGCCTAGAAATACAAGCGATGCATCTTTGCCTGGCAATTTTTAAATAAATACTCCAGCATCTGCACAGTTAAACATCAGCCTGGTATTCTATTTTGAAATCCCATATGTACTGACTATGCTATATAGGAAGCAAATTGATGCAGTAAATATATCCATCAATTTGCTGTTGGCGTGGCATGTCTTTGCATTGTAACTTGTTATCTTAGCCACTGGTATCCTCTCTCTGATAAAGTTGGCTTAGAGTAAAAGATACTTGGGGATCGATGAACATATGAATTGTTTTTCTTGGGGGATAAAGACTTTCTAAAATTTGTAATTTTCTCATTAATGAGATACAAAGAATGTCTTTCTCTTTAACAACCTGGCTGATACAATACTGCACTCTCAAGACTACTGTTCTGTCCCCCCACCTCAGTCCGGGAGGCATGTGAAATGACTCAGTTATCCGGCAATTTAGTCCATGGCAGCTATCAGCTCTGGCAGCAAACCAGCGAGTGTCTGTCAAGGTTTTCTTTTATCTTCCTTGATGCCGGCGTGTCAGAAGCTCATTACCAGAGCAACCAGGAAGTCAGGAACAAACAGCAATCCAAGTCAAATGCTCAGTCAAATAGTTCAGCTCAAGTTTTCTCCAGTCAGTTTGATTTGTCTGTCATGAAGTAGTAGAGCAGCCCCTCCTGCTTTTATACCCTGTGGGGTGTGGCTCTGTGACTCAGCACTTTCTAGGCCTGCTCCACCCCTTCTTCTGTTGTTCCCGCCTCTCTTTTCTATGAAACCTGGGGTCTAACCAGGACTGATTGTCCACAGCTGGGTTTGGAAGCATTGCCTGGGCGGGGGAGATACAGGAGACATAGGCCTCATTACTTCCTCCACCTGGCCTGCCTCTGGCTCCTGGAGCTGAGCCAGAGAGGCCGGCCCTGTGGAGGGGAGCCCTGACGGCCCTTCCCCCTCACTCTCTGAATCACTCTCTGGCAGGGTGCCAGGCCCGAGGGCAGGGCTGGAGCCACAACAACTACAAATGGCTATATTTATTGTATTTGGCTAGTGCAGGTGAATGAGAATTTCCTTTAGTTACTTTTTGTAACACTTTAACAAAATTCACACATACTTTTTAAGTTTTTAGCACAGTTTTTATTGAATGAAATCATATGTGACAAAAAATAACAAAATAACAGAGACCATGAAAGTCTTCTAGTTCAACTCCAATCAAGCAGGAAACCCTATACCTATGATAGTGAACCTATGGCACGCATGCCAGAAATGGCACACAGAGCCCTCTCTGTGACCACATGTGCCATCGCCAGCTGCTCTTCTGGTTTCTGGTGCGCACATGCACGCCAGCCAGCTGGTCTTCGGGCATATCAGAGCACCAGAAAATGACCTGAAAATGGCCCAAAAAACAGGCCATTTGGGGGGGCATTTTTGGGCCATTTTCAGGCTGTTTTTTGGGCCATTTTCAGACCATTTGTGGCCCAGAAAATGGCAAAAAATTGGCCTGAAAACAGCCCAAAAGCTGGCCAAAATGGCAAAAAAACAGGCACCCATGTGCCAGCCAGCTGGTCTTCGGGTTTATGGTGTTCTGGCGTGTGTGCATGCTTGCACGCATATTCCAGTTTTGGCACTCTGTGCCAAAAGGGTTCAGCATCACTGCCCTATGCCATTCCGGATAAATGGCTCTCTAATTTCTTCTTAAAACCCTCCAGTGTTGGATTATCCACAACTTCTGAAGGCAAGCTGTTCAACTGATTAATTGTTCTCACTGTCAGGAAATTTATCCTTAGTTTTAGTTTGGATCTCTCCATGTTTTATGAAATAATTTATATAATAAAATCATTCATAATTTTTAAAATAAAATAATTTTTATCCCCAATAAATTAGATATATTGATCTGTGATTGGGGATTCATATCCATTTATTTTTATACATAATATGATGTACGGGCACCAGTTTAGTGTAGTCACTAAGGCATAAACCTCGAAGCCAGGAATTCTAATCCTGCCTTAGGCGCAAAAATCTCTCTCTTGGTCCTAGTAAGAAGGCAAGGGCAAACCATTTCTGAAAATCATGCCAAACTGCAGAAATTAGTCCAAGAATCAATAATGTCTCAAAAGCAGCAAAACAAATAAACAGATTAATATAGACATATATGATCTTGTTCATAAAGCTATAGCTAATCCTACTTTCTCATAGTTCAGGAAATGGTTATAGCTCAATGATAGACCTGAGGATGTACAGTCCATGTTATATTACAAATATTGAAAGACAACATGATTTTGGATTTACATTTGGGGCAAAACAAAAGGCCAAAGGCCAGTGTTATGCCCTAATGACTTAGCATGTTTGAAATCTTTTCTGAGTAGTTGGAAAATTATTACATTTCCTGCAAACAAAGCCGCTTCTTCTGCCAGTTTCTTTTTTAGCCAATGCATAGTTTTTACTCACCCACTATGTAAGTGTTGACAGTAATAATCTCCCTAATGGGCTATTTTCTGCCTCTGAACCTTGGCAAAAGGGAATCATTTGGCAAAAAACTAATCAAATGCTCTTTGGCATTTTTGGTTTGCTTATGACAGATTCTGGTGGTCTCTCATGTTCCTACTGTACTTGCTTATTTCTAGAGAATTGAAACTTGGTGGTCTGCTTCACAAAGTTATAGGATAGATGTCAGATCCTGGTGCTCTCTGCAGACATTTCATTACCAAACTAAGTAACATAGAATAGAATAGAATTCTTTATTGGCCAAGTGTGATTGGACACACAAGGAATTTATCTTTGGTGTATATGCTCTCAGTGTACATAAGGAGAATAAAATACATTCATCGAGAATAAAAAAAGATACAACACTTAGTGATAGTCAAGGTTATTAATAAGCTATCAAATCGTACTAGGAAACAAATAAAAACAATATAAATTGAAAGATACAAGCAACATGGTTACAGTAATAAGTGGGAAGAGATCAATATTAGTAAGGAAGAGAAGAATAATAGTAATCCAGTCTTAGTAAATTATTTAACAGTGTTGTGGGAATTAGTTGTTTAGCAGAGTGATGGCATTCAGGAAAAAACTGTCCTTGTGTCTAGTGCACATCATCAGTGCACCAAGGACCCCACAGTTTAACCCTGAGCTATTCTTTTCTGTTGGTAGGAGATTGATAGTTAGACGGAAAGATGGATGGAAGAGTCCCTCCCCATCCTCTTTTATTTCAGTTAACGCTATATCTGAGGATATAACTATATGGAAATAGAATCTCCAGGCACATCAAATACTTGTTCATTAAGCTTATTTGTGACCAGTAGTTGTACTTACCCTGAAGTATCATTCTAGTCATTGGATGATGGACCCAACAGGATGGGGTTAACTCCTTTTTTATCAAGGAAGTATAACCACACAAAATTTTCCTACATGTCTCTTGGCTCCCATGTGACATCGCTGCTCCGTAGCCTGCACTGGCTTCCTGTGGTCTTTCGGGTGCGCTTCAAGATTTTGGTTACCATCTTTAAAGCGCTCCATGGCTTAGGACCCGGGTACTTACGAGACCGCCTGCTGTTACCTTTTGCCTCCCACCGACCCGTACGCTCTCACAGAGAGGGTCTCCTCAGGGTGCCATCCGCCAAACAGTGTCGGCTGGCGGCCCCCAGGAGTAGGGCCTTCTCTGTGGGGGCAGTGATGCTCTGGAATGAACTTCCCCCTGGCCTGCGTCAAGTGCCTGATCTTCGGACCTTCCGTCGTGAGCTCAAAACATATTTATTCATTAAAGCGGGACTGGCATAATTAGCGATGAATTTTAATTGGGTTTTCTTAATATTTTAAAATTTTAAATCTAAATTTTTAATTATCAGCCTTTATAATTTGCTTTTTTTAAATGTTGTTTTAACTGTATATATTTTGTTTTATTTTGGCTGTACACCGCCCTGAGTCCTTCGGGAGAAGGGCAGTATAAAAATTTAATAAATAAATAATAAATAAATAAATAATTTGCAGGGTGTGACTCCAGCTGTATGGGGTTATCATGGTCATTGCTTGGAAATACAAAACTACACCTCAAAAAAATTACAAGGAAACAACATCACATAAAAGAAATGTAATCACTGATAATTTGGTATACCCAGTCTCCTAGTTCCTTTTTTTTTCTGTCATGAAGAAGATGACAGACAGGCAGACAGGCAGGCAGGCAGGCAGACAATCTGCAGAAGCTAGATATTTGATGGTCTTCCCAAGTACCAGGAGCAAAGCTTTAGTTTGGTCCTGCTTTCTCACAACAAGAAGAGCTAGTCACTAGCCTGTCGTCTCAATCAAACTCAATGATTGAGAGTGGCTTGATTTCTGTTGGGATCATGCTGTGTGGCAAAGAAAAAATAATAGCCTTTCCTTCGCTGGTTGTGATCAAATTCATATATTGGCAACTCCACTAGGTAAACCAGACCAGGAAATCAACTCCACAGGAAGGCTAAAACTACCTCTTGTGAGATTGGCTATAATAACAGGATCTTTGCAAATCTGATTGTGCTGTACCACTTCCTTTTTCTTATAGTTCAGTGAATTAGGAAGATAGCTGCCTAAGCCTCCCCAGAATGTTAATTTGTCTTTAAAAACAATTCAGCCTTTAGCAGTCCATGCATATCACCACCAAGGTCATCTTCCTTCTTCTCTGCATGCCTCCTCCTTGCATACATCCCCTAAGAGATAGCCTAAGAAGGAGGCACATCTTGAGGATTGCATCTCAGCACTTCTCACTGGAAAAATCATAATGGAATTAGAGGCATAAATAAAATATAAATAATGGCAGCAAAAGTAACTCAAAATTAATATAATGAAAACCTAACCTCTTCTCCACTTCCTTCTGTAAAAGCTATCACCTAAAGCTGCTTTCGGAATATAGCCTGATGACTGAACAGAAAGTAAAATTCTAAACAGGACCAGGAATTATGAATTGATGGGAAACATAAAGTAATTCCCAATGACATAACATGAACTATTTCACATTTTGAATGCTTGATTTAGTCCCAGACGCATCAGAGAATCTGTAGCACTGACTTTTCTCAGTGTCTCCATTTTTCTGATCCATTCCTTTGGAAACTCACCCATGCCGTGTGCAATTGCTCCTCCACCAACTATGGATGCGCTTCGTTTACCCTAATACCTGCTGAACAAAGCTCCCATTATATTTCTGCCTAAGTTCTTGGTTTTCATGTAAAAAGATAGCCAAGTATATCCTCTTGCTGTGATGTAATTCTCTCTTAGTGCTGGTGTAGTAATGAGATTGACAGATGGTGGTTTCAAATCCGTAGCCTGGTGGGACTGTCTTGAGCTATATGGTGCTACTTAAGTAGAAATAGGCAGAGGAGATTGAAGGAAACCTGAGGACCAGGAACATATGGAACATTTGTTCCAGAAGACTGACAATGGGCTCAAAGCTGTTCCTAGACACAAATCTTCCTAGACAGAAATCTCATGAAGCAGCTTCATGACTGCTTCAAGTCATACTATTTGGAACGTTTGATACTGATGGGCCACCTTATTAAAGAATTGAGCTGGGCATGGAATCAACTTTTCTCCATCTAGATTAAAAGAAGTTTATGCTAAAACATTGTATGTGTGTTTTGTCAACCATTATAGCCCATTTCTTTTTAAATTCTACATTTACCCAAAAGGGCAGTGAACCATAAAAGTGCTTCTTTTACCAATTTTCTTAACAGACAATATTGCAACGGTCGCTGCTGAATAGTTTTCAAAAAAGTATTTTTCTCTTTTCTAATTTTGTCTGTTATAATTATACCAGAATAAAGAAGCAATCCTGAAATATAGTTTTCTAGAAGAAAAACAGAAAGAAACAATGGGAAGAGAATATACTTTCCACACAAGACATTCTATTCTATTCTATTCTATTCTATTCTATTCTATTCTATTCTATTCTATTCTATTCTATTCTATTCTAATATTCATAGATACACACACACACACACACACACACACAGGTACAAGGGTGGAACTACCATCAGCCACCTCCTCTGCATGGATGACATCAAGTTGTATGCTAAGAGTGAAAGAGGCATTGATTCTCTGATCTATTTAACACAATTATCTACACTGAGGACATTGGGATGTCATTTGGCCTTAAGAAGTGAGCCAGATGGTGGTCAAGAGAGGGAAAGTAGTTAAAATTGATGGGGTAAAACTACCAGTCTGCTACACAGAACAGACATGCATACCAGTTGCAAGTACCTTGGTATCTTACAGTCATATGGGAACCATGAGAAAGAGGCAAGGAAGAAGCAACATCTTATGTACCATAGAATAACCAGTTCTATGGGAAGAACAAAATTCATGTCATCAACATAGCAAATACCTTGCCAGTATAATGAGCTCACCAAAGCAGGACATAGAAGCTACTGAAGTGAAGACTTGGAAGCTCTTCACTATGTATGGACATTTCCACCCCAAGTCCAACACCCAGAGACTGTACAACAACCAGAAAGAGGGCTGGTGGGTCTAATGAATGTCAAAACCACGGTCTTGGTTAAAACCCAGAGCAGAAGTGGTATTTAGCCGATTCGGATCAGTTTGGGCAAACCAGTAACTCCGATGATCAGTTGGCCCAATCCACCTGCCCCTGCTCTATCCTGTCCTTTATTTCCTGCTTTATACCTCATCTCAATCACGCAGCCCAGCTGATTTCCCCTGGGTCAGTGGTGAGGTGCTGCCGGTTCACAAATCTTGCCAGCTTCAAAACACCTTAATGCAGGGGTGAAATCCAAAATTTTTCCCTACTGGTTCTGTGGATTTTCTGTTGGAAAATCCCCATTCCCATCCCCATTCCCTCCCATGCCTGGGTCCAGCCAGAGGTGGTATTTCCAGTTCTTCGAACTACTCAAAATTGTGTTTCTGCATTGTAGATGAATGATTTAGCTTGTTCAACCAATTATAACAACAAGCCACTTAAATTAAGCATGTTTTAACAAAGTGAATTTACTTCTGAGTAGACATATGGAAAATTGCATTGCTAACTACCAAGCGATTAGAATAAATGATGAATAATGGAGCCTGTCCAGAATATGTCACTGTTTTTCACAATCCTCTTTCTGGCACATCTAGTTTTACAGCATCGCAGGGAGGAGATATTGAAGAGATGATCGATTTATGGAACCCATTTCAGGTTGACGCCCTCTGTATCTTGGTTGCTGCCAAATCCTGCTCCCCTCCACCCACCCCCATTAGTCTGTGTATGCACAGAAATACATGCACACACGTCCCTTTTGTTTTGATATTGGCAAATTTAAATTAATGAGAAATCTTGACAAAGTGCAACTAGATATGTTATTAAAGCCATTAGCAGTAGGCCACATGATACATAACCTGTCAGGTCTCCAGTATTCACCAACATGATTATCAAAGCAGAGGAACATTACTTCTTAATGACATTTCCTATCACTGCTCCTGAAGAGATACCCCAGGACATGATAATCAGAAACCATGCAGTCACAAAATGAGACACAGTATAAAAGCCAGTTTGGGAAAGATACACATTTTGCCTGGAAATTAAACCTTCCTATTTGCCTTGCAAGGTGTTAAGGTGATGGAAAGGAGAAATGTATTGTGAAATATTTATTGGATAAAGTCCATTTCAGGTAAATGGAGCTTCAAAATGAAATGTTGGTAAAGGTTATTATTATATTCATTAAACCTTTGCATGTGAAACATTTATGGAGCAATTCACAGAGATGATATGCTTAATAACCCAAAAGGATTGTAGGACATGCCATTCAAGTTACATGTCAAAAGGGGATCAAGGTACCTATTATTATCCTAGATATTTTTAATGACATTGGTTTGGACTCTCTGAATGACAATAGCTACAGGAAAAATGCAAGATGTTGCTTTTTGTTATATAGGGTGCTTCTGAATGGTGGTAATTCCAGGGTTTTATACCTTCATGATTGAGGTATCGTGACCTTAGAAAAGAAGGGGTAGTAAAAGCAGTAAAAATACCCACTGTGTCTCCATTTGCTGGCAACTCTGGCCATTTGGAAATATTGAGAGTATCATCATTGGTTTCAGCTATGATTCGTTATTGTATTATTAGTTCTTAATATGTGATACGCGCTAGTTCAGTGCACAATCAGATTCAATATCTATCTTCATGATGTCCAGGATCATAAAGCAAGTGATCCAATATCTGTTATTTTCTTCTAGATTCCAGAATCCTTGATAATTAATAATGCAATGATATTTTAAAAAACCCTGAGAGACAAACTGGTGAATAGGTTACTACAAATAATTTACAACATTATATAAATGTTGAACTGAAAATAGTATATTAAAAGAATCTGGAAAATACTAGCAGTCTAAAATGGAAAAGCCAGATAGTTTAAGTGTTTGAGGTCTTGCAGATGACTGTATTTGACACTAATTTTTGTTCCTTCCTGGCTCATCTTTTCCCTCCTGGGTTGTGTTCCCACCCACATTCCATTTTAAAGGGTTGTCCAACCATGCACATTTGTCTGTAATTCAATTTTGAAATGTGTCTGGTGTACAATCCAGCACAAACTACAGGACACCCATGTAGAACAGGCGATATGTAAACCATATAAACAAGATGCCAAGGTACTGATGAAGCTAGCAAATCTCAGGCAGATTACTGTATTTTCTCAAGTGCTATGATCTTTGAAGATAATCCCACATATTAATGCAATAAACTCTGCTCCCTCCAACCATGGAATTTTGACATTGAATTATATCAAAATCATGCAGTGGGAAGAAACTGAAGTCCAGCCCCTGATCTGATGCCTGAATCCAGTCTGTCAACATCTCTTAAGTACTTCTAACATAAGAATACCCAAGGAAGGGATGGGTACCTCAGAAGGAAGAGGTCTTCTCACCTGTGGCCACATAGTTTCTTCTAGTCAGGTTGCATAACTAGGACCTGTGGTAGTTATAATGTCTATTGATTTTAAAAGTTGCATGGGTTGGCTAGACAAAATTCAGCATCAAACTAGCTTCACTCTATAAATTAATGAAGGTTTCCAAAATATTTAAAGTTCACAAACCTCACACCAGTTGGTTAGCAATAATTTCCCCCCAAAAAAGTTCCCTTTCTCTTCCCAGTTTTCAAGCCCAGGATACTTTATACTGTTCGCAGTAAAACAAAACAGGAAAAACAGTAAGGCTTAAAAGCAAGATAAATGTTTGTTTCAAAGCCAAAATATGAAGCCATCCTACCAATGATTTGCTAAAATTAATTAAAACCACCTGTAGGAAGTTAGCACTCACCCCTCTCCTAGAAGAATGAAATATTTTAGAAAATATTAAAAAGGGCAGAATATTATATTTCCCTGGATGAGAAATGGAGGATAATGTTTTAAAGACAAAGCAGCTCCCACCTTCCTGCCCCCCCTCCTTTGTCAATGGACCATCATCTGCAACACAATAAGACCCATCTAGCAACAGAAACTCACTACATGGCACCTGGGAAGATTACATCAGCCAGCAAGGCTAGCTAAGACACCTACCTCCTGGGAGTCTGACAAATAATCAGGGTACTCTTCCTTTGCCCCAGGAAGTTCAAAGCTCAGAGTGGGCATAAAACCAAGGCACACTCAGTATCTCACCCCTTTTGTGCTCAGGAACTCAAATCATGTGATCCTGTCCACCATTAAGCCATCTTTGCAAGCATTCTCCATGTTTCCAGTGTCTTTTCCCCCACTTGGAACTGAACTCAGATGGACTTTTCTTCCAACACATCTTTAGATATATTAGAATATCTTACCCTGCCCTTTATCTTGTAACAATCAATCCAGCATAGTTTTATCACATAGGTATAACTGGTAAATGCTTCAGAGCTAAGAGTTCTAAATCTATAGTAAATACTTCTGTTCTCCTACTATAGATGCCATGTCTTTCTTCTCAATTGCTATAGTTTCCATATTTTGGACTGCATCATACCAGTAGTAGTTAGACTTACATACCACTTCATAATGCTCAGTGTCTATTCCCCCCCCCCAATTTTATTCCTCCCTACATCCATATCCACAGTCTAAAAGGTCAACATAGCAGCTGCAATGTCCATTTTTTAAATGCATGACTACAGATGGAGCTTTAGTAATACCATTGAGGTTTTGGGAAGAGACCACAGAGTCAGGTAGTATATTCCAAGCATTAACAACTCTGTTACTGAAGTCATATTTTCTGCAATCAAGATTGGAGCGGTTAACATTAAGCTTAAATCTATTGTGTGCTCATGTATTGTTGCAATTGAAGATAAAGTAGTCTTTGACAGGAAGGACATTGTAATAGATGATTCTATGAGTTAAACTAAGGTCATGTCGAAGATATATTTTATCATCATATAAATATGATATATTTTATCATCAGAATGCTTTATATTTGTCTTCTGCATCAATTGTGCCTAAACCTAGTGGATTGGGAAGCATTATTCACAGTCTTCATGCCTTGGGCATCTCCCAAATGGATTACTGCAATGCCCTTTACATAGGGCTGCCTTTGAAGACAGGTTGCTTCCAGAAATGGAGAAAATATTTATCACATTATGCTGGTTCAATGTTACTCAAACTTGGCAACTTTAAGATGTGTAGACTTCAATTCCCAAAACTTGAGGAGTTGAGGTCCACACAACTTAAAATTGCCAAGGTTGAGATCAGGGGTGAAATGCTCCCGGATCGGACGGCGGTAGCGATGGCGGCTGCTGGTTCAGAGGACCGGTAGCAAAAATCCCTGGCCTCACCCCCCCCCCGCCTCTGCTGAGCCGCACTATCAGCAGGTTTTTGGTTTTTTTTTACTTTTAAAAACCGGTTTTGCTTCAGCCGAAACCTGCCTTTAAAAGTAAAAAAAAAAAAGCCCAGTCATCTGACCACCAAGCCATGCCCACCAATTAAGCCACGTCCACAGAACCGGTAGGGAAATTTTTTAGATTTCACCCCTGGTTGAGATACACTTCTCTAGTTAATTAATTTAATTAAGTATATAGCAGGGAATAGCATTCAAATTAAGAATAAAGTTTTCCCCATTACATAATGCTTCAACCATCTCTGGAGATTGAAATCATCTCCTCCCCAAATGCATTTTTGCTTCCCTATAGAAATCATCTAGAGAATGCCTAATTTAAGGCACTTTATTCCTTAAATGCCTGCCTGCCTTCTCCAAAGAAAGTCTGGAATTCATTTGTAGCAGCTGGTAAGAAGCCTCCCACCTCTTCCTCCCCTCACCAGGTTGGTACAAACACAATTTGTTAGCTTGTTCCAGGGTTGGTTTTGGTGACTGATTGTGAAGGCTTGGAAAGCAATTTAGAGATTAGGAAAAGAGCCCAGAGAATTATGTGGCCTATCCATAAATATACCAGTGCAGCATATTTCAACACTGGCTTTTTCCAGATGCAAAGTTTGGCTTCATATTTAAAGTATTTTTATATATATCATGTGTTCTGCTTTGCCTCTAGATAAGTGTAATGCCAGCTAAATGAAGGAGGCACAGATCCAGGTGAGACTGCAACCTGTTTCGTTTGGGTTTCCTGAATAGACAGTAAACCTAGAGGTATTGTTGAAAGGAAATTCACTGAGTAGCCACTCTACCCACTGTACTGATTAACTTAAAAACCCATACATGATTCCCAGGCAGAGAAATTCACCTTTTTTCTCTGTGTATTATTCAACATGATGGTACACAATTTATTTCAAAGGAGACTTGTGTGGATTATGGTTCCATGAGTGGTATATAGATAGGTCTTTAGAGATAGACAAGAGCTCTCTCTCTCTCTCTCTCTCTCTTGCTCTCTCTCTCTTGCTCTCTCTCTGTTTCTGTCTCTGTCTCTGTCTCTGTCTCTGTCTCTCTCTCTCTCTCTCTGTGTGTGTTCACATAAGTTTTAATAACCTGGCTTTTATCAGACAACCATCTTCCCAACACTCACCATTTTTCACATTTTAAATAAATCCCCAAAGAAAACATCAAGAGGGAATATCTCTCATTGGTAGAGTTAGAATAAGCTTTCCTTTACATTGAAGAATTTGGTTGGAGCATTATGGAGGTTGAAGTCCAATGTCTAGAAGGCATTAAGTTGAGGAAAGTTAACAATGTGTTATTCATGAAAGGAAATCCCAAGGAATCTTAGACTAATAGGAAATTAATCAGGATTTTCTTTCTAGCAAATATCAGTCATAAAGTTGCCATCTCTCTCTCTCTCTCTCTCTCTCCTTTTCAAATCCTACTATTCCCATTTGTTTATCTTATGGGCAAATTGCTTATATTCCCAAGACCTCTTTGGAAAGGCAATTTTTAAAAAAGAAGATGAGAAGCAGTGCAAGTTAAAGCAAAGTTTCTCAATTGTGGAACTGTTCCAACAGAAGCTGGACTCTTTGACCTTCATAGTAGATAGATAGATAGATAGATAGATAGATAGATAGATAGATAGATAGATAGATAGATAGATAGATAGATAGATAGAGACTGTATGTCCTCTCCTAAAACTTATTCGTTCATTTTCCTGTTCAAATTTACTTAAGATTTCAACCTGTTGGAGGGTTGTTAAAGATTTCTCTTTTTCTTCTTCATTTGAATTGTTTAATTATGAATTATTATTATTTTTATAAAAAGATCTTTGTGTGATTCTATTCCTAACAGCTCAGAGTCTTATTGTGCACACATGCATGTACAAAATAAGAGTAACTTAATCATATTCATCAATTTGCATCGCAATGGTCTTGATAAAGATGGGTAGACATAAATCCTTAGCAACCCCCAAGGCTGTTTCTCTGAGCCACATTTTTACTGTTTAATGGTAACTCATCAGGGAGGAAGGAATTCTTACATATAAAGACAAGTTTCTCCGTAAGATGAGTACCACCATTGAGAAGGTCCTACCTTGCAGATGGAACTCTGCCTTGTGTTTTATGATAAATCAGTTTAGGAGTGATTATGAGTGAAGTGTGACCTATAAAAAAAGACTAAGTGAGTGAATTAAGTAAATGAATGAATATGAATAATTAAATGTATTCTTTAAAGTTCCTTTTTTCACTATTCTATTACTCATTCCAGTGCGCTATAAGAGAGTGAAGGCAAAAGACCTTAGTCATAGTGCTCAAATTGGAGTAGTTTAGTTACTTTACATAATTATTTATGGCATCCCTGTACTAGAATTAGAGATGATGAAGTAATGTGCTTCGTTCAAATTTGAATTTATCTAATATGTAGTAAATATTATCTGCACATGTGTATTAAATATAGTATGTAATATGATTCTCAGAAAAGGTAATTTCTTTTTTAGTTTGGATTCTTCTAGCACGTTTGATCCATTGTGACCTCTGTCTAAACATTAATGAATCTAAAATTCTTCACATTCTCAAATGGATTAGATATAGAATGCAACCTTAAAAGCCCTCACTGTTAAAATGAAGGTAAATGCACCCTTTTATTGCACATTAATTATCCTAACTATGAAAACATAGTTAAAGAGCATTAAGTAATCTTTTGTGGCTCTTTTTTGTTGTTATATTTGTATATAATAATTGTGTAGGTATTAACTGAGGTGGGAATCTGGACATGTTTTTGTAGATATGGGAAAATTGCATTTCCATGGCAATCCGATGAAAATAGTTGATTCCTATGAAACAGATAAACACACTAATAATGATATTGCTGTGCAGAATGCAATTGTATGAGCCTATCCTCACTAGGGATATTTAGTATATTTTTTCTCTTCTTATGCTGAAATAACATTTATATTGGTATAGTGTCCAGAATCCTGTTTGGCTGAAATGTTTTGAAAACGCTGAATGTTTCAGGAATAGCCAAGGTATACATTGCTTATATTCCAACCTAAGGTAAAGATATTTTTCCTTGGATTCTACCAAGGACCAATCTTGGTTGCTCTGGTGATATGAATATGCTTCTCTCAAAGGGACAAAGTGTTTACATGCCATGAAGCTGTTATGCCTTAAGCAGAAAACAGTGTGTAGAGAGTACATAGAGTGGCCTTGATGGAGAGAGGAATGTTTCATCAGCAAAGCAACATGGAGGGAAACGTGTTTCCCAGGATAATGTTGCAGGATCCAATCTGGGTTGCTCACCGGCACCAGGGAACTTCTCTTTACCAGAATGTATAGAGAGGTTTAGTTTCTCTGTACATTCTGGTAGAAAGAAATTCCTTGAGGATGGGCTCCAATGTGAGTCTAAAAGCTCAGAAGACTAAACCTCTGGTCCTGGTAACTGACCCAAATTGGATCCTGCAACATTATCCTGGGACACATATATGTGCCTTCATTTGTGAGTGTTCCTCTCTCATGACTGATATGGTGACTGATCCAAGACTGAATCCTACAGGGGAACACTGTTCAAGTCCAATGAAGAAAATATGTCTAAATGTCTCAGACAGACATCTCTCTATTTTTCATGTGTATAAGAAAGGGAAGAGTTAAAGAATAATAAGATTATGTAATTATAGCCAATCTTAATAAAAGTAGTCTTAATCTTCATGTGGAGTTGATTTCTTGTTTTTATATTTTGAGTCTGACATAATACATTTGCTTCATAATACATAAAAGATTAAATCAAATCATCATAGAGCTGGAAGGGATCTTAGAGGTCTTCTAGTGCAGCTCCCTGTTCAAGCAGAAGACCCTATACCATCTCAGACCGATGGCTGTCCAGTCTTTTCTTAAAAACCTACAGTGATGAAGCATCCTCAACCTCGGAAGGAAGCAAATCAGTCAATCCGAATACAGCCGGGAGGGACCTTGGAGGTCTTCTAGTCCAACCTGCTGCTCAAGCAGGAGACCCTATACCATCTCAGACAAGTGCCTGTCCAGTCTTTTATTAAAAGCCTCCAGTGATGAAGCATCTACAACTTCTGAAGGCAAGCCGTTCCACTGGTTAATTGTTCTTACTGTTAGGAAATTTCTCCTTAGTTCCAAGTTGCTTCTTTCCTTTGTTTCTTGCCCTCTGGAGTTTTGAAAAATAAGTTGACCCCCCCCCTTCTTTACACTAGCCCGTCAAATACTGGAATATTGCTGTCATGTCATCCCTAGTCCTTCTTTTCTCTATACTGGCTATACCCAATTCCTGCAACCATTCTTCACATGTTTTTGTCTCCAGGCCCTTAATCATCTTAGTTGCTCTTCTTTGCATTTTTTCCAAAGCATCTTTTTTCAACATCTTTTTTGTAATGTGATGACCAAAACTGGATGCAGTATTCCAGGTGTGGTCTTATCAAGGATTTATAAAGAAGTACTAATACTTTATGTGGTTTTTATTCTATGCCTCTGTTTATATGACCAAGGACTGTATTAGGTTTTTTTTTGTGGCTGCCGCACACTGCTGGCTCATGTTTAAGTGATTGTCCACTAGGACTTCAAGATCCATCTCACAGTTACTGTTTTTGACCCATGTTTTGCCTAATCTAAAAACCTTTGGTTTTTCCTGCCTAGGTGTAAAACCTTGCTTTTTTCCACATTAAATTTCATGTTTTTGAATAGAGAGTGTGTGCGCATATATATATATATATGGAATTATAGGCTTCAACTTATGACCACAACTGAGCCAAAATTTCCATTGCTTAGCAAAGCAGTTGTTAAGTGAGTCATGTAGTTTGCAGCCTTTTTTTGCCATGGTTATTAAAAGAATCACTGAAGTTGTTAAAGGAATCATGCAACCATTAAGTGAATCTGTCTTCCCCCATTGATTTTGCTTGAAGCTCCTTAGGAAGGTTGCAAATGACCTTCTTAGAACCTCGGAATGCTGCAACAATTGTGAATACATGCTGGTTACCAAGCACCTGAAGTTTGATCATATGCCTGCATATGGGGATGCTGCAGTGGTCATGTGTGAGAACTAGTCATAAGTCATATTTTTCAATGCGGTCGTAACATTGAATGGTTATTAAATGAATGGATGTAAATTAAGGATTACCTGTACTACATTTCTTGAATTGTATTGTCAGGCAAAAATGCAAAAAACTGCAATTACTTTCAGTTTAGGTCCTTGTATAACTATTGTATATGTACTGGAATACACTTAGTTTAAAAGAAAAAGAAATCAGAATTAGGGAAAAAATAGGAAAGCCCATCTTTACAACATTTACAAGCTCCACTCATTTTTCACTTTTATCTCATCCTAAATTTATCTCTAAAGTTGATTTCAAATGCTAAATAACCAAGCTGATCTTGATTCACTGGTTGATCTTGGTTCCCAGTGGTCCCCTTGGTTCTCTTGGTTCACTTGGTTCACTGGGTTCAGCCAGTTAGATTAAGCTGTTTTATAATTTTATTTAAAAGTAAATAAATAACAATAAGTGAAAGAGAAAGTGGAAATTCTTGGATTAGACACATGGGTGCTTCCAGATCCAACAATATGTAGGATGATATCATAATGTTCACAGCCAATCACATTGACTTCTACAATATCATTTAGAATGAAGTATATAACTGAAGAATAAAATATTGTCCCAGAAAATGCAAAAATCAAATAAACTAATAAAAATGGTCATATAAGTGAGCTATTGTCCAAAGTGACCAAAAAATTTAATAAAATGTTTTAAATAATTTAGAGTTAAGCTAAAGTTGGAAATGTCAGTGGTTATTAAAACCACCATCTTGAAAGGCCTAGGCGCTCTCCAAGATATTTCTAAATATGAGTCATTTAAAAATAAACCGGATACTTGTCAGGGATCTTACAAAAACCACACAAGCAATGCATCCCAAGTGTCCAGATCTATTAAATCAGCTTTTCTTAAACTAAAGTTTATCCTCAATGAGATTCGATCGTTTTATAGCGAAGGAAAAGTTAGAAACCATTTCAAAAGTTTTTAAAATATTTTTCTGAAAGAAGCCAAACCTGCTGACTGCCTGAAGACAAGCAAGGAGCTGACATTCTACATGTGGAGAGCAAAGAGATTGTAAGTTTTCTTTTTTGGCATATTGGGCATTTTATCCAAACAAGTAAACCCAGCCAACATCGCTGCCAGTCCTCAAGGCTATTGAAACCCCAGAAGGACTCCATTGCCAAGTCTGAGCAAAACAGAATTTTTCAAATGTCAGCAATACACACATGACCTGCATTTTTAACTCAAAAGGTTTCTCCTTCATTCCCTCTTCCTTCAAGTTACTATGTGAGATTTCTTACATGAACTTTCAGATTACTGGAGCAATCAGTGTATATCTTAATAGAGTGTGATATTCATTATTTTTTTGTTCTGGAACGATTCGTAGTTTGCTTAAAAAGACCTCTGGTTCCAGTTTTGTTTTTAAGGATTTTTTTTTCTTTTTTAAAAATAATACTGTGTATTTCTTACCAAAAGTTTTGGATTTATTTTTTATATGACCACCACATATGTAAAACATTTCCTGTAGATTTAAAAAAAAACACCTCTTCTAATTTCTATCAACTGCATTGCATCTAATACATGCAACATACATGCATAATCCTTTTATTTGTTAAATTTATTTGCCACCTATCCCTCCTTGGGGCTATGCTACGCCACTTACAGTAATAAAAATAAAGAAAAATGAAAAGAGCGTAAACAGAAGTAAAATAATAGAACAATAAATAAACAATGGCAAAGGAATACAATGAGAATATTTACTTGTATTTCATTGGTTCAGTCCAAGTCAGCTCTCAGATAATTAGAGTATACAAGAAGCACAAATTACAAGTATTTTATTTATTTATTTATTTACATTTATATCCCGCCCTTCTCTGAAGACTCAGGGCGGCTTACAGTGTGTAAGTGTATTAACATTGATGGTGGTGCAGTGGTTAGAATGCAGCACTGCAGGTTACTTCTGCTGACTGCCAGCTGCCTACAATTTAGCAGTTCGAATCTCACCAGGTCAAGGTTGACTCAGCCCTCCATCCTTCCGAGGTCAGTAAAATGAGGACCCAGATTGTTGGGGCCAATATGCTGATTCTGTAAACTGCTTAGGGCTGTAAAGCACTGTGAAGCAATATATGTCTAAATGCTATTGCTATTGTACGGTAAGAGAATCTTGCAAGTCTGAAGGCATTTCTCCTCTTCTTAAATTTACTTTATAGAAAACTAGGGAGGCATCCTTTTCCTCTGTTGGCTGAGATATCTATTGTGATGTCCTTGTCTAGTCTTTGGCCTTCCTCAAGTCTCTCATGTCATTCCCATGTACAATTACAGTCCAAGACGTCAATATAAAATCTTTGCTAAGGATTACAAGCAAAAAATAGACCTTTAGATTTTCCTGTTTCAGTCAAAAATTAATTCTCAGGAAGTGACATTTGTAAATTTTATAAATTGTCTCTGTGTAGGAATTCACATTTCACCAAAACATGAAGTCTTACCCTGATAGGTCTTTTAAGTAGAAAGCCAATTTGATGGCTTTGTAGCTGTAACTTAGAAGGATTGTTCCAATTTTTTTTTAAATAAGCCCGAACAAATATACACAATATGAACTAAAGATGCAGAGGGAAATCTGCAAGCAATTTATTTCTCTTTTGCACAGAAAGCAGATGAGAAGATAGTTTAGTGTTAGACAATATTTGTTGCTCCTTGTTTTCAATTCAAATAATCAATTATCATCAGACTACTTTTGAGGTGTTTTCCAAGTCTTAATATGAATTGGCAAAATCAAGATTGTTCAAGAAAGGAAATGTATTTCTTTCTACAGAGTGTATAATAAATTAAAGAAATAATACAATTTAGTTGATCTTTCATAAGTAGAGATAGGAAATGAAGAGGTAATCAATCTAAAACAATATATTTTAGGACCTCTTTTGGCTATATTTTAAAATAGGACCATGACTTCCTGGATCTTAGAAGAGTTGACGGTTGTTAATGAATAGAGTGCACTCAAAGGAGTTTTCTGTGAAAATGATGTTAAATCATAATAATAAACTTTATTACTACTGTGTGAACATGGTCTACACATATGATTTCATTATGGTCTCGCAGATCATGAGACATATCTGATTATATTTACTTTTATCAAATGGAAAGTTAGAACTGTGTTCAGTTATTAGGCATTTCATCAGATATACAGTATGCTGCTTCTGAAAGAGCCAAAATCACATGGATTTTGGTCAACGCTAGTGTTGCCTGTAGCAAATTTTTATACAATATTAAAATTATTCTTGTTATCATCTTCATCACTACCATATATTTTATAATCCCAGTAACCAAATGATGTTCAGTTTCTCCTTGGAGGAGTTGTAAAATAGTATACTAAAGATGTTACTTCAAACCATCCTATGGACCATCATCCGATCTGCTACAAACAGAGCAGTTGAACAATCTGCATTAGAAGGGCTATAACTAAAGTTTAGTATGAACAACTATGAATATATCACATCATGCTTATGTGATATGTTTATTACAAACAGCTGTTCATACTGGACAGAAGAACTTAACATTTTCCTTAGATACCATTAAATGTGACAGCTGCTTATGTTGGCCGCTAGTTATATTGGACAAAGCAAACTTGCTCTATTATTAATGATAGCCGCAAGATGTGTGCGGTGTTTAGCAAGCTTTGATTTCAATCAAATGCCACTGTTAAGGATCTTAGAATGGATAAATTGAACATTCTGTAGCGAAAGGTGGTTCATTTAGATGGTTATAAAATGGGATGGTACAAATTTATCAATGGACAAGAAAATGACAGGCATAGGCAGTGAGGATTAAATAAAATCTTAATGTTCAGTTGAATGATTTTGAATATCAGATCTTGGAGAGTTTCTTCCTATAATAAATCCTATTTACAAGCTTTCAAAGTAGCTGGCCCACAATTATGAAGAATATTGGATAACAATTTTGAAGAATATTGGCTGAACCGCATAAAGTATGATTCTTCAAATTCTTTTATGTGTCATCCAGTCTTCTAACGTAACAGATTCCTCTATCTAACAAATGTATTTTCCCACTCATGTTCCCCTATATATGACACACATGTAAGTTCTATACAAAATGTCTTTTTTGATTATTTATTTCATGTTCCTTAAGGCTTCTAGGTAAAAAGAATCATCTTAGCCGCAATTCAGTCCAGCAGCAGCCATTTAAATCAAAGCACATATTTTTGGTGTCAGTGGCTCAAAGATACAGAAATTATCATTCAGTCACAAGGTAAGATCATATTTGTAAATGCTGAATAATAGAATAAGTTTTCACATCCATTTACAGCAAGACTCCTTGGTGAACTTTGAATGAGGAGTTTGTAAATGTTAAGATGATTTGAAATTCAAATGAACACCAGTAAATTTGGAGCACATTCAAATGTTGCTCTAAATATTTGCTTCAGCTGTAGAAAGTTTTTTTTAAAAAAACTTGGATAAAAGCCTCTAAATTGGCTCTCATCGTTGAGGGTGGGGGGAAGTAAAAGGAAGTGAGTTTATCATATGAAAATGTTAAAGCAAAGGAACAGCTATAGTTGTGATTTCTAACTTTGAACTATTCTTTTCATAATAAAAGAGCTGGTTATTTTACAAGAAAATAACTTTTGCCATTTTATTATTTACTGTAATAAGCAAATTATTATATTAAGCAATTGTATGTAATTAGCAAATGTCCATGTATGTCAAGGTCTATGCTGCAATGCCAAGACTATATTAAATATTATGAAAATCCCATGAATATGAATATTTATCTATTTATTTGCTTATGTCTTGAACATACATGGACATTTAAAGACTGGAACAGTATTCCATTCTTATGCCTCCTCTTGAACTGCAGTTTAATTAAAATGTCATAGAATTACCTGTAAAAGAACAACGTAATTTGCCACAGCAATTAGTTTATTTAAGTTTATTTGCACAGTGCCCTCTTTCCAATCCTGATGCTAATGTGCCAAACGTAATCATAGTGCATTTGACTATAGCATTTTCTAGTGTACAAAATTATCAACCCAGGAGCTAACAAATCTAAAATTTATACTGTACCTTTTTACTTTGCATATCTATGTGATATTTTAACAGTGCACTTAAATGGAACATAGTCTACCAAATGATAGGATTATACATGCAATAAGATTTCTTCTGTCCCCTTTTCACAATGTTTCATGAATATAGAATAGAATAGAATAGAATAGAATTTTTATTGGCCAAGTATGATTGGATACACAAGGAATTTGTCTTGGGGCATATGCTCTCAGTGTGCATAAAAGAAAAGATACGTTCATCAAGGTACAACATTTACAACACAATTGATGGTCAATATATCAATATAAATCATAAGGATTGCCAGCAACAAAGTTACAGTCATACAGTCATAAGTGGAAGAGATTGGTGATGGGAACTATGAGAAGATTAATAGTAGTGCAGATTTAGTAAATAGATTGACAGTGTTGAAGGAATTATTTGTTTAGCAGAGTGATGGCCTTCGGGAAAAAACTGTTCTTGTGTCTAGTTGTTCTGGTGTGCAGTGCTCTATAGCGTCATTTTGAGGGAAGGAGTTGAAACAGTTTATGTTCAGGATGTGAGGGATCTGTAAATATTTTCACGGCCCTCTTCTTGATTCGTGCAGTATACAGGTCCTCAATGGAAGGCAGGTTGGTAGCAATTATTTTTTCTGCAGTTCTAATTATCCTCTGAAGTCTGTGTCTTTCTTGTTGGATTGAAGAACCGAACCAGACAGTTATAGAGGTGCAAATGACAGACTCAATAATTCCTCTGTAGAACTGAATCAGCAGCTCCTTGGGCAGTTTGAGCTTACTGAGTTGCACATAAAATATGTGCACATTTTGGGAATGAAGAATAGCAGGAAAATGTAAGCAAAGTAAAGGAAGTAAATACTATAGCAAATAGCTCAAAGTATGAAACTGGACAAGAATCAAGAGACTAGGATTCCTGATGCCAAGGACTCCTGGTGAACTCCTGATGAACTGTACTGTGCTCCAATCTTCAGATTTCAATCACAGAAGTACAAACTGGGATGACATCAGTGGTGGGATTCAGCCAGTTTGCACCACTTCAGTAGAACCGGTTGTTAACTTTCTGAGCAGTTTGGCAAACTGGTTGTTGGAAGAAATCATTAGGGCAGAGAATGGGTTGCTAAATTCCTTGAATCCCACCACTGGATGACATATTTGAATTCCTACAGTCCAGGTTGCAGTTCAGCATGTGATCTTTAGAGTTTAGACCTCTGAAGATCGCGGGGGGGGGGAAATATGGTGAGTGTTTTTAAAAAATCAGCTTATCTCTCTTTCTCTCAATCCAAAGAACGAAGGGCCTTTCATATAAATTTATTTTATACAACTGAGTTCTTATTTGAAATATGTATTGGTGGACAGCCATAATTTGTAAACCAACTATTGAGGGAGGGAAGGTGAAACTTTCATTGAAGAGTTAATCAATTAGTTGTTAAAGGGCAAATATTGTACTATTATCATAGTTTAAATTGGTCAAACATTTATTTCATTTTAAATTAAAAACAGATCTGTTAGTAATTTAAGTAGTAATTCAGCTATTTAAAGCAGTCTTATTATATTCCTGGACCTGGAAATAAAGTTACATGCTTGCATGGTTCTAAGGAAGAACTATAACTGCTCTCAGCTTTCTCATGTTATACAGAATATGAGATATGGGCTGTGAGATATAGTTTCCATATTTTAAGTATTTAGTGTCTTCCCTTCTTCATGACAAGTTATGAAGGTATAAGGGGAAAGAAACCTCTCCATTCTTATAGGACATTTTGATTTGACATTTCTGAAAGAGTCATCAAGGTTACCACACAGGAACTTCAAGAGAAAGGACATGACCTCCAGATGTTGCTATTCATCACAACATTCTGACCTTTGGGTTTTTTTGGGGGGGGGATGGAAAAGGCACCAAGTCCTACATCTGCAATATGTCAGTCATTAAAACTAGGATGGAAAGCTTTCAGACAAATAGCTTGAACCTGGACAGGTAATCACCCCAGTTCCCTAAACAAACTTGTCATGAAGAAGGGAAGTAATTGTCAGTGAGTGCAGATTAGTTAAAACCACTTGAACTCTGCAAGAGTTACTCCTTGTAGTTCCCTAATACATTGTGACACTCAGAATGCTCAAAAACTGAGCTGTACATCTTCCCTTTTCTCACTCAGACATGGAGACAAAAACACAATTTCCTAATTTCTACATGTCTGAATCCACAGGGCATAAAAAAACTGTCATATATAAACCACCCTGAGCTTGCTTTCTTACCCAGAATCTTAAATACAGAGTTGGATGTGCTCCTATTCACACTTTATGGCAAGTAAATTATAATGGTTGATCTGGAACCTTCCTCTATGCTTCTGGTCATCTAATAGCCTAATAAATAGCTCACAACCTTTTACAAAGTCAAAAATCTCAGACCAAAGAATCCAAAAACTGATACTAAAAATCTTCTTAGACATTCCCAGTTACTAAATAACATGAAAATAGAACTTCTAATTAGCTATGAGCCCTAAATCTCCCCTGCTATTACATTTTTAAGGCTCTAATGTTTTGTGTGATCCCCTGCCATTGGATTAATACATGAACCACAGCAAAGAGATCAAGGCCGAAGTTCCCACTTCTAACTCTGTAGTTAAATCTCCAAGAATGCTGGTTTGCCATTACAATCAGAAGAACTTTGGTTATTACCTACTTAAAGTGAAACTGATATTTTAAGCCTAAAGCTTTTGGTGCTGGGTACACTTAATAGTTTTTGAGAAAGTAAGGGTCACAGAATACAAATATGCAAAGGCCAGGTCTAAGAGATTCTGTTTTTCCCAACCCCTAAGGAAAGCAATCTAGAATTTTTTTATTTTTTTTTTACCATGGTAACCCTTAAAGTGGGCTGTCAGGCAGTCTATGCTGAGGATCAATGAGAAGACTATCAGGGATAGACAGAAGTATTAAGCTCTTTTCTTCTCCTTCTTCTCCAGGTTTGAACTGGAAATATAAAAGCAGTGTAAATACATTAGGATGTCACACATGGGGAACAAATATAAAATCAAAGCTTGATGTGGAACATTAGCAGTCTACAGATCGTATTTCATTAAGGTCGCCAATAGCTCTTTTTCCCCTTCCTACATAGTCATGAAAACAGATGGAACTCACAGCACCTCTGAGTATGTGAACTCTGTCTGAAGTCATATTCAAAAAGGAAATTATTGTATATTATTGAAGTACCAACTCATTATTAAAAGCATACTTATTGTGGTTGGACGTTAGAATAATACATGTCCATCTCTTGCATAGGTAATAAGTGATTAAGTAAATAGTGATTATTAACAACACATTTATCAAAGCTAGACAGTACCATAAAATTCATGTCACTTGATTTTTTTAAAAAAAACACAAAATTGATAGGTACATACCCATAGTTATTGAACGCTCATTGAACGCTTCGGACCTTCCGCCACGAGCTCAAGACACATCTATTCATTTGCGCAGGACTGGACTAGATTTTTTAAAATTTTAAATGTCTAAATTTTAGATTTGGTTTTAAATTGGGTTTTATTGTTTATATGTCTATTTTAAATTTTGGCCTATATAATAAGTTTTTTAGATGAATGTTTTACTTTGTATATTTATGTGTTTTTTATATGGCTGTACACCGCCCTGAGTCCCTAGGGAGATAGGGCGGTATAAAAGTATGAATAAATAAATAAATAAATAACTAAATAACTTCGCACACAATTCACTTTTTAAAGTGGATCATTAAATTCACTGAAGTATCTACTTAATTCTTTCATAGATAGGTAAATCATAATAATAACTTGCAGAAATATACATTGTATGAAGATCTATGAAAGTGGTGAGATGGCAAAATACAAGGTGTTGTGTAGTCTCACAGACTTTCACATGAGATGAATATCACGTTTACCCAGCTGTCAAATGTAATAAATGTGATTAATAATAATGCTGAGTTACTTTATTGGATTATAAATCTTGCCTTTCAAACAATTCCAGAGTAAACCTCTGCATTGGTTCTATTAAAGACTATTGATAACAAATAGCAGAAATAAATGCATATCTTTGCTATTCCAAATCCCTTTTTAAATAACAATTCATATTCTTCTGTGAATTTTAGTAATTCACAAAGAATCTGCATGTCAGGGTCATTACCTTGTGTAGAAAAGCATTGTAAAATTTGCACAAAGAACAAAATAATAATCCTATACATAAAGTGGTGTGATATCAAGTGGAAATAATTATTACTCAAGTTTTAATGGTAGGTGAGACAAATGTTTTCTCAGGGTTTCAAAGCAACAACAATGAAACACTGAATTTTATTTACCTAACCAAAGAAGAATTTGTTCTACTTCCTAAACACAAGCCATCCCATGCCTTTGAGCACCACTAGAGGTTGCCATGTACTGCTGCTTACTACATGACCAAGTCTGCAAATCCAGAAAGAAATAATTTTACAGCAGAGTTTAAGGAATTGAGTGAACATCTAATTTTTTTTCTCTCCATGTTGCAGTCACACTTAAGACATAGGCATGCTGCCATGGCTCCGATATACAGAGCCAACAGCTAAAATGTCATGTTTAGTTACTAATGGATGCCATGGACATATTACTCTCCTTGGCAGATCTGTAGATAATCTACATTTTAATTAACAAAATGAATTAGATCAGTTCAGCACTGAATATTGAACAGTCCCATTGAGAATTTTATTTCCTGGCAATCAGATTACAAATGGTCAGTATGCAACATATTCTTGGGTAGTGTTCATTATGCTAGGGTACATTTGGTGCTAATGGACATGGTTCATCCTTAGCATATGCTCTTAAAGATGGAACTGAAGCATGGTATCTGTTCACTAAAAACCTTCAGTTACGGCCAAAGTATGGCTAATACATTGTCCAATTGTATGATTATAAGTTCTAAACTACCCAGATGACTATTTCCTTTTTTCATATTTGCTACTCCTATCTCTTCTCTAATTCCTAAGCATTGCTTTAATGCTATTTTAGTCCCATTGCAGAACACATTGCATCTATTATTATCAACTATCCTAAGGCTACAATTTTCTTTTCCTTCCTGGAAGTCAGGAAGGAAACTGTTAAAGGAGACTTTGGTAGAGATTGGGGGTAAAAGAAATATCAGGAAAAGGGAATGCAAGCTTAGTTTTAACCAGAACAACAAGAGAGCCAAATGGTGATGTGCATACAAGCTCCACATCTTTCGTTCAGAATTTGGACAACAAACATTTTGTCTATTTCCCTAACACAAAGGGAAAGCTTGACCTTTAGGGAAAAAAGAGAGAACTAAAATCTCCAGGGTGGTATGTAGGGATAACCTTGAGAGAAGGGAGGAACAGCTGCAGCCTAGACAACAGTCTGATAAACAAAATCTGAACTCAAAGGAGGGATGAGAGTGGAGAAAACATCTCAGAAGGGATCCTCCCTAGTTTTTTGGAAAGTAAAAGTAGGGAGGGAGAGACACTTTTGGCTTCCAAGACTCTGTTTCTGGAGTCTTAAAGTAAGGCAAGGTTAGTAATTATGGCTGGTACTTCTTGCATGGATCACCTCAAAGGTTTGACAGGAGTCCTGCAGGTGAACCTTCTTGGCCATGACTCTCTCTCCTTCTGGAACAAGTTTGTTACCTGAAGTCAAGATAGTTTTCTCCCTGTCCATATTCAGAAAAGTAGCTAAAGCATCCCTTTTACATACTGTAAGTCTGAATTAAAGAACTGGTGGTTATTCTAAAACCCATTATATTGCTTGATGAAATGATGATTTCTGTTCTCTCTTTTTTAAAATTATCATATTTGTGTGTTGTGTTTTTTTGAAAAAACACAATGAAAAAATAGAAGAAAATGAATTCAAAAACTTGGATCTAATTTAAAATATGGCTTATATTAACAAGCTATTGAATTAAAGAGCAGACACCTCAATTCTAACAGTAAGAGAAATATGTGTCATTGTATAAATGCTAAAAATAAAGCAGAAATGAACTGAAATGGAAAACAGATGCAGGTCTCATGCCCAGACTATTGTGGAAGCATCCAGCTTTTTTTTTTTTTTTTGCTAATTCTGCAAAATGCTGATGGAAATTATTACTTTATTTATTTATTACAATATTGAAAAGTTTTACATTAAACAAAATCAAGAAAGGAGAGAAGGGGTTGAGAATGTGAGTGTGCTTTTAAATTGTGTGCTGAAAATTTGTAACAATTATGAATAATTAAGGATTGCATAAAGAAAAACCCTGGGTTATATAAAGAACAGTAAGCTTGCTCCAGACTTACAATTCATTTTCTCTGTATGGCTAAATGAATATTTCGTTGTATGATCAAGTTTAAGGATTTATGTAAAAAAAATTGCAATAAATGATATATTTCACGGTACTACCATATGTTCCTTGTGGTTTTAATTCTTCCATGTTTCTTTTTTTATATCTAAAGAAGAAAACATGTGAGGAATATTGAGTTTGGGAATCCAATATATGAAAGAGAATCTGGGTTTAGCTAAAATATAAAATCCAATTCTTGCTGCCTTTTGGATACATTGCTGAGATCCTGATGCCAGCATAAAGAGAATTTTGGAACCTGGAGGCTGATCATAGGAAGACAGGCAGAGCCATCAGTTTCTGACTATCTGGCTTCTGCATGCGTTCACCTGTGAATATATTTCTTTCTGTCTCTCTTTGGGATTATACAGCTCTGCCATCTCTGCATCACATTTAAAAGAAATGTCAATACTTTTAAACACCTTAAAAAATATGATTCTTTTAAAATGTATTTCTAAACATGTGGAGATTTGGTTTTGAACTGGAACTTTGTTGGGATACTTAGAGAGTGTTAAAGCCAATTTTAATTCCATTGTCCAACGTTTCAAGTTTAGTTCAGGCTGTAAAGCCAAAACAGAATATTCATATAGGAGTTTGCAAAGATCCTTTCCCGCCCCCCAACATTTTTTCCAGCATGTTGTCAGAGGGGCAGACCTCTCCAACTGCATTGTTACACAGCAGTGGGCTTGGGTTTGAGTTATGTCAGCTCATCCATCATCTATTTCAGAGGTCTTCAAACTTGGCAGCTTTAAGACTTGTGGACTTCAACTCTCAGAGTTCTCCAGGCAGCTTTTGGAGAGTCAGCTATTTGTAGAGTTGAAGTCCACAAATCTTAAAACTGCCAAGTTTGAAGATCTCTGTTCTATTTAATAAACCATGATTAAATGAAACATGGCTTAGAACAATATATGAAACCAGTCAGGATCTCCTTAATTCCCAGATAACTGGATTTTTGGTAGTTCCTAAGAGGTAATCAGCTTAACAAAGATGGAATATACAGAAAGTCCTTATAAGTGATCATTTTGAAGTTGTCATTGAGCCCTCAAAAAGTTTTATAATGTTCTGAGGTTCTCATGGCTGTCCATCTCACAAGAACACATTTTGAGTCCTTGAAAATCAGTCCACATTTGCAGCAGTGTCCTGTAGCCACGTGATTTATGACATTTTTGTCAGAAATTGGCTTCTTACTTCCAGTTTTCAGTAGAACTGCCCCATAGTGAGCAATAGCAATAGCAATAAGTACTCAGGCTTATAAACCACTTGACCTCTCTAAGTGGTTTACAGAGTAATATTACCCCCAACAATCTGTGTACTCATTTTACTGACCTCAGAAGGATGGAAGGCTGAGTCATCCTTGAGCTGTTGAGACTCAAACTACTGGCAGTCAGCAGAATTAGCCTGCAATACTGTATTCTAACCACTGTGCCATTACAGCTTTCTTAATAACTGTAGTCTCACTTAACAATTATGATGATTCCCTTAATGACTGCTGCAAAACAGGTCATAAAATCAGGTCAGTCATGTAATGACCTGCTTTACAACTGTCATGACTTACAACTTAATGGTAGGCTCTATTGCAATCACCAACAGAACTATCTGTATATGCAAGTTTTTCCGAGAGAAGTTGGTGACATCCCAGGGATTAATGTCTGGTTGTTTTGTCCATTTATTGCTCTTCCAATCCAATGTAGAAAGTTCTTCTCAAATGCTTCTGTTTGGGTGTCTTTTTCCTTGAAAAATGGCATGAGAGTGTAGTCCAGTAAATCCTTTTGTATTGCTTTATGGCACAAAGAGAAGGATAAAATATATGCACAGGTTTGTCACACATATTCATTGTTCCAAAATGTATACTATAGGATCTCCTATAGGGGTTTGGTCTAGAAGACCTCCAAAATCCCTTCTAATTTTGTAATATCTGTAATTCTGTAATATCCAAGGAAATGAAAAATATTGCATGGTAACACAGCTTGGAAGGCTGTTCCCTTAGCTTCCAGCCCAAGAGCATCTAGCATTTTATTTCCCTCTTCTCTCCCCTTACTTTTTTATATCTCACGTCCTGAAAAAAATGCAAATAGAAGCTTTCCAGGATAAATAACTTTATCTTGACAAAACCCCTGGTGGCATCCTATGGCAATTCATTATTTTTCAATTAAATTTACCATTTGCTGGCAGCTGCCCTGTTTTAATTTTCTGCTGTTTGTTTACTGAACAAGAAAAAAACATAACATAAACCCCTATAAAAGTCAGATTGAGTTAATTAAATGAGGTAGTGGGAAGCCCTAACTCAACCTCAAAAGTAGGTTGATCAGTGGATCTTCTGAACGATGTCTCTTTCCCACGAATTTATTTTTCACATTTTCAACAGTATAATTAATTTGGAGTATTGCCCACTCTTCTTTCCGATAGCGTGCTGTGTCTTTTATACACTGTTTATCTACCAAATAGTATTGAGGTTGCACTCTTTTTTCCCCCCACAGTGATGGCTCTTATCATTAATGACTTGGGAAGAGAGAAAAGTTTGTGTGCTAAGCCAAACAGGGGAAGTGCTGGGGTAGCCTGACTGTTTCAGGGCTATTCTCCAGTTCATTTGATGTCTCTTAAGCAGGCTGAGAAAAATCAGTTCTGCCTGAGCAGCTGGCAGAGATGTAGCAGAGATCCTTCTTAACATAAGATATCAAGGACAGAACATAGGGTCACCTCTATATATAATAAGTTCTTCACCAGTGATTGGATTTTATCACTCTGGTAGACCAGAATGCAATAAAACAATGCATCTCTTTTATGTGAAAGGTTCTTGATCAGCCCTGGTTCTCCACAGTTAGAAAAATCATTTGTTGTTGACATGAAAATATCTGTTTGGGAACTTGAAGAGCTATGTACAGGTTTGCCTACATATGTAGGCAAACATCAAACATCACATCACTGTGTTTTGCTATTTTTTTTAACTCTAATTTTTCTTTCAATGTATTTTTCTAATATGTGCATTTTATGCATAATATAGATAGATAGATAGATAGATAGATAGATAGATAGATAGATAGATAGATAGATAGATAGATAGATAGATAGATATAGATATATTCGGAATAATTTTGTGTGCATTTTTTCTAAAGATGGGGGATTGTAACTTTTGAGCTCAAAAATATTCTGAGATGGAAAACAATAAATCCATGTTAGAATGGATTCTAATTTGATGAATCATGTCTTTTTCCTCTAAAACAAATTGACAATGTTTTTAGAGCATCTATGGCTATTTATTTTCAAAACAGAACCAGCTGACTTTAACCCGATGTTTCAAGGTTTTCCCATATTCCCAGCTTTTCTTTGGAATTTTCTTTAAAAAAACAATAGGATAAGACTTTGTAGGTTAAAGTGACTCAATAGGAACTAAAGATTATAATTAAAGAAATAGAACTCTTAAATAGGAATTACTAATGCAAAATGAAGCAAAATATTTTAACATTGAACATATGGAAGGATATTTTTAAACAACAGACCCAGAAGTTAATTTTAAGAGTGTCTGCTTCTATAGATAGACTGTGTTTAAAATATGTTATGAAAGAGGAACAAATTTTACCTGAAAAGATTGAAACTAATCTGAAAGTGGATTTAAAAATAAAAGAATGATATGGAAAAAGAAGCTGGACATACAATATACCTTTATATTGTATGTCTGCCAATACCTTTATAATTAAAAGAAATATACAAATAACAAACCACAAGAATGATATAAATAACTTTCCTATATTGGATTTACAAAAGAGACTTGTTAAAGTTTTGAAGAATTTTGTGAGAAGAGATAAAGAGAAAACATGGAGAAAAATTCAAGTTCTAGGACATTATTTGAAGAGACTAAAGGTCAAGATTTTATACAAATTAAATTATTATTATTATTATTATTATTATTATTATTATTATTATTATTATTATTATTATTATTATTATTATTATTATGATTTTTAAAAATAAAAGGAAGGAATATAAAGTTGGTTTATTTGATCAAGATTATGGTTGGTTTATTTGATCAATATGTTTGTCACCCTGAAGATGGCATAGGTGAAGCCATATTTTATTGTAGCCTTTGTTTGGTTTTTTTATTTGCTTTGAGGTATGTAAGTAAATGAATTTAATAATATTTCAGGCTCACCACTTTCTAACTGTTGAAAAGGGGGTTGTAAAGATAAAGGGGGAATGTTATGTCTAGGCGGCATTCCTTTCCCGTGGGAACAGAGAAGATGCCTGCAGCTGGACGAAGGTGGAGTCTGGAATCACCAGATTGTTGGATGGATTGATTGGAGATTGTGACTCGGGGGGGGGGGGGCGAGGGAGTTTCATACTCTTGCTTTTATTGGGTGTAATTCTGGATCCTGTCCAGAGTCAGAATTACACCAAGTCCTTGCCAATTTAACATGTACCCAATAAATAGACTTTGAAAAGAAGATGGATACCTTGGACTCTATTTTTGGGACATGTTACTTGGAGGTTTGACATTGTTGCTATCTCTGGTAACCCTTAATGGACTTTTGAGAGGTCATATATTGAGTTTTAAGAGAAGGTGATAAGTTATTAAAATTATGTATACTTTTTTGTGTTGAAGGGCAAAGTCGTTTTTTTATATATGTCTTTTTTATTTTTCTTTCCTTTCTATTTTCCTTTCAATTTTATTCTTTTCTGCATTTAATTTTTTTTTTTTTTAGTTTGAATCAGTTTTTATCTTTGTAATGGTAATCGTTTACGAAACTACCTATTGAAAAAGAAAGCCATATAATACCAGAGATGTTCACTATTGGTTCAGTAAAGTTAAGCAATTTTCTAGATAAACAGCTTTCTTTCATGGAATGACAAGCTAGATTGTGAGATCTGTACTTTAGGTCTAAAAGCCATAAAATAATATATTGTAGTGGCATGGAAATAGCTTGTTTTGCTTAGGTGACACGTCCAAAGAATGCTGCTTCCTCCAGGAGACAGCAGAGAAGAATGAATGAATGAGGACTGCATGCACTGAATGAATATTAGTTAAGTCAAGCAGCCACAAAGAAAATTTCCTCTTTAAATTCTCCTTATTGACACTGTCAATAAGTCAAGCAGTACATGGCTACATACTGTAAATACAATGCTACACATGCATTGCATTCTAATGACACTTACTCTTTTCATTGTGTATTTCACAGATCATACCTTGGCATGACAGTTGACTGTCATATCAGTTTCTCAGTAGCTAATCAGATACAATCTCTTCTGAATTTTATACAGCAGCCTTAAGGCTGCACAGGACTCAATAAATGAACAGAGGATAGAATAATTGGCATTGATTTCTGGAATATAACGGTGCTGGCACAAAGGGTTATGGCATCAGTCTGGAGTTGGATGTAAAATATCTGACCCAGAAAACAGTCCATTCTTGTGATACTGTAATCACATAACCCTTATATGGTAGACCTAGGTATGAGTTTACTTACAAAGTCGGCTAATTCAACTGGAAGGCAAATATTTCATATGGCCAGATTTGTATTTTTCTAATATATGCATTTTATGATATATATATATATATATATATATATATATATATATATATATATATATATATATATATATATATATATATATATATATATATATATATATTACAATTACAGACAATTAGCTGCTCTGCACACAGCAATTACATGTCAATGTGACATTCTCACAGGACACAGATTTCTGGGAGATGATTTGGTTTAAGCAATATGCCAGCTGCATGGAGAGCCATACGGATAACAATTAATATTATTTGTAAAGCATATGACTGCTTTCGCAACCAATTGGTTTAAAGTTAAGTGGCAATGTAAGAAAAGGAGGATCTATTTCCTGCTTCCTTCAGTCCATTGTTGGAGGGACTAAGGAAGGTGCCTACTTCTCTCTCTCCCTCCCTCCCTCCCTCCCTCCCTCCCTCTGTGTGATTGTGTCTGTGTTCCTCTCTCCATTATGCTACCTCCCCATTATTAGTGAGAGATTATTAGTATTGTAGGTGTCTAGGTCTACAAAAATTTGGAGAACCCGAAATTACAAGAAAAAATCTGAGTTTTCTCCTCAAATATGATAAACCAATTCCAATAGGTTGCTTTTAATACAATTGGAATGAGAAAAAGATAGATCCAGGAATCTCCATATTTTCCTTGGAACTCGCAATATTTTTTTTTTAAAAAAAAACACCTTTTCCAGAGAGAGAGGGAAGGAGGGAGGAGAGAAAGAGATTGTAGTAGATAATTTACAATGTAAACTAAAATTTAGATTGGGCAGATATGGTAGTTTTTTAAAAAAAAATCTCTTCTGTTTTATTTGTTTTTTAATCCTGCATTATTAATGCAGATTGAAAATTGAGTGAGAAGAAACTGAGATGTGCTATTTAATGAGAAATATGAAAAGACTTCAAAACTGCCTGTATTTATGTGTATTAGTTGCTGGCACAAACCAATACTGGGAATATACCAAAACTAGTTTATATTCAGATACTTCTCAAATTATTAGTGGTTAACAGAAACATATTAGACTAAAAGGGAGAGATTTTAAAAGCTCAGTCACACTTCTTTGATGACAGTAATAAGCAAGGAAGCAACTCAATTTTTCTCTCTGTTCAAGCCACACTTCTTTCCCCAGCAGCTGCCAGAACGTGACAGGCCTTCAGTAGCACACAAGTTGTCAAATGCTAGAAAGCGAACCCATTGGAAAAGTCAGATTTCTGAAACAGACTGCTAACTTTCACTCCCATTTTGGTGCAAAAGACAGAACAGGATTTTGAATATATTCATTTGATTTAGATTAGACCTTTTATGGATTGCTTCTCCAGTTTACATAAAACTAAAGATCTTAATATAAAAATCTAACAGGGAAAAAGAGAAAGACTGATTACCACTTTGAAAGCTTCATCAAACCACAACTGAAAAACAATATTGTTCCATCTAACAGACCAATGAATAAACAAAAGCAATCGCCCGCAAATCCTTAGTTGTAAATCTTTGGCTTTTTTACTTGAAGAAATGCCCATTTAAGTGTGCTTCAAATATTATAGTATTCAAATATTATTACAAACAAACAAAAAACCCTTTGAGTTATACAGTACTTACTAGGTTGCTTACCGGCAGATATACACTGCAGAGGCCTTTGTGTGTGTAGCACTATTTATGCATTAACTTTCACAAAGACTCAAATCCTGCACAATCAGGATCTCCAGTGTACAAATAGCTGTTCATACCAAGGCAGTGCACATAACTGATGCTATACATTTGGAATCATGTCTATAGACATCTTAGGTGTGACATTATGAGAGGGTCAACCCTTCTCATCTGAATTGCACTAATTCTGTTAGAGTCTGAACTAAGAGTTCATCAGTGTACAAGCAGGATTGTGCTGCCAAAATATGTAGATTCTCACAAAAAAAAGATAAAGAAAACCCTACCCATTGTGGAAAAAAAAATCTCTGTGATGAAACTCTGCAATTGAACTCTGCACTGAAAAGGGGAGGGTGGGGGGGGGAAGGCTTTGATAACCGAATTCAAAGTGTAGGAGGAAAGCGAGAAGGTACAGTTAAAAGTGAACAATGAAAGGAGATATCAGACACGGCTCTGCATTTGACATTTTTATGAAGATTGTAGTTCATCTCTTTCTAAGCGGATGCCCAATAATTTAGACAGATCTTTTTTTTGGTATTGCAAAAACATGAAGAACTTTACAAGGACATAGTTGGATTGCGATGCAATCTGCTGAGCAAGTGGATAAGAACTCATATAGAGGAAAAGAAAGTTTCATCCTGATCTCAAAAAATGTACTAAATGGGATATAGTCCTTCAACTAAGAATACTTTGCATAGTGGAAAGCAAAAATGACAAATGCCATATTGAGGAGGTGAACAGGCTTCGTTCAGGAAAGTTAATAAAAAAAATACACAATGCAATATATAAAACTGATTTTATGAAAGATAAACTATTTTTGCTATTGATTAACATATACATTGAGCAGAGCAAACCTCTTTACTCTGTCATCATTGACCTGACAAAGGCATTGGATGCACTAAGCAGTGAGGTTCTCTGGATCACTCTGAGATATTATGGCTGTCTGAGGAAATTCATGTGACGTTGATGCAGCTGCTCCACAATGAAATGGCAGGACAGGTTCTTTATTATGGTGATAGATCAGCTGCATTTGCCATTTTCAATGGGGTGAAACAGGGTAGTGTACTAGCCCTGTCCAGTTTAATCTGTTTTTCATTTGCATGTTGTCACATGCTGTCCAAGATGTGAAGGAGGGAGTGTACATCAGACACCATTGACTGGGTGTCTCTTTGAGCTTTGCTGCTTGGATAAGGTGCCTCCATAATCCTTCAAAAAACAAAACAACAACACAACCCCTCTTTATGATGATGATGATGTGTGTGTGTGTGTGTGTGTGTGTGTGTGTGTGTGTGTGTGTGTGTCACACAAAGTGATCTACAGTTGATACTAAACTGCTATGCTTTTTGGCTTGACTATCCACCTTTACCAGCCTGTATATTAAATACCCTTAGAATAAAAAAATCACTGTTGGTGATACTCAAATGTAATTTGGCAAATGTAAACAGTTTCAAATACTTGGGAAGCATTATTTCAAGTGATAGTTCTATGGATAAAGAAATTTACACCAGCTTGGCTATCTGTGTACTTGAGTGCACAATTAACTCAATGTTGATATGTCCAGAAATATGAAAGTGTGCAGAGCTGTGGTTATCCCTTCTCTCTTATATGTACATGAGTCCTGGACAATGCATCAAACACCTGGAAAAATTTCACAGGCATGCTCTGCACTCCATCCTTGGCATTCATTGGCAAGGCCATGTCCCCAACCTGGAGATTTGGATCATGTGGAATCCACTAGTATTGAGTGTCCGATTATTACATATTATCAGAATGAGTGACCACTGTATGCCTTCCCAGTTCTCTATGGTGAACTGGAGAGAGACCTCAAGGTCTTCCATGCAGCACTACAAGGAAGCTCTGAAGGAAGCCCAATGACATCAAGCCAAGGGAACTAGAAGCTGCAGCTGCTGACAGAACCCACTGCTGAGCCCTGCACTGTGAAGCCTACACCAGCTTTGAAGACAGGCACTGCCAAAAACTGATGGAAAATTGTGAGTGGCATCACAAAATAGCACCCACAGTTTTTGTAACAAGGACTTCCAGTACTCCCATTGTACTAAATGCTATGATTCCAGTCTAGGACTGCGGAGCCATCTCCATGTTCACAGATGAACTGTACAACTGCAGGTCTTCTTTCAACCTGAAGGACTACCTAATAATAATATAAATAGTAACTTTCTCTCCCATCCCCTATAAACCCTACTCTGCTGTTTCATTATGATGGAGGGTTATTTACAGAATAGTTCAGCAAAGAGTAGCCAGTAGAGTTACACAAGATATCATCCCAGTGCCCATCCAAGACCCTTATATTGGAAAAACGGCAATATAGCAAGATGCTGGAAGCAGATGATCCAGGGCAAAGGTGTTATTTTATATTGCGCAAGAGGAGGTAATGCTAAACCACTCCTATATTTTACCAAGCAAATTGCCTCAATAGAGGGGGAAAAAGTGATTGATGACATAATGCTATATGATGAGCACTTCAGGTTGGATGGCAATTAACATGCTACTGACAAAGAGCTGAAACTCTTTCAAAGTACAGATAGTGTTTCTGATATGCTTAGATTAAAGTCTTCCAGATGTCTAATTGCTGATGTTGCCATTTGAAGCTGCAAAGACGGAATTACAGCGGGAACATGGAATGTAAGATGCATGAACATGAGAAAACTCAGCACAGTGAAAAATGACATGAATCCACTATATATTAACATCTTAGGCATCATCAGATGGAAATGGATTAGAATTATACTCTTGCAGTCAGAACATCATAGTGCTTATTACCCAGGACACCTGAATAATGAGGGAGGGAGGGAGGGAGGGAGGGAAGGAAGGAAGGAAGGAAGGAAGGAAAGTATTTCCCACATAGTCAGGAAGCATATGGCAAAGACAGTACTTGAGCACAAGGCAGTCAGTGACTGAACTATATCAATTCAACTTCATAGGCAAGCTTTTAATATAATACAACAGTAATCCAAATTTATGCTTCAACTGCTGATGCAAATAAGAGGCGGTTATTGAGTTTTATGGTCAAGTTCAATTTAAATCAACAGAACATGCAAGCTTGATCAATCAGTTCAGGGCATCTGCATGAATGGTTACTGGTTTCAAAATTCTGAGCTTCAAAAAGAGTCCTACTCCTTTTTACAGACATGCAAGTGGACATCACACACATTTAAAAGGGACAGGGCTGAGATCACCCAGTCACACTTACTGTGCAAGTCAGTATACTTTTGTGTTAGTCAAGAGGTCGCTTGAGAAGGTCATTCTCCTAAGCAAGATTTTGCTTTTTGTTGAGTTTTGCATCCAGCTTGTTTCTTTTAGATTCATTTTTTATTTCAAATTCTAAATATATAGATTAAGGTTTTGAATACGTAGTTTTTATTATCTCATTTTGCAGAAATTCATCTGCAATCTTAATCCAGCCTGTATTTAGTTTCCTCCCCCCTCCGCACGCACACACACACACATTTATCCCAAATATAATATTGTACTGGACTATCCAGTTCCTTACACTACTAGCCCTAAAGTCCAGGCCTGGTTACGCTTTATCACTTTGAGATCCTCAATGAATAAAGGACTGAATCTGAGAAAACACTTCTGTTCAGTGCTTTGATTTGTATCTGTGAAAGCCTGAAGAAGAATAGTATGATATTGCAGTCAGAACATCATAGTGCTTATTACCCAGGACACCTGAATAATGAGGGAGGGAGGGAGGGATTTAGCAGGAGGATCAAAGGAACATGGTATGACATATTCCTTAAATGTTTCTGGAACTTATTAGTTTTATCCCATGGCTTCATCCAGCACCTGCCTCCATATAGAAATCCATATCACTATGGTCGGAATATGGATCTGATAATAGTGAAAAACATATGCAAAGTGTAAGAGTATAGTATCTGGACTTACAAAACTGAAGCTTTGGGAACCTAGAATAAATAAAACTAGATAAGTGAAATAGCCATACAATGGATAGGATATCTTAACAATTATACTATATTATATATGCATTGTAAGAGGAGAGCTACATTAGTCAATGCTGGCAAAAAAAAAAATCAGGACGATTCTGGTAGCACCTTTCTGAGTTAACTCATGTTATTAAAAAGCATAAGCTTTCCTGAATTAGAGTTCATCAGATGCTTAGCATGATATAGGATTTAAAATAAGGGAGGAGGTGAAAAGTGGGGAAAGGGAGGAGGAAATAGGTTGGTTATGAAAGTTCAGATTACAAACAAATAGCAATATTTATCAATTAACAATTGTAATGCGTTAAAACCCATTGTGCTTGTTGAGATCTTCTGAGATTGCCTGAATCTTTTGACGCATGTGAGCTCATAGTTTCTCACTTGATGGTGTTGTTCAAGTCCCACTTTTCCACAATATTTACTTTGGGGGGGGGTGTATATCCTGGGAAATGTTCTGATATTATTTTGTTCTTATTTTGGATCCCGATGTTAATTTTGTGCCCATTAATTCTAACATTTGTCCTGTTTGTCCTCCACAGAATGTAGAGAGGCACTGCTAGCAGACAATGACATATGTCATGTTAGAGGAAAAGCATGTGAAGGCACTTCTAATCTAGTATTTAAACACATTGGGAATATTGGTGCATATATGTGGACAAAGTAGACACCAAGGTTTGTTGCAGGGACTTACTCATATGTTGGGATCATGTCCTGTTTTAGGTTATTTGTAGAATTTGCTCCAGACTGGATAGTTGGTTGTATGCAAGTATGGTCCTATCACCTAGTGCCTAAGAAAAGGCAGTGTCATTGTCCAGTATGGGTTGTAGCTTATTAATAATTTGTTTGAGTGGATTGAGCAGTGAATGGTAGGTAAATGGTTTACCATTGTTCTGTTTCTGTGCTTTGCCATTTAATAGTTCTATTGACTTGTCTATTGATCTCATTGGGTGGATAATTCATTTCCTGAATGCCTGATTTAATTCCATCAGTTGCGAATCTCTGTCAAGTGGATCAGAAGAAATGTGGTTGTAGCATAGAGTCTGGTTATCGGTGATTGATTTGATAATGCATTCTGAGCGGACACTGGAAGCATGTTGGTATGCATTGCAATTTGTAAATTTCCTGTATAATGTGGCATTTACATATCCATTATGTTGTTTTAAAATGATATCAAGGAAGTGGACTTGTTCAGTAGATTATGGTAGAGCAGAAGTTGTTGACATCATATAGAATTTGATGAGAGATTCATTTCTGTATTATTTAATGAGAATTTGAAATTTGATGAGAGGTTCCTTTCTTTCTTATTCTCTGGTTCCAGCTGATTAAAATGTTATCAGTGAATCTCAAGTAACAGAGGGCATTTGGGAAATGAAATTTAAGAAAGCATTGTCCTAAGTCAACAGTGAAGAGGTTAGCATATTGAGAAGCCATGCATGTGGCTCTGCACAGCAGCTCTGCCACTGTTGTGTTTTTTTTGTAGAGAAAGATGATATCTCTTTTATAGGAAAAATGATTTTTTGACTTAGAAAAACCTGTGTTTAACACATAGAATCATGTATTGCAATGTCCTTCCTGTTAAAGGCTACTTCAGCTTCAATCACAACAATACAAGAGCAAACGATAGATTTAAACTTATTTTTAACCGTTTCAATCTTGATTGCAGAAAATATGACTTTTGTAACAGAGTTGTTAACGCTTGGAATACTTTACCTGACTCTGTGGTCTCTTTTCAAAATCCCAAAAGCTTTAACCAAAAACTGTCTACTATTGACCTCACCCCATTCCTAAGAGGACTATAAGGGGCGTGCATAAGAGCACAAAAGTGCCTACCATTTCTGTCCTATTGTTTCCTTTCATTATATCAAATTAATATAGTTATTGCATACTTTTGCTCATATATATGCTTATATGATGTGTTGTTGTTTTATGTTGATGCTTGTGAATACAGTTGTGACAAAATAAAAAAAAATCTACAATGGAAACTTTAAGCTTGTGAGCTCCGTGGACACATATAAGAAGACTGCTTGTTACTACAATTTATCATGGGAGAACCAATACCTCTGTTCTTCCAATATAACTCATTAAAATATTTTGTGGTGCAACTTGGTTCACATATTTCACTTAATTATGATTTCCCAGCATATTTGCTCCAGAGAAATTCTCTCCTTATGTCATCATTATCGTCCCATTTCTATGATTGGTTGCTGCTGCTGCTTAGTATTGTGCTATGTGGGCTGGCTCTGAAAATTGTCACCTGGTAGGCTTACACTTGCTCTACCATTAGTCATCCATGGAAGTGTATCAAGTTTGCTTTGCCAAAGGCAACTGGGAGAGAGAGGTTGCACAAATTTTCCATTCTTCTACGAGACTTGACTTGGGTGCCAAATTTATTGAACTTTGCGACAAACAAAACAACCTAATCCCACTACTTTGGATGCATCAGCAGGTACTCTGATGCCCTGCTTGCTTTCCACAAGCTCAGATGTTTCTTCCAATGTATACAGATGGCAGTTGGGATCTGAACTGCCAGTTCAAAATGGTTTCAAATATCCACTGCCTGGATCCTTTGTAGGAATTCTGCCTGCTGCTGGACTTAGAGTGCTTGGTATTGGCAAGAGCATCATCATTAACAAATTGGTGAAACATCATCACTACAACCTTTTCCATTCTGGCCATTGATGGATGAGCCATGAGGCTTCTCTGTCCTTCCTCTGGAACTACTTCTGCTTTGCTGGGAATAGATAGTGACCACTAGCCTTGCAGCAGCCCTCCTGTTCATCCTTGCTTTCCCCAAAATATTGTAACCTTCTGAACAATTTGATTTTCAAATCGAAGTGTCAGGTCCATGAAATTAGTGCCTCCAGCTCTGTTTTCTCTCTCCTTAAAAACAGGAGCCCCACACATTGTGAATAATGCTAGACAGAGGAAAAGTATGAGGCAACTAAATAGCCCCACCCCAAATGGTGTATATTAACAGATAAACATAGATCTACTGAAAATGGATGGCAAAATAAATAAAGATTACAATTATTAGAAGTGGAAGTGGAAACGGAATTGGAGTTGGAGTTGGAGTTAGTTAGAGTGAGTTAGAGTTAAAATTAGAGATAGAGTTAAAGTCAGAATTATAATTTTTTATTGGTCAAGTGTGATTGGATGCATAAGAAATTTGTCAAATAGAAATCGAGAGAATAATATAATGAATGACTGAGCAAGGGAGTACAATTATGAAAACTAACAAACAAAAACAAAAGATAAAGTGGGAAAGAAAAAGAGAGAAAAGGAAAAGGAAAGGATTGGAATAAGAAAAGAAAAGAAAAGTGGATAAATAATGCTTGGCAAGAAAGTGAATGAGGATGACAAACTAGCAGCTGTTAGCTGTTTGGAAGAGAGTGTATTCCTAAAGGAAGATCTGAGGTTACAATGAGATGTGTGGCAATGATTATACACACCACACCACACACACACACACACACACACACACACAAATCAGGGATGAAACCCACTTACCTTCCTTACCGGTTTGGAAGTGGACGCGCCGTGCATGCAAAGAAGGTTAAAAACTCATTACTTCCTGGTTAAAACCAGGAAGTTAATGACACCTGGATTGCCAAAGTACCAGCCACGATCACTACCGGATTGCGTGATCCGGTCCAATCCAGTAGCATTTCACCCCTGACACAAATACAGACAAATACAAGCACAAGAAAAAAACACAAACCAGTTACCATTTTCTAAATCAAGTTTATTTCATGTTAATTTGGAATACTTTAAATTGTTTAAAATCTGCTGGGTGGGTAGGTTCCAAAGTTATATTCTAATTTCTGTTTTAGCCTGCTCTTTGAAAAGTATCTATTGCTAAAATAAATGAATAAATTCATAACATAATGAATAAATTCATTATAAATCTTTTGATGGGGTTTCTGTGATACTTAATAGTGGCACACTCCTGGCACTCACCTGCAAGCAATGGTAAAAATTAACAGGAATGAAGATAAACTGTTCAATGGCTCCCTTGATCTTATTGTTACTCATCTTCATCTGGTGCTTTGCATCCAGATATATTTCAATAGTGCCTATTGAAGAAGTCTTTCAAGTAGAACAGAAAAACAGCATTTGGCTCTAAACAGAGTTAAGTCTCGCTCAATTAACTGATTAACCTAAAGGGAATTGGAAATGAAGGCAATCTTTCAACTTCCTTGGCATTTTTTCTATAAATATTCCATGCACATTTAATAAGACAGATTTATGCATTATTTAAGCCTGATAGCTAGAAAACAAAACTGTCTATAGCAAGTCAGTTACAAACAGGCATCTATAGTGCACTCACTCATTCTACTGTCTTCTTTGACAACCTGATGAGCAAGGAAGGAGTTATGTTGATTGTATACTAATGTTGCAAAAGGAGATCTATTGGATAAGAAATGGCATAGTAGATAAGGCTGACTCTAGTTCCTTGTGTTTTCCTCCCAGAAAGACCTTCTAAACAGATGAAATGTAGTGTACATTTAAAAGAAACATTTTATTCTAGTACTTCTTTCTCCAATTTTAGGTTACAAATCAGAATTGCTTGTCTTTCTTGGCCAAACTAAATATTACATGCAGATGCATGTACCATCATCCATATATTAATTCAAAATGCTTCTTTTAGCCCTTAAAATATGATTGGAGAAGTGAGGGATAGGGGGTCATTCCTAAACTTTCCATGACAATAATAAACTAATAGGCATATGCAGTCCAACATATAACTACAGTCCAATTTGCTTCTTAATTCAGAAAGTGTTGATTAAGGCTTAAAAATAGAGATCATAAAACATTCTCCCTCTTTTCTATTTGTAGCTTTCTAGGAATCTAAAAAATATGTTTGCCTGACTTTATGTAAATAAAATCACAGAAGGACTTGATTTCTGGGGTCAGAGCATGGCGATGATGCTTGTATCTGAGACTGCTTTATAGCCCTCATTTGAGTTTCTAAAGATGACTATATTCCTGGAGTTCATGGCTTCACCTTGAATTAAGGTGGTGTTTCATGCTATATCACTCAGGAAAGAAGAGTGCTCTTTTGCAAAACAACCACTTTTCTTAGGCCATAGGTTTTGACATTCTACTGCATTTAAGCATTTTTCCCTTTTAGAGAAAGGCTTCTTTTAGTTGAAGCTGATGAATATACCATATGCTGTAATACACACACACACACACACATCCCTCCTCCCCCTTCTCTGAAAAAACATACTTTTTCCTCCAAAATGCTGATGCTCCATACCATTCTCATTATTTTCCAACATGCCCTCCAGTTCAGTCAGTTGCCAATGAAAGAAATTTAAAGATATAATAGTGGTCACATTGAAATATCTGGAGGTGACTAAAAAAATAAAATAAAATAAAAAAATTAGCCCAACCCATTTTTTAAAAAACTTGCTGTTTTATTAGCTTTTATCCCAATCATCTTTACAACATGTTTCTACAGCAAGCATATGATTCTCATGTTCTCCATCCAATGAAATATTCGTATATGTAGATAGATCTTGCACATTGGAAAATAGCCAAAATGCATTTTGGGTCCAGGCTGACCACTAACTAAAACAAAGTGTAAAATAATCCCAACCATCATAAACCCATATCCAATAATGCAGTCTGAATTTGTCTCTGTCCTGTGCATCAATTAAGACATTGCCCCAAAGAACATGTTAAAAATGGTGCTGCTCTACATTAGTTGGAGCTATCCGGAGGTGCTGCACCAAGGCTAGTCAAGTTGGGAACTGGGATATTTTTCTTTCTCTGAATAATCTTATTTGTGGGGTGCCACAGGGGTCGATTCTCTCGCCTCTCCTGTTCAACATCTATATGAAGCCGTTGGGCGAGGTCATCAGTGGCTTTCGGGTGAGATACCAACTGTACGCTGACGACACGCAGCTGTACTTTTCCACCCCGGCCCACCCCAACGAAGTTGTCGAAGTGCTGGTGCTTGGAAGCCGTACGGGTCTGGATGGGGAGAAACAGGCTCAAGCTCAATCCCTCCAAGACGGAGTGGCTGTGGATGCCGGCACCCCGGTACAGCCAGCTGCAACCACAGCTGACTGTTGGGGGCGAGTCATTGGCCCCAATGGAAAGGGTGCGCAACTTGGGTGTTCTCCTGGATGGACGGCTGTCGTTTGAAGACCACATGACGGCTGTCTCCAGGAGAGCTTTTTACCAGGTTCGCTTGGTTCGCCAGTTGCGCCCCTTCCTTGACCGGGATGCCTTATGCACGGTCACTCATGCTCTTGTCATCTCTCGCTTGGATTATTGCAATGCTCTCTACATGGGGCTCCCCTTGAAGTGCACTCGGAGGCTTCAGTTAGTTCAGAATGCAGCTGCGCGGGTGATAGAGGGACAGCACGTGGGTCCCATGTAACACTGCTCCTGCGCAGACTGCACTGGCTGCCTGTGGCCTTTCGAGTGCACTTTAAGGTTTTGGTTACTACCTTTAAAGTGCTCCATGGCTTAGGGCCTGGGTACTTACGGGACTGCCTGCTGTTACCTCACGCCTCCCACCAACCCGTACGCTCGCACAGAGAGGGACTTCTCAGGGTGCCGTCCGCCAAGCAATGTTGGCTGGCGGCCCCCATGGGAAGATCCTTCTATGTGGGGGCTCCTACCCTCTGGAACGAACTCCCCCCTAGTTTGTGTCAATTGCCTGACCTTCGGACCTTCTGCCGCGAGCTGAAAACGTATTTATTTATTCGAGCGGGACTTTTTAAATTGTAAATTTTTAAATTTTAAATATTAATTTTAACTGGGGTTGTAATTTATATGAATTTTAAGGGTTTTTAGGTTTAAACATTTTAAATTTTGGCCAATTATATAATAAGTTTTTTAATTTTCTGTTTTAATTGTACACTGTTATTGTTTTATATTGGCTGTACACTGCCCTGAGTCCTTCGGGAGAAGGGCGGTATAAAAATCTAATAAATAAATAAAATAAATAAATAAATAAATAAATAAAATAAAATAATCTGCTTTTGCTTATTTTTATTTTTTATTTTTTGCTTAATTGTTGTTTCTTTCATTTTAAATCATCTTTCTAGCTTGCTTTTTAACTTGAATAAAAGTAAGGAAGTTCGCCTTCAGTTAGTTAAGATAGGACCGAGCAATGTAAATTGGGGAATACCCTAGAATGAGTAAGATTTTTTTTTTTAATTTACATTTATATCCCGCCCTTCTCCGAAGACTCAGGGTGGCTTACACTGTGTAAGATTGAATGTAATTCATCCATCTTCTATGAAAACTGTTTGACTGTGTGACTGCAAAGCAGGGGTAGGGTACTTTGTATTTTCTTTAAACAGGAAAGTCTGATGTGAAATTCTGCCTTGGGCCTACCGGCCAAAGATGACTTAGCTTTTGCTCTGAATAACTGATTTGGGCTAGGTAGCTTGGAGATGCTTCACTTCAATAAGCCCTAGTTTGCAGTTCAAGTGGTATTTTCATGAAAGGAAGAAGACTGGGTTAACCAACCACTGCATTCTTACTCATCCTTTAGGATGCAAGCAGCAACAGATGCATTAGGATATCGTAATTCAGAAGCTATCCCTTAATGCTTGTGTGTGATGTTACGTCACAAGACAAAAAAACAGAGCATTGTGTGACAGGGATGCACATTTCAGCATTTTTGTGGTTTTGAACAGAAGCCTATCCCTGTCATCTAAGCGTTGGATCGGAAGGAGGGATTTAAACATGGACTTAAACAGAGAAGATTTTGAGGTACCTGACATCTACCAAAAAAAAAAAAATCTAGGAAGATTTATCATTTTCTGTGATCCCTTCCAATACATGACTGGGACAGTCACCAATCACTATGTCTGAATGTGATTTATATATTTATATAAGAATATTTATATATATTTATATTCTTTTGTATTATGTATGTTTTCTTTTTTGTATTGAATTTTTCATCTTAATGTAATATGACCAGAGTCTATAAGGATTGGAGTCAAATAAATAGATTATAAAAAATGTAAGCAATGATATAAACATAGAATAAAATCAATATAAGCTTCTTGTTAGTTTGATCTTTCATCTTGTTACTAATGTAACAATTATATATGAATTTTATGCCCCATATACTAGTTATAGGTATGATGCTATTCCATAGGATTTATCAGAAAACAACTGACATTCATTTTCATAAACCTCTACACTCACCATTATTCCAAACATTTTATGGGTTTTTTTCAAAGTGTTACAAAAATAGAATGGAATAGAAGAACAGAGTTGGAAGGGACCTTGGAGGTCTTCTAGTCCAACCCCCTGCTTAGGCAGGAATCCCTACACCACTTCAGACAAATGGTTATCCAACATCTTCTTAAAAACTTCCAGTGTTGGAGCATTCACAACTTCTGGAGACAAGTTGTTCCACTGATTAATTGTTCTAACTGTCAGCAAATTTCTTCTTAGTTCCAAGTTGCTTCTCTCCTTGATTAGTTTCCACCCATTGCTTCTTGTTTTGCCCTTAATTGCTTTGGAGAATAGTTTGACTCTCTCTTCTTTGTGGCAGCCCCTGAGATACTGGAACACTGCTATCATGTCTCTCCTACTCCTTCTTTTCATTAAACTAGACATACCCAGTTCCTGCAACCATTCTTCATATGTTTTAGCCTCCAGTCCCCTAATCATAGGATTTTGCTTGCAGCTTTGAACTGGTGTGTGCACATATGATAACTCTTCTTTTAATACTCTGTTAACATATAGCTGGGATTATTTGTCTTTCATATCTGAAAAAACTATTTATCAGTTTAAAACTAAATGATGTGAAATCAATCTTACTTTGTCCTTAGTTTTTTCCATACATTTCATATTCAGTAATTAATTCATGACATTACTATTTACCCCAAACATTTAGAGTCTTAAAAGAGAGATACAGTTTCTTTCATTACTCTGTTTTAAAATGAAACATTTTCACCTTTAGAGTAATCACTACTCATTCTTGGCTAGGTTGTTAGGCATGTTGTCACAGTCTTCATAATTTTTGTTATGAATATGTCATTTACAGTTTCCTTCAGCAGCAGCCTAACCATCTTTAATAACTACAAAAACTCTCTCAGTTTCCATTTCTCACACCTTTGATGAAAAAAATCAGGATTGCCACAGGGATCTGCTAGAATGGAGAAAATGATGGAACATGTCCTAATGCCATTGTCATTTTTGCAACATTCACATTGGGACCTCCTTCTGGTGACCCCACATATTCTACTTCTAAAAAAATTAGCCTTTCCAAAACTGCTGTTCCCAGGAGGGTCGACTATGAATTCGGGGAGTTAGTCCTGAATACTGCAATAGATGCTTGGATTGGTTTGCATCAGATAGCTGATGATTACTTAAAGGAGCTAGCAATGCATAGTAAAAATAAGAGGTGATTTGTTAGAGAGAGGAGAACCAATGAGGACATACTCAATACTGTCCCAAAGGTGTGTTGTTGTTTTTCAAGAGGCAACTAAACTTTCTTTGTTTTTCCTTGAAGACGTTTTGCTTCTCATCCAAGAAGCTTCTTCAGTGAGTCAAATCCGTGAGTCAGAACTGAAGAAGCTTCTTGGATGAGAAACAAAATGTTTTCAAGGAAAAACAAAGAAAGTCTAGTTGAAAAAAAACACCTTTGGGACAACCATGACCTGGATAACTGAGAATCTCCATAGATACACTGAACACTGAAAAAATGCTGTACTGTCATAAAAAAGTCATAACAAGAACACAGCTGACCTGCAACCAAGCTGAATTGCTTGGCTTTTTCTATGTCTCTCTGAGTTCATATGATTTTCCAATTTATGTTTACAACTATGTCTGGAAGAAGAAGAGAAAGCCCATTAATGCAAGTGCCAAGTCCACCAGTGCTGAGGCAACAATTTTCACACACCGCCAAAAGCTTCTTCAAGACAAAGCAACACGTAATGGAGGGAAGAACTCTTTCTTACAATGCCTCAGCATGGCATTAACAAACATAACATTGTACCAGCCTCCAGGAAGCCTACAAATATATATTTTTTTCTCCAGGAAAAAAAAAATGTCGGCAAATGTTGTGACAAGTAGATAGTTTGTTGTAGGTTGCCTCAAACTGCTTGTTTTGGTCTGCAGACGCTATTATTCATGGCCTTGTTTTTTTCTTTCCTCTTTGTTTCTTTCTTTTAAGGGGACAGATGTGAATGTGTTTTCTTGGTGGTGCCTGGCAGTAGAAGAAAATTGGCTCAAACAGAAAGAATGACTCTCAGCAGACTTTTCCCCTTGCATATCATTATTAGGAAAGGCTATGGTTGCCTTGCATGGAGAGTTTAATAGAACCTCCATTCCATAAGCAGTGTTGTAGAATAATACATATATTTAGGGAAATGTATTTTACTGTCAAGATTTATGGCCTCTGCCAAACTATCTGGGTTTTTTCCCTCTCTCAGTAAAATAAATCTCACAATAAATCTTACGGGGAATAACAAGGACAAGAGATACTTCTTGGTTTTCAGTCCAGATGAAAGGAGAAAATCCAAAGGTTAGAAGAAATGGGAAATGGGCAACAATGGTTGAACTATGGCTGAAAGTGCGGTAGGTGGTTATGAATCACCAATGCCTCTTTTTCTCCATACTGTGTATTTGGCAGTATGCTGAAGTTTCAGGCACTGTGGTTTCATGCTGGTGATTCCCAATCAGTTTGCTGTTCATTTTTAGGCACAGCCATATTTTAATCAGGGAGGCCTGGTAAAAACATTTCTTATTTACAATGAAATGGGTAGTTTACGCCTGGAGACCAGCAAAACAGAGCTTATTCACATGTACAGGAGAACATGAAATAATTATTTAAAATCCTTATCTCCTGCCTTGAGATATGCAGGTTAACGATGACTAGAAACTGGAAATAATTCTGCTGGCATCAGACTCATGTGGAAAGTATAGAAACATTTTCCCTGGGCTTTGAAAAGTTTGTTTAATCAGCCAAGCAGATGAGACCTTTTCCTTGCCAATGCATTATCTTCACCACCAAACATAGTAACTGAGCAATTTGTGGACCAAATTTATCCTTGCAACAGATTAAATAAGCTTTTGACATTGTTCTCAAAGTCCTTTGGCTTTCCAGGAAATATGTTAAGAACCAAAAATAATCTCACCATATCTTGAAGATGAAGAGGCTGGTGTTGGTTGTGAAGGAAATTCTGTAAGTGGAGCAGCAGATGCATCAAGAAACATGACAAATAGAGGCTCAACTGTTGCTGCAGCTGTTGTACCCCCCACTCAGTTGTGGAAGAGCAGAAATGTGCAAACCAAGACCTGATCTCATTGGAATCTTGGATGTGCTATTCTGCAGCTTAGCTTTTCATCTTTAAAATGGAGAGAAGATTAGAAAACACAAGTTCCAAGGTTTCCCAAAGCAGGGATTTGCAGGCACTTCAATGGCATTGCATTTTATTGCCCACAAACCTTTTCTTTTTGAAAAGATTTGCTAAGTTAATACCAATTGAAGACATGGCCTAAATCACAAACAGCCAAGTAAAAATTGCTGAATTTTTTTCTCACCTTGCCTTGGAATTGTCTTTTTGTAGTTTTTGTGACATAGATTTAAGGAAGCTAAAACTAATTAATTAAACACTAATTCCAGATGAAATCAATGGCACTAATTTTATAGTGTCCTCTCCTGGCTGTGAATGAACAAGAAAGAATCTAAATATGTTACTTTAGATGAAGGGTTGAGCCAGCTTTTGTGATTCAGTTATCGTGGATGACAGCTATTGAAAATACATTTCTCTAACTTTCAAAGGAATGTAATACAACCTAATCAAGTTTCAACCTAAGATAAATGTTCTGCTTTTCTCTAGGATTTTGGATCTCATCCCTGATGAAGTAAGCAGCAAACCCAAGCCATGTAGTAGAATGAAAACTGTTTATCTATCTTTTTATAAACCACCTATACATGTATTATGTTGGTGCACAATGAATGGAAAATGTGTGCTTAAAACAAAAACAAAAACAGGCATTGTATATTTCTATAAAACCCTTCAAAGACTGCATTATAATAAATGATATGAAAAGAGGTTTTCCTCTTCTGATCTTATGCCTCATTCTTATGATACTTAACATTTCCTTTGATGTTATTGTGGGAATTACCTCACCACCTCAATTGATCTGTCCATTATTCTGGAGTCTTCCTGATTGACAAAACATCCCGAAATGGAAGAAGCACATGGAGAATTCTTGCATGGCATTTTTCTCTGCATTTTAATTGACATGTGGGAAGTTGTGCAAATGACAATTCAGTTTTCCTCAAACCCCCAGAATTCTCAGCATTGACTTTGTAAATGAGAGAATTCTGGGAACTGAAATCCACATTTCTGAAAGGTACCAACATTGGATAAAGCTTCTGCAAATCAGTGAAGAAATGATAAGATCAAAATACTCAAAAATAAACACCATACTTGCTCTTCAAGTGCTTCAAAACTAAGATAAGCAAGGAATGTTTATGTTATCAATGAGAAATTCATCCATCTTGTCTTCCTTTGTTTTCCTTCCTTCCTTCCTTCCTTCCTTCCTTCCTTCCTTCCTTCCTTCCTTCCTTCCTTCCTTCCTTCCTTCCTTCCTTCCTTCCTTCCTTCCTTCCTTCCTTCCTTCCTTCCTTCCTCTCTTTTCTGTCAGCCACAATGAGAATGGTAAATAAATGTTAAGCCATTTTTAAAGTGCAACTATCCTAGAATGGTGATCTAATTTCTATATTGTTGCCGTTACTTTTCAACTGAAATCTAAGGGAAATTTTATTTTTTTATTATATTGAGGGGGTGGCCCCTGTTTTGAACCTGTTAGGCTTTGAGATTGTTTTCCACAAAATGTAACAGTCATCACAGTGTATTAACAACTGGGTGTGACTCTCAAACCCAGCAGGGCTTGAAACGTGTTAAACATCACTCTGAATTTCTGAGCAGGTCATCACTTGGGCCAAATATCCAGGCATCTGCATAGAGCCTTCATCCCCCTTTTTCAACTGACATCACACCTTTTCACTTACTTTTTCACTTTCCCCCTGACTAACCATTTTTTTTTACCCCTAGACTGTCAAATTCTGCAGGAAATATAGAAGTGGGAATTGTTAGATTTGGGCAATAACGAGGCAGGAGACCAGGATAGTGACAACAGCTCTTTACTATATGGTGAACCCAGCAACCCGGCTGGGAAAACCCTCTCCTTATATACAGTTTAGCCGGAGGCTTCATCCAATCAGCAACGTGCTTTTTCCCGCTCAGTTTTCCCTCCACAACTCTTAAAGATACATTACACTCCTTCCCTCCCAGAGAACACTTTACCAATATTTACATAGAATTTACATCTTATTTTTCAACGTAATCACGCAAGTAGACTGGGCGTCTCCTGACTCTTTCGGACCTGCGCAATTCATTTTCTGGGAGTGAGTCGAGCTGACCGGAGGGACTGTTTGTTCCTCTCAGCTCCTCCTCTAGGCCATCCGGCCCTGGATTATTTGCAGAGTCGTCCCTGCTGTTTTCAGGATGAGCCGGTTGGCGTCGCTGGACCTCCTGGAACTCAGATAAGTCCCGCGTTTGCCCCGGGTTTGAGTCAGCTGTGTATTCAAACGTTTGATAGTCAGGGCCTGTTTCATCTGATTCTGATTTACCGGTTATGCGTTTCCTTATTTGGTCTATGTGGCGTTTCCATACCCGGCCATCCTCTATCTCTACTAGATATGATTTTGGTCCTGTTATTTCTAGGATTTTTCCTGCTAACCAGGTCGGGCCCTCGCTGTAGTTGTGTGCCCATACTAGGTCGCCTATTGCCATCCCTCTTGTTTTACCGTGTGCCCCTTTGTACCCGTCTGGTGTGTAGTTTGGGTTTAAACGGTCTAGTGGGCACCTAAGTTTCCGACCCATTAATAGCTCTGCCGGGCTGCGGCCAGTTGTTACACAGGGGGTTCTGTGTTGGACTGCTAGGAATGTATCGATTTTTGTTTGCCAATCGCCTGGCCTGATTCTGGACAATGCTTCCTTTGCGCTCCGAACGAAACGTTCTGCAAGGCCGTTCGTCGCAGGGTGGAAAGGCGCCGAGAGGACATGTCGGATGCCCTCCTCTGCCAAGTACCCCTCAAACTGGGTTGCCGTGAATTGCGGGCTGTTATCGGAGACTAAAGTGTCGGGTAACCCGTGGGTTACAAATAGGTGCCGTAGGACTGAAATCACGGCCTCGGCTGTCATGGATCTCATGAGAATGATTTCCAGCCATTTGGAGTAGGCATCGACTACTACCAGAAAGGTTTGGCCGTGGAAGGGGCCGGCAAAATCAATATGGATCCTAGACCAAGGGCCCTGGGGTCTCTCCCATTCCCGAATTGGGGCCGTTGGGGGTAGCGGTCTGGACTCCTGGCAGGCCTGGCATTTCCCTACCCTTTCAGCAATTTCCGTGTCCATTAAGGGCCACCACACATAGCTTCTCGCTAGACCCTTCATTCTCACGATCCCTGGGTGGCCTTCGTGAAGGAGCTCCAATACCTTTTCCCTCAATTTCTCCGGGATCACCACTCGATCCCCCCATAGCAAGCACCCCCCTTGAGCTGAGAGTTCCCCACGTTTTTTTACAAATTCTTTAAAACGCTCGCCCGGCGCAGCGGGCCAACCTCTTTGTACCCAACCAATTACAGTCCTTATTGTAATGTCCTTGTACGAGGCCCGAGCCACCTCTTTGGATGTGACTGGGCCAGAGTCCAGAGAGTCAATTAGCAGAACTGGTGTCCCCGGAGTGGGGTCTTCGATAGTCTCTGGTAACGGGCATCTGCTCAGGGCGTCTGCATGCCCTAATTCCTTCCCTGGCCGGTGTAGTAATTTGTAAGAATACGCCGCCAGGAAGATAGTCCATCTGGTCAGTCTGGGCGAAAGTGCCACGGGCGTTGGGCGGTCGCCTGCCAACAGTCCTAACAAAGGTCTATGGTCCGTGATGATTTCGAAATCACGACCAAATACATATTCATGGAATTTCTTCACTCCTGAGACTATAGCCAAGGCTTCCTTATCAAGCTGGCTATAATTCCTTTCAGTTGGTGACATGGTTTGGGAGTAGTATGCAATAGGGGCTTCTGTGCCATTTGGCAACCTGTGGCTGAGCACAGCCCCCACCCCATAGGGAGATGCATCGCAGCTTAACACTAATGGCAGCGTGCCATTGTATTGGATAAGGAGGCTATCACCGATAGGAGATTCTTTACCCTTGAATGCCCTAGCTTCCGTCTTTCCCCAAGACCATGCAGCCGTCTTTGCTAGTAATTTATGTAGCGGCTCGGCTACTGTTGCCTTATTCCTTAAGATTACCGCGTAGAAATTGACCAGACCTAAGAATGCCTGCAACTCCGTTTTGTTCTTTGGAACCGGGGCCTTCCTGATGGCCCGTACCTTGCTTTCAGTGGGGTGAATCCCTTTTCTGTCTATCCGGTAGCCTAGGAATTCCACAGATTCAACCCTGATCTGGCATTTGTTCAGTTTAACTGTGAGACCGGCAGACCGGAAAATGCCCAAAACTTTTCGCAGCCTTACCCTAATTCCTCTAGGTTCTCAGCGGATACCAGTACATCGTCAAAGTATGGTACCACCCTGGTAGTCCTGCAATAGCCGCCCATTAGGTTCTGAAATAACCCTGGAGCCACACTAACCCCAAACTGTAACCGGGTACACTTGAAAGCCCTCTGTGAGTCACAATTGTCTGCGCTCGCTGTGCTGCTATCTACGGGCAGCTGTTGATAGGCTTGGGCCAAGTCTAGCTTGGCAAAACTTGCCCTTGCCCCATTGAGTGCAGTAAGTGCTGTACCACCGGACGGGTAAGCACTCTTTTGCAACGCTTTGTTAAGCGTTGCCTTATAGTCAGCGCAAATTCGGACCGACCCGTCCGGTTTGACTGGGGTGACTATAGGGGTCTCCCACTTAGCATGGTCAACTGGCACTAGAATTCCCTGGTTTACTAGCTTGTCCAGTTCCCGGTCAATCCTGGGCTTTAGGGTGAACGGGACCCTCCTAGCCTTTAGACGGATAGGGGCAACTTGGGGGTCTAAGTTAAAAGAAATAGGGGTCCCCGTGTACTTGCCCAGGCAGTCTCTGAAAACGTCCCCAAATTCCTTCATGAGTGCATCTTTGAGGTTGACTCCGTTTCTGAAGATTCCAGTCACTCCCATGCCCAATGCTCGGAACCAATCCAGTCCCAACAAGCTTGGCAGGGTCCCATCGACTATGGTGATGGGCAGAGTTTTCTTGTATTGTCCATACTCGATGTGGACGGACGTTACCCCTCGAACAGGGATGCGATTCCCTTGATAGTCTTGAATCCTTAATTTCTGTGTTTTCAGCTTGCGCTTTGCGATGGCGGGTAAGGCTTTTACGAGAGTGTCCCAGGACATGATCGTGATCGCTGAGCCGGTGTCCACCTCCAATCGGCACGGCACCCCCTCAATCTTTGTTTTCGTAAAGATTTTCTTCTCTAGGCGTGTTGCTGCGTGACCCACTCTCACGACAGTCTGATTCAACTTCGCGCCTTTTTTGAATTGACCAATCACGGGCCGCTTCGCCGTTCCCGCGCTCTGGTTGGTCAGTTTGAATTTTTGGCGGGAAGGTTGGGGTGCTCGACAGACCTGTGCTAGGTGCCCCTTCCTTTCGCACCGCCGACAAGTTGCATCCTTAAATCTGCATTGTTGTCGTTGGTGTTGCCCTCCGCAACTCGCGCAGTCACCCCGGTCTTCTTTCTCCGGCCTCCCGGTGTGGAAGACTCCTTCCTCGTCCTCACCCTCCGATTCGGCCTGGACCTCTTCATTGTGGACCGGGGTTGCTTTCGCACCAGCCGTTGGTGCGACCTGCTTTTGTAGGGTTTCCGCCACTTGGGTAGACATCTCATTAGCCCTGGCTTCATCCAAGGCGCTTGCCAGCGTCAAGTTGCTTTTGGACAGCAGCCGCCGTCGCAAACGGATGTCCCTGACCCCACGAATGAGTTGCTCCAGCAATGCCTCGTCCAAGTCTCGGAACTCGCAATGGTTCGTGGCTTTCCTCAAGGCTGCCATGTATACGCTGATGGACTCGCCCTCTTGCTGCCTACGCTCCCTGAATTCATATCGTTGTACATACTTGGACGGCGTTGGTGCATAATGGGCTTTCAATAGGGTCTGTAGAGTCTGCCACGGCACCGATTGTACCGGCGTTGGCTCCGCCAACGATTCTGCGGTGTCGAAAACCTCTGGACCGCAGTGGCTCAGGAAATACGCTCGCTTCCTGTTGTCTGAGACTCCTTGGAGTTCGTTCGCCTCGAGGAAACACTCGAAACGAGCCATGTATGACCCCCATTTTTCCTTAGCTGGGTTGAATGGCGCTGGCGGTGTGTAGCCGGACATCGCTGCTTTCCGCCCCTTGTTTGCTGGGTTCGCGTCTTCCTGGTGACTTCAGCTTTTTTCCTGGCGCTCTTAGCCTCGAAATCCCACCTTCGTCGCCAGTGTTAGATTTGGGCAATAACGAGGCAGGAGACCAGGATAGTGACAACAGCTCTTTACTATATGGTGAACCCAGCAAGTTTAGCCGGAGGCTTCATCCAATCAGCAACGTGCTTTTTCCCGCTCAGTTTTCCCTCCACAACTCTTAAAGATACATTACAGGAATGAAACACGTCTTTTTGGTAACTGTTCATTGAAACATTAATTTACTAAAAATAACAACCTAGCACCTAAACCTTTGTTGTAGTTTTACTTTTATTTAGACTTATAGTTTCACAAATACAATTCTCCATTAAGTCAATATTTATATTGATTACCAGTTAAACACTGAAACTTTCTTTCTTTTTATATTAAATATATGTTATGCTTTTTAACATAATTTTGTTGTTGCTCAGCACTCATTTGCTTTATCCAGAGATCTGGCTATTCACTACCTCTAAAAAGTAGAAACTCTTTTGCAAATCACTGGTAGCACAATAAAACTCTATATGAATTACATAGCACCAGAGCTGGATTTAGGTTTCATAAATTGAAATTAAGGAGCCAAGATGGTTACAAATTAAGTTTCATAAATATCAGAACAGCAGTGTTCTCTGAACTCCATAGAGTAGTGATGAAAAATTATTTCCAGCCTAAAGGCAGAACTGAGTCTGTGGAGGGAATCATGATAATAATGAATAAATCCATAGTTCAAATGAGAAGGAACTATTCCCATGGCTGGCATGTCCAAATTCCTCTGTATGTACAATACCACCCACACATACATGCTCACTGCACTAACTTTGCTAAGGCTCTTAGGAATCCATTTCTAAATTAACAAATGTGTGACCCAGCATATTTGGACATGTGGTCTTTGTATACTAATTGCAGATTAGCAATGATCAGTATGATATCCACTGCCTTTTATCTGAAGTTGTTAGAAGACTTTTTATCTGAAAGCTACTTTGCCTTTGAAAACTAGTTAATGTACAACAGAAGCAGACAATCTTTTGATAACCAAGAGTCACTCTTAGCATTTTTTTAAAGTCAGAAGACTACAATAGGTGGGGCAATTAGACATAACTAGTTTCTTTTCTGGAGAGTGGGGAATAGAATGTAAGAAGTTTATTTTTTAAAAAAACACTATATTAGACTTCCTATAGGGCTTACATTACAGTTCCCATGTAATTTGGATTTTAAATAGGGACAAATAGTTTCACCAGTTGCAGAAGAAGATTTGGCTTAGATTTGGCGCTGGATAGCTAGTAAGATAGCCCCACAATATTTATTAAAAAAAATAAAGGAAGTTTGTTATTTATATATGTCAACTACATTGTATATTTTATATATAAAATATATAAAGTAACACAATTCCTCTTCACTCAGTGCGGCCCAGGCAAGTTAAAAGGTTGGGCAGCCACGTTCTAACCATGGGTGTTCAACCTTTTGACTTGCCTGGGCCACACTGAGTGAAAAGGAATTGTCTTGGGCTACATATAAAATATATAATATAGTTAATATAAATAACACATTTTATTTTTATTATATTTTGTAGGACCGCATTGCAGTTAACAAAGACTGTATGCTACCCATTGGACATACCTGCATGTATCAAGCATGTGATGAGCACTAAGCACTAAGGATTTTAATTGAATTCCAAAAAATCAATTTTATTTACTAATGTAAATCTGTTTGGAGGATTTATAGCAGAGGTAGTTTCAGCAGGTTCTGACCAGTTCTGGAGAACCGGTAGTGGAAATTTTGAGTAGTTCAGAGAACCGGTAGTAAAAATTCTGACTGGCCCCGCCCCCCATCTATTCTCTGCCTCCCAGCTGATCAGGAGGAAATGGGGATTTTGAAGTATCTTTCCCCTGGAGTGGGGAGGGAATGGAGATTTTACAGTATCCTTCCCCTGCCATGCCCACCAAACCATGCCACACCCAACAAGCCACACCAACAGAACCGGTAGTAAAAAATTTTGAAACCCACAACTGCTTTACAGGGAAGGGATAGAAATGGATAACATTTTTTAAGGGTATATTGTAACTGAGTGTAATGGAACAACATGTAATTGATGTCTTCTTATTTACATCTTCTGGTAAATTGGTCCTAAGCTATGTTAAAAAAAAAATAACAGTTTCTTATTAACAAGGATAACTGTAATGATATTTTGTAAAGATGATTAACTCTGCTTCATCTTATTTTTCATCAAGGGTAATGCTATTTTAATTGTATTAAGAATAATCCTATTCCAACATTTTTGGACTTTAGCTAGTTTATCTGTCTACCTTCCACTCTACAAAAGGCAAGTTTATATTATAAGTGTTTATAAACTTTTGTTAGATGGTCACATTTCTACCATTTTTTAGGAAGCCTCAACACAGCATTTCCTTGGTCCTCCACATTCCCAGGGGTTTTATTGTGAAAAAGGACACCATTGGTCACTGAACTTCCATTCTGATCTTCTAGCATCTATGTCACAAATCTGCCATTTTTTTAAAAAAAAAATTGACCTTAAAAACTTCACACCTGAGACTTTCTGGATGACTGTTTCTGTGCTCCCTTATTCACTGAATATCCAATCTCCAGTATGTCGTGACAGAACACTTCAGTATTATTAGTCAATGCTATTGAATGGCAACCAGCAGATCTGTAGATCTGCTTGAACATCTTGATTTAAAACAGATCTTTTGAAATTTTTTTTTCGTAAAGCCAATTATTTGGAGAGTTTAAATATCTTGGTAAAGATTACTGTAAATTAATCCATCTTCAAGAGTTGGGACTTGAAAGTCTGCTTCCAGATTCACATACATAGTTTCCTTGAAAAAACATTGATATATTTACATTTGTGCCTAATAAATAAAAGGACCAGATGGGTAATATACTATAAGTTGATGGCTACAACTCTTTGATCATTAATTTGGGTCAAACATCATGTATCCAGCAAACCACATTTCTACAAAAGTTTAAGCAGCCTATTTTTATCTTCACTGGGGTGCGACTCCAGATTTATTATTGTCAAGTGGCAATCCAAATAGAACAGAACAAAACAGAGTAGAATAGAGTATCAGAATTGGATGGGGTCTTGGAGGTCTTCTACTCCAACAACCCACTGCTCAAGCTGGCTGTGTATCTTCTAAAAAGCCTCCAGTGATTGAGTACCCAGAACTTCTGAAGAGAAGGCATTCCTCTGGTTAAATGTTCTCACTGTCAAGAAATTTCTCCTTAGTTCTAGGTTGTAGCTCTCTTTGATAAGTTTCCATCCATTGTTTCTTGTCTTGCCTTTGGGTGCTTTGGAAAATAAGCTGACCCCCTCATCTCTGTGGCAGCCCTTCAAATATTGGAGCAATACTATCATATCTCCCATGGTCCTTCTTTTCACTAGACTAGCCATACCCAATCTCTGCAATCATTCATCATATGATTTAGCCTCCAGGCCCCTAATCATCTTTGTTGCTCTTTTCTGCACTTTTTTTTCAAAGTCTCAACATCGTTTTTATAATGTGGGGACCAAAGCTGGATGCGGTATTCCAGGTGTGATCTTATTAAGGCTTTAGTAAAGTGGTACTAGAACTTCACGTGATCTTGATTCAATCCCTCTGTTAATGAAGCCTAGGATTGCATTGGCTTTTTTGGTTGCTGCTCAACACTGAGGTCTTTTATTTAAATAATTGTCCACTAGGACTCAAAGATCCCTTTTGCAGCTACTGCTATTAAGCCAAGTTCCACCTATTCTATAGATGTACATTTGTTTTTTCTTGCCTAAGTGTAAAACCTTACTTTTCTCTACCTTGAATTTCATTTTGTTGAATAGGGCCCGGTGTTCAAATCTATTGAGATCCATCTGGATCTTAAGCCTATCATCTGGAATATTAGTTATTTCTGCCAGCTTAGTATTCTCTGCAAATTTGATGAGTTCCTCTTCTATTCCCTCATCTAAATAATTTATGAAGATATTGAAGAGTACTGGACTTAAAATAGAATTTTGGGGAACCCCACTGCTTACTTTCCTCCATGTTCCACTAGGACTATACATTGATTTGTCAGCAAGTCACACATCCTTCTGTTGAGATGCTATCCCATATTCTTCTAACTTACCAAGAAGTAGGTTGTGGTCTATTTTGTCAAATGCCTTACTGAAATCCAAGTATACTATGTCTGCTGCATTTTGCTGGTCCACTAATTTAGGTAAGAATGTTTGGCATGATCTGTTTTTGACAAACCCATGTTGGCTTCTGGTTATAATTTTGCTTGGTTTTAGGTTTTCTCAGATCTGTTGCTTGATTATTTTTTCCAGTATCTTCCCAGGTATTGATGTCAGGCTGATTGGTCGGTCATTTCCTGGATCTGGTTTTTTTCCTCCTTTTTTTGGTCCCCTGGTTCTTGAGGATCTTTGAAATATATGGTTCAATGGTTCTGAGATCATGTCTGCCAGCTCCTTCAGAACTCTGGGATGTAATCCATCAGGTTCTGGTGATTTGAATTCATCTAGACCAGACAGGTGTTCTTTATCTTCTATCCCTATTATTAGGCTTGTAGTTTTACTCTCTGCCTGAGAGCAAAACTGAGTCACCTCTCTCCTCTGAAGGTCACAAAGCTATTAGTTCTATGTTGTTTCTTAACCTTGTCTCGGATGACATATTGTGCTAGTCCATTTTGTGGTTACTTTACTTTTGGCTAATGGTGAACCTAGCAATTGTGACTTGCAAACCTTAATTTTATACTTTGCATTATTATTTAACAAACTATTTATTTAAATAGTTTAATTATTTATTTAAAATAATTACTTAAAATATGATTTGATTATCCATACAGTTGTTGTCTGTCCATTCTAACCTGCTATATCATTATCTTGCAGGTAGTCCTTGCCTTAGGACTCCAGTTAGGACCAGAATTTCCATTGCTATGTGAGTTACACCCAATATTACAACCTTTTTCCTCCCAGCAGTCGTTAAGTGAGTCATGAGATCGTTAAGAAAATCCAGCTTCCTCCATTGGCTTTACTTGTCGGAAGCTGGCTGGGAAAGTTGCAAACAGTATTCACATGACTCCAGGATGGGCAACCATCAGAAATAAAGGCCAGTTGCCAAGCTCCCAAACTTTGATCACATGACCCTGGGGATGCTGTGATGTTTTATTTTATTTATTTATTATTTAAATTTTTATACCGCCCTTCTCCCGAAGGACTCAGGGCGGTCCACAGCCAGATAAAATGAACAATAATATTACAATATAAATACTATTAAAATACAATTAAAAGACTTATTCAATTGGCCAAGATTAAAAATTTAGAATAAATGATAAAAACCCATTAAAAAACCCACAAATTTAAAAACTAATCCAGTCCTGCGCAGATGAATAAGTGTGTTTTAAGCTCGCGACGGAAGGTTCGGAGGTCCGGAAGTTGACGAAGTCCTGGGGGGAGTTCGTTCCAAAGGGCGGGAGCCCCCACAGAGAAGTTTATTATTTTATTTTTATTTTTCCCCCAGAATTCTTTATTAACTTAAAAAAAAATTTAAAAAATACACAAAAAAAATTTAAAAAGAGAATTAAAAGGAAAGAGGAAGGGATGCGGGGGGTGGGAATCAGAAGTGCAAACCAAAAGGGGGAAAAGCTAAAAAAAAAAGCCACTTCTGATTTTCTTTGATACAGGTAGAAACCAGCTACCATCTCTTCAATGACAAAGAAAGAAAGGTGCAGAAAAAAAGCTTCCCTGTTTTTCTTTTAGCCTTGCTCCACTTATTCCAACCCAATTTTGCTTTTGCTTGGCACAAAACCCTGATCAAAGCCATCAATGAAAGGTGGCTGTGCTAACATGAGGCCAGCTGAAGAGAAAGCGGGGGAGGGGCTGCTGCTGCTCTTGCTAGCCTGAAACCCCACCACCACCTTATCCTCCCAAGGCAGAATAAACATTCAATAGGCACTGAGGAGACGCATCTGCTTTAAAGCAGCAGTTTTAATTTAAAACAAATACGGTGTCAGGTTTGTGATTAATATCTTTTTCCCACTGAAATGAATATGAAGGCTGGTTATTATTTTTGGTTTCTTTCTGTTTAGAGGAAGCCGAAACCTGCACCGTAAATGAATGAATAATGGCGATGACGGAAGGCAGTTAAAATAGCTGAATGAAATGGTTTGGATTTTATCCAGGGCAGATTGTGTTCTGACCTGAAACCTGAGCTTTATTTATATTTCGGGTTTCTAATTCTCCCTGTGATTGGCTGCTTCTGTTCCACCAATGAAGATGTTTTTACATCATTGCCCTGCTACTTTTCAAGGGTGCATATAATCTGCAATGCTTCACAGGATTAGATTACAACTCCAAGGCAGGCTATACAACAAATTCACCCCTTGGGAAAAAGGAAATGCTAAGACATGAGCTGACGGGTTTACAAAAGCTCATTCTGAAGGCTCTATCAGGACTTCAAGTTACAGCTTGCAAACCGAGCAGAGGAAAAAGCTGCTATTTGGCCTTGATCTTAATGCATGGAATGATAACAGCCATTTCTTTTGGGCCCCCAAACAGAATTTATTTGCTTCAAATGGATTAATTTACATAATGTATTCAGATTTCAGAGCAGTAATTGCATTAATCTGTTACAGTTTGAAAAGAAGGAATTCAATGGCATGTCAAAGACCTTTGGTATTATTGTTGCAAAAACCTGAATGTTGGAAAATCACTGTGAATAATTTCCATTTTAGTTTGCATCCAGCAGATTCCCATTTTGTCCCTAAATCCAGATCAGAGCAAACTGAACTGGATTAGTCCCTAAATCCAGACCAGAGCAGAAACGTGCTATTCAGTTCAGCTAGAAAAAAATATAGTTTGATTTTTCTTTATTAAAGACAGCAAACATCATAAAGAGTTAACTGGCAAATAAGAGGACAAAAGACAGGCAAGCAGAAAGATGCAAACTACACTTCATATTATATATAGAACAGTATGTTTAAGTGTGTGTCTCTGTGTGTGTGTGTGTTAGATAATTAGCATGGACAGTCTATGAACAAGTATGAACAAGTTCCAATCCTTTTCATGTTCATCACAGCAAAATAGAGGTGGTAAATAGGATACCTAGTAGTTCTTCCTATGTTCTGTAACATGAAAGACACAGTTTGGTGGATGGGATCATATATGCAGAATCCTTGGTACTCTCTGAACTTGGTTGTTTTCTTGCAAACATTTCATTACCAAACTAGGTAACATCATCAGAGCTCTCAGGGAGAGGGTTTACAATATCACAATCAAGGAATTACCAACTCAGACAAACAAGCTAACTGTACATAACAACCCAATCAAGGAACCACTAAGACCATTCCCATCAATACTGACACAATATATAAAATGAGAGCAAACCCCACTCCCTACTAGCACTGATGATGTTGTGCACTTTGGTAATGAAATGTCTGCAAGAAAACCACCAAACGTAAGAGAGCACTAAGAACCCTGCAGTTTAACCTTGAGCTACAAGTATTTTCTCCTATCTAGGGAATCCTATATATCTAACAAAACATGGATTTTGACCCAGTTTTTCAAGGAATAAAAAATTGTGTGTTACTTTTTATGACCCCCAAAGAGCCATATAGTACTATTTTTGAAAAATTATTTGATGACTGAGAAGGTAATACAAAATAAAGGCAAACCAAAAGAGTTAAAGGAGACAAGTTGAAGTGAGTGAAGCTAAGTCACATAAAGAGTAAGAATCTGGGACAGGCAAAAGTAGCTAATCAAGACTCAAAGACACTATTTCTCCAGGAAGTCTGGGATGTGCTCAGAAATGAAATGCTTCTTTGGTGCCATTGCTCAAAACATTTTGTCTGCTTTCCAACCACAGCTTGGGACCTTGAATTCCTATTCCAGTAAGTGAAAGACAAACTGGTCCCTAATCCTCTCCTATTAGAATGAATGACTTTCACATGTTTAAATTTGTCTGGATTGCATCCTTCCTATATAACATCTCTGTAAAACAAACCTGTAAAGTACAGCCCCACAATGCAGTTGGCACCTTGTTTACTGCTGAGTTGAAACCTGAACTAGAAACAGTCTGGTTCATAATGTTCTTGTACATTTGTTCAACCATAAAGTGGAACAGTGATATTGTTTTCCTCATCAGCCTAGAAAATAAAACTCTAGAAGGAGGATGCTTCTCTGAAAGGCTGGCCATGCAAATCTAATCAGTCCAGGTAATTGAAACGCAAAACAAATCCAAAATAGCAGGTGGAATTTACTCATTAAATACAAGGACAACATATTGGGCATGGAGGCACATTGTTAGGATGGGCATTGAAATATCCTAAGACAGGATGGTGGAATAAAAAAAGAAACTGTGATCAGGAGGGTTAGATTTTATATCTAAATGCACCTCCAAGTACACAAAAAAAATCCAGAAATAATAAACATAATGGTAGATGGCATGTACATCAAGACTACGATTCTCCTTTTGTCTCTCTCACACTTATATCTTGCAGGTCTTTTTTCTGTTTCTCCCCCTTCTTTTTTTCTCATTCATACAAACAATTTTTTAACAGCAGGTCAGGGCAGTGGCAGCTGTCCTAGCAATAAACAAATTTGCACTGGCAGCTGCCGAAAGAAGACATCAAGGCTTAGAAGCTTTACCTCCCAGCTCAGCTGTTTATTTACCTTGCCCACTTTCTTCCTGGCCAGACTGTTCTGCTTCCTCATCAGACAGACTCCTAGAGGGGGGCTGGCTAATTTAGCCTTACTGTTATTGTTATTGTACTGTTATTGTATTGTATTGTATTGTACTGTTATTGTCTCCAGGTTTCATTCCACAATGTGTCAGGAAATGCACTTATCATAGCTGGGATGCAAAAATGCAAATAGCTAATGGATGGCAGCAAAGAGATATGGAAAACTCTATCTGCCGCCATCTTGAGGCAATGGACATTGAGACAAAGAGGGATAATTTCTGTGTTAAAGAGAACAAACTCACAAAAATTTCTTTCAAATTAGGTTATATAAAGTCACTGTAGGGAGAAAAAAAGCTTAAACACCGTGTTAATTGTAAGCAAATCCAATAACATTTTTCCAGTCCTGATGTCAAGAAACCCAAAAAGAACCACTAGAATTAAGAACATATCCCACTGTAACCCTGATCAAATAAACCAACTTTGTGGGTTTTTTATATAAACAATCTTGTTTTATAATCCATTCAAATGATAGTTGATGTTCATTTCAAATTTCTTGAAAAAGTTAAACTTCCTTTTTTGAAATTATTCCAATTATTTTCTGAGTTTGTCATTGTTATTCTCCTAATTTTTAAAGCATCATCCAGCAGTATTTTATGTCCAATGACAAATTCTTGTTCAAATTCTTCATGTTGTTCTCAGATAAAATTTGTTGCATAACAAATTTTTCTGAAGGATCCATCTTCAGACAGTTCAACAGTCTGTTCTCAAGAAAATACAATGCAACTAACATTATTGATTCAAAGTTTTGATGCAGATCCTCAAAAATGTCTCTGAATGCCATTATCTTGCTTGTCTTGTTATGTCTCCACTAATGAAAATAGTTTTTCTTGCCCATGAAAATGCATTTATTCTCTAAAATTAATTTCAGTGTCTTAATATTCAAAATACAATATTTCAATTAGATCCAATATTCTGAGCCTTTAATCCATTGAAAACTTTCTACAGCCAAAACCTCCTTTTACTTTTGGCTGTACATTTTAAATTCTTAACAATTATAAAAATACAACTTCATTTTCTAATATTAAGTATTGAAGCACTCAGCCAGTGCTTCCAGTCTTGTCACTTTGAAGGTGTCTAGATTCTTTAAAACTATTAATAGACAATTTCCAAAAGTGATTACCAAGTGAAGTGTAAACTTAGTGTACCATGGAAGGCTCCATTTACAAATGGCGCAAGTACAACAAATTCCTTCAGCTCCTAATTCTCTCAGCCTGCTCTGCAGTCTCCTAGTGAGAAGCAACCATAGGGGGCTATCTTAACCCATAGCTTGGGTTATCTTACGTCATCTCTTTGTCCAGAGGTCCCAATCAACTTATGGACTCCCTGTTGTTTGTTCTTAGCTGCAAATATCAGTTCTTTTTTTTGCACAGCCATATTCAGTCAGCCATCCTTGCCTGGAAGTCACTGTAATTTCTCTCTTGCCTTAACGATATACTACTTATTCTTTGTACTTATTAATGCCATTCTTTAAAACAGCATTAAAATTATACATGCTACTCTTTCACAAAGGACTCATCTTGAAACATCAGTATTACAGTATTTAGCTTTGAAGTGCCATTTTTTCTTTCAGTGTTATTAGGTTGTCTCCCATCTCCTTGCAATAAGTAAACCAGTTTTATGATTTTCACCATTGTTCAAAAATTGTTTTTCTTTCTGCCAAGCAACCAATTTATCCTTGGTGGTACATTCTTCCCCCACCCCACCTTTTTTTCCCCTCTGCATCATCATTTTCTTTGCTTGCTTTGACTTTCTGCATAGTTCATTACAGCTTTGTTTTTATATCCTCCTCGGTGGATTTAGTAACTCAGTAAAAACCTAGAAAGCTGCCCTAGAAAAGTGCACACACCAATCCTTTTGATGTTTGCATTTTGTGTGACAGCTTGCTGAAATTTGTCAGTGCTCCGAAAGGCTTCTGAACTTCTCTGCTGTTCAGTCAACTGCTGCCAGACATCAGGCTAAAAGCAGCCAGATCTGTCACAAATGAACAGATCATTAAAAGCAGCAGGTGAAACGTGACCTCGCTGGGCTTCACATGTTCTGCATGGAAAAAGAAACCATAAGAATTAGTCTTCCAATAAGAACTGGCTTGCCCCTTTATAATCCCAAATGGGTTTCATGGGAAGGATGGGCAAATGCTTCAAAAAAGGAACAATTCTGAAGTAGCAAAAGTTCAAGAATATTTTTATTTGAAAGATACTGTTTTTTCCCCCCACAGGAGTAGGGAATTACCTTTCTATGGAAAAATATTTCTCTTACTTTTCCTCAAAGCTTAAATCTGTTTCTTCATCTGCTTCACTAAAACAAGTAGCAAATTTTGAATTTGTGCTTTTGAATATAGGATTTTTAAATATGTTTTCTTGGTATGATTCAAATACGATGAATTACTACAGTGAGAACATGTTTTGGGGAGGGGTGGGGTTGCTTAACATATCCCAAACTAAGAAACCCTCATGCAATATAGAGGGATCTCTTTGTGGGCTGATTCTGGAAAACAAGGATGAGATACTGTGATTGTTTTTGAAAATATGTGACATATATGATCTACAATGACATAACCCACAATTGTGCATGGTTTGCTTTCTGTAGAGATCTTGTGCACATTTAGACATCTGTTTAAAATGTTCCGCTGCTTACCCCATAATTTTGGGCTGTCATCAAGCTATCCACATTTTTGGCTTCTGAGTGCCCTAAGGCATGTTTGTTGAGGGGTCCCCCACTCCACCACCCCTTTTTCTTGGCTTTATGTTGGCAGGGAGAATCTGGAAAATTTTAAGTGCTTTGTATTGAAGCACTTAAAGATGGTCCAGAGGTGTCACTGGTACAGAAGATGGCAGCAAGAATCAACTGGAAGCAGACATTATGAACATAGAATAACTCTTCTCATTTCTGTTCCTTATCGTGGCTTTCCATTTTTTTATTCATTGGGTTTTTTTTCCTTTTGGTCCATTTCAAAGAGTTGATTTTGACATATAAAATTTTAAATAGTTTGAGGTCCCAAGTTTCTTTAAGAACACTTGTTTTATATTTATTTTTTCCTTTAATATTTTATAAATAACTCAAGATGGTGAATGTACATAATATTCCTACCTCCTCCTATTCCCCTCCTAATAACAACTCTGAAAGCTCTGAAAGTCACTCACCCAATTTCCATGCCTAAGAAGGGACTAGAAATCACAGTCTCCCAGTTTCTAGTCTGGTGCCTTAATCTCTAGACCAAATTGGCTCTGATTTCAATTATTTATCATAAATTTATATTTATAAAATTATTTATAATGTATTTATTTCAAGAAAAGTGACATGATTTCCTTAATTTAACACATGCTTTTAACTTTCACTACATGACTAAATGAAGTTATATTACTTTTATTCTACTGGGCATCAGTGATTGCATTATTATTTGTAATATTTTAACTTCTTATTGTTTGTCATTCAAGAAATGTATTCGTATACACCTGCACATACCACATGCACATTCTCTTACAGAAAGAAGTGAAGGGAGAATATCAAACACTTTTGAATTAAGAACTTAAAACATGATAAAAAAAGATTTTATATATCTAAAACATGCCTCAAGTGAGATGCCAATTATCTGCAGAGAATCCAGAGAATAAGAAGTGATTCATCAGGTAGGTGACAGAAAAAGTATTTACGAGGTAAATTACTTTAGTTCCCCCTTTTTTCCTTACCAGCATTTGAAAATATATTTTTCTCCTTTCCCATTTCAGTTGATAATTGGCACAAACAAAACTTTTAGTACTAGGCATTTAATAGTTGAATTGTTCCATTCCTTGAAACTGAGGTCTCCTGAAGCACATGCTTCAAGCTTTCAAGCTTTGATTATTCTTATCATAAGAGTAGACTTATAAAGAGACCTTTATAAAAACAGAAAGTGTAATGTATTTGAACTTTGAGAGGGAATTTTGGGCGGGAAAATTGCACGTTGCTGATTGGTTGAAGCCTCAACCAAAAGAGTATTTAAAGAGGGTTTTTTGCCGTTTGTGTTTGCTGGGGTCACAATAAACTAAAGAGCTGTTGTCACTCACTGGTCTCCTGCCTCTTCACTGCCTGAACCTAACATTGGCGACGAGGATGGGATGTTGAGGCAGTGAGATTGTGAAAAGAGCTGACGGAACCAGGAATTTGCAAACCCAGCCAGTTCTCGAAGGCGGAAAATAGCGATGTCCAGCTACACGCCACCAGCGCCATTTGACCCAGCAAAGGAGAAATGGGGGTCGTACATGGCTCGTTTCGAGTGTTTCCTCGAAGCAAACGAACTACAGGGAGTCTCGGATAATCGGAAGCGAGCATACTTCCTGAGCCACTGTGGTCCAGAGGTCTTCGATACGGCGGAGTCACTCTCAGAGCCAACGCCGGTACAATTGGTACCGTGGCAGACACTACAAACAACACTTCGAGCGCACTACGCACCGGTACCCTCAAAGTTCGTCCAACGGTTCAAGTTGAGGCAACGGGTACAGCGAGAGGGCGAATCAATAAGTGTGTACATGGCCGCGTTGAGGAAAGCCGCAAACCACTGTGAGTACAGAGATTTGGAGGATTCCCTACTCGAACAACTCATTTGTGGGGTCAGGGACATCAGACTACAAAGGCGGCTGCTGTCTAAAAGCAACCTGACTTTAGCGATAGCCCTGGACGAAGCCAGAGCTCATGAGATGTCCACCAAGGCGGCGGAGACCTTGCAAAAGCCAAATGCGCAGGGTGCCGGGACAAAGACTACACCGGTCCACAGTGAGGAAGTCCAGGCCGAATCGGAAGTTGAGGAAGAGGAAGAGGTGTTCCACACCGGGAGGCTGGAGAGAGGTGACCGGGACGAATGTGTGAGTTGTGGGGGGCAACACCAACGGCAAAACTGCAGATTCAAGGACGCGGTTTGTTGGCGGTGTGAAAAAAAAGGACACATAGCTCGGGCCTGCCGAGCCCCCCAGCCTTCCCACCAAAAATTCAAACCGACCAATCAGAGCGCGGGAGCAGCGAAGTGGCCCGGGTTTGGTCCATTTAAAAAGGGCGCGAAGTTAAACCAGACCACTGTGAGAGTGGGCCACGCATCGACACGACTAGAGAAGAAAATATTTACCCAAGTCTACATTGAAGGGATGCAGTGCCCAATGGAAGTAGACACTGGGTCGTCAATCACAATTATGTCCTGGGACACCATCGTGAGAGACTTGCCAGCCATCGCAAAACGTCAGCTACAAACCCAGAAGCTGAGAGTGCAGGACTACCAAGGGAATCGGATCCCTGTTCGAGGAGTCACATCCGTCCAAGTCAAATATGGACAATTCAAAAAGACCCTGCCAATCACCATAGTAAACGGAACTCTACCGAGCTTGCTAGGGCTGGACTGGTTCCGAGCTTTGGGCATGGGAGTGACCGGGGTCCACAGGAGCGATGTCATCCTCAGAGACGAACTACTGAAGGAGTTCGAGGACGTTTTCAAGGATTGCCTGGGCAAGTACGTGGGGACCCCTATTTCTTTCAACCTTGACCCCCAAGTCGCCCCCATCCGGTTAAAGGCTAGGAGGGTTCCATTCGCCCTAAAGCCCAAAATTGACCGAGAATTAGACAAGCTAGTAAGCCAGGGAATACTAGTCCCCGTCGATCATGCAAAATGGGAGACACCCATAGTAACCCCAGTCAAACCGGACGGATCGGTCCGGATTTGCACTGACTACAAAGCAACGCTTAACAAAGCATTGCAGAAAAGTGCATACCCCGTTCCAGTGGTGCAACATTTGCTGCACTCATTAGGGCAAGGGCAGGTCTTCGCCAAACTCGATTTGGCCCAAGCCTACCAGCAGCTACCTGTAGATAGCAGCACAGCCGAGGCGCAGACAATTGTCACGCACCGCGGGGCTTTCAAATGTACGCGACTCCAGTTCGGAGTTAGCGTGGCCCCAGGGCTCTTCCAGAACCTAATGGAGCGATTATTACAGGGCCTACCAGGAGTGGTACCATACTTCGATGATGTATTGGTATCAGCTGAAAACTTAGAGGAACTCGGGGTAAAACTAAGGAAGGTGTTGGGCATTTTTAGGTCTGCTGGGCTTAAAGTTAAGCTCAACAAATGCCACATTGGGGTGAAATCTGTAGAATTCCTAGGATACCGAAGAGACAGGGAAGGGATCCACCCCACGGAGAGCAAGGTACGGGCCATTAGAAGGCCCCAGCCCCCAAAAATAAAACAGAATTACAGGCATTCTTGGGGCTTGTTAATTTCTATGCGGTATTCTTGAAGAATAAAGCAACAGTAGCCGAACCGCTACATAAGTTGCTAGCAAAGAAAGCTGTGTGGTCCTGGGGGAGAGAAGAGGCTAGGGCATTTGAGGGGGTAAAAAACCTTTTGTCCAGCGATAGCCTCCTCATCCAGTACAATGGCACGTTGCCACTAGTGGTAGTTTGCGATGCTTCACCATATGGGGTGGGGGCGGTGCTCAGCCATAGGTTACCGAATGGAACAGAAGCCCCTATAGCGTATTATTCCCGGACGATGTCCTCTGCGGAAAGGAACTACAGCCAGTTAGATAGGGAAGTGCTGGCCATAGTCTCCGGGGTTAAGAAATTCCACGAATACTTGTTCGGGCGAGATTTCGAGATAGTCACGGACCACAGACCCCTTCTAGGACTCTTAGCGGGTGACCGCCCAACACCCGTGGTACTTTCTTCCAGGCTGACCCGATGGACTATTTTCCTAGCGGCATACTCCTACAAATTGCTCCACCGCCCAGGAAAAGACTTAGGGCATGCGGACGCTCTGAGCAGATGCCCTTTACCAGAGACAATTGAAGACCCCACCCCGGGGACACCCGTCTTGCTAATTGACTCTTTGGACTCTGGCCCAGTCACATCCAAGCAGGTGGCTAGGGCATCTTACAGGGACATTACAATACGGACTGTAATCGGTTGGGTACAAAGGGGTTGGCCCACTGCGCCGGGCGAGCGTTTCAAAGACTTTGTGAAAAAACGATCAGAGCTGTCGGTTCAAAGGGGGTGTCTGTTATGGGGGGATAGGGTAGTTATCCCAGAAAAATTATGCGAAAATGTGTTGGAACTGTTGCATGTGGGCCACCCAGGGATTGTGAGGATGAAGAGTTTAGCGAGGAGTTATGTATGGTGGCCCTTAATGGATAAGGACATCAGCGACAGGGTAGGGAAATGCCAATCCTGCCAAGAGTCGAAGTCGCTACCCCCTACAGCCCCAGTTAGAGAGTGGGAGAAACCCCAGGGGCCATGGTCCAGGATTCACATAGATTTTGCGGGGCCGTTCCATGGGCAGACCTTTTTAATTGTAATAGATGCCTACTCAAAATGGTTATTTATTTATTTATTTATTTGATTTCTATATCAGAAATCATCCTCATGAAAAGCACAACGGCCGAAGCAGTAATCACAGTCCTAAGGCATCTATTTGTGACACACGGCCTGCCCGACACCCTAGTCTCTGACAATAGCCCGCAATTCACGGCAAACCAGTTTGAGGGGTATTTAGCGGGAGAGGGCATCAGACATGTCCTCTCGGCGCCTTTCCACCCGGCGACGAAAGGACTTGCAGAACGTTTCGTTCGGAGCACCAAGGAAGCACTATCTAGGATAAGTCCAGGCGACTGGCAAACGAAGATAGACACTTTCCTGGCCGTCCAACATAGGACCCCTTGTGTAACAACTGGCCGCAGCCCAGCAGAACTCTTAATGGGCAGGAAACTCAGGTGCCCACTAGACCGACTAAACCCAACTTATACCCCAGACGGGTACAAGGGTATTCAAGAAAAAACCAGGGAAATGACAGTGGGTGACCCAGTATGGGCACACAACTATAGCGAGGGCCCAACATGGTTAAAGGGGGAAATTCTGGGCATAACCGGACCCAAATCATACGTAGTAGACATGGAGGACGGCCGGGTATGGAAACGCCACATAGACCAGTTAAGAAAACGTACACCAAACAAACTAGAAACCAAACAACCAGGCCCTGACTACCAATTGTTTGAATCTGCAGCTGACTCAAACCTGAGGCGAGCGAAGGACTTATCTGATTCCGATGAAGTCCAGCGACGCCAACCGGTTCCTCCTGAAGGCAACAGGAACGACTCAGCCAATAATCCAGGGCCGGACGGCCTAGAGGAGGAGCTGGGAGGAACAAACAGTCCCTCCGACCAGCTCGACTCTCTCCCAGAGAATGAATGGCGCAAGTCTGAAAGAGTTAGGAGACGCCCTGTCTACCTGCGTGACTACGTAGAGAAATAGCATGCAAATATTATGTAAATAGAGGTACAAAGCGTTCTGGGAGGGAAGGAGTGTAATGTATTTGAACTTTGAGAGGGAATTTTGGGCGGGAAAATTGCACGTTGCTGATTGGTTGAAGCCTCAACCAAAAGAGTATTTAAAGAGGGGTTTTTGCCGTTTGTGCTTGCTGGGGTCACAATAAACTAAAGAGCTGTTGTCACTCACTGGTCTCCTGCCTCTTCACTGCCCGAACCTAACAGAAAGGTATTCTTACTTCTTTGGGCCCCAGCACAGTTCAGAAGGACTGATGTGAAACTTTTATCACAGACCTAAAATAAAATAAAATAAAATAAGAAATAATAATAATAATAATAATAATAATAATAATAATAATAATAATAATAATAATAATAATAATAATAATAATAATAATAATAATAATTTAATTTGTATACCGCCCTTCTCCCGAAGGACTCAGGGCGGTGAACAGGCAGATAAAATAACAACGATACATTTCAATAAAAACAATATTTAAAAAAACTTATTCCAATAGCCTAAATTTAAAATACTATACAAAATATAAAATAAACCCCAATAAAATCCGTATTTAAAAAACCCTATTAAGCCAGTCCTGCTCGAAAGAATAAATATGTTTTAAACTCGCGGTGAAAGGTCCGGAGGTCTGGAAGTTGTCGAAGTCCTGGGGGAAGCTCATTCCAGAGGGTAGGTGCCCCCACAGAGAAGGCTCTCCCCCTGGGGGTCGCCAGCCTGCACTGTTTGGCTGACGGCACCCTGAGGAGGCCCTCTCTATGAGAGCGTACCGGCCGGTGGGAGGCATGTGGTAACAGAAGGTGGTCCTGAAGATATCCCGGTCCTATGCCAGGGAGCGCTTTAAAGGTGGTAACCAACACCTTGAAGTGCACTCGGAAAACCACAGGTAGCCAGTACAGCCTGCGCAGGATCGGTATTATATGGGAGCCATGAGTGGCTCCCTCTATCACCCGCGTGGCTGCATTCTGAACTAACTGAAGTCTCTGGGTGCACCTCAAGGGGAGCCCCATGTAGAGAGCGTTACAGTAGTCCAGGCGAGAAGTGACGAGGGCGTGAGTGACCGTGCATAAGGCATCCCGGTCTAGAAATGGGCGCAACTGGCGGACCAGGAGAACCTGGTAAAAAGCTCTCCTGGAGACGGTCGCCAAGTGATCTTCAAAAGACAACCGTCCATCCAGGAGAACCCCCAAATTGCGCACCCTCTCCATTGGGGCCAATGATTCGCCCCCAACAGTCAGCCGCGGTTGCAGCTGACTGTACCGGGATGCCGGCATCCGCAGCCACTCAGTCTTGGAGGGGTTGAGCTTGAGCCTGTTTCTCCCCATCCAGACCCGTACAGCCTCCACCCACCGAGACAACACTTCAACAGCTACATTGGGGTGGTCAGGGGTGGAAATGTACAGCTGGGTGTCATCCGTGTACAGTTGATAACTCACCCCAAAACCACTGATGACCTCGCCCAGCGGCTTCATGTAGATGTTGAACAGGAGAGGCGAGAGAACCGACCCCTGTGGCACCCCACAAAGGAGGCGCCTCGAGGTCAACCTCTGCCCCCCTGCCAACACCGTCTGCGATCGGTCGGAGAGATAGGATGAGAACCACCGAAACACGGTGCCCCCCACACCCAATCCCTCCAACCGCCGCAGCAGGATACCATGGTCGATGGTATCAAAAGCCGCTGAGAGATCAAGGAGAACCAGGGCAGAGGAATAACCTCTATCCCGGGCCCTCCAGAGGTCATCCACCAATGCGACCAAAGCTGTCTCCGTGCTGTACCTGGGTCGGAAACCGGACTGGAACGGGTCTAGATAGACAGATTCATCCAGGTACTGGGGTAACTGGTGTGCCACCACACTCTCAACAACCTTCGCCACAAAGCGAAGGTTGGAGACTGGACGATAGTTACTCAAAACAGCTGGGTCCAGGGAAGGCTTCTTGAGGAGGGGTCTCACCACCACCTCTTTCAAGATGGTGGGAACAACACCCTCCCTCAGAGAAGCGTTAACAATCCCCTGGAGCCAGCCTCGTGTAACCTCCCGGGTGGCCAGCACCAACCAGGAGGGACACGGGTCCAATAAACATGTGGTGGCATTCAGCCGCCCCAGCAACCTGTCCACAAAAAACACCTTCCCTTTGCTCTTTTCCCCCCTGAATCTTGACTGCTTGTAGCCTGCCTTTCTTCAATGTTGTACATCTTAGAAGACGCAAAGCATGCATGAGCCTGTCTGATAAAACTATACTGTGGCCATCAATAGTGGGTTTCAAATCCTGTCGCTACTGGTTCTCTCGTGGATGCGTGTGTGTGTGTGTGTGTGCAATGCTTCTGTGCATCCGGGTGAGTGGGCAGAACCTCCCACCACCGCCTCTACTGGTTTGCCCGATCTGAGGCAAACCGGTAGCAACCCACCACTTGTGGCCATCCACATCGGTATTTCTCAATCTTAGCAACATTAAGAAGCTTGGATGTTTAATTCACTGAATTCTCCAGCCAGCATGGTTTAGATCAGGGGTCACCAGCCTTTCAGACCTCAGGGACCACTTAATTCATAATTTTAAATCCCGCGGACCATTAATATGAATTTTAAAAAAATATAAATAGTATTTAGTGCAACATAAAAATGCAAATAATTTTTCTGTGGACCACCAAAATTTTCTCACGGACCACCAGTGGTCCATAGACCACTGGTTGGTGACCACTGGTTTACATTATGTAGAGACAAGTAGCTGATGGTAGGGAAATGTAAAACTTAATCATAACACCACTAATTGCTTGCACTCTTGTACATTGTTCTCGTCAGCAGTTGTTATTATTCTTTCAAAGATAACAAGATTTTATAGGCTTTCTGCAAAGACATCGCCTTGGGTAACCCTGAGATCAACAGATCTTCTGCAGCAGCAGACTCTCCATTGGTAGTTCTGAGAATGTGGCAGGGAAGGATCGCAACTGAATTTTCCTGAATGAAATCTGTGGTAGTTAAGTTCTAGACTTGCTTCTGTCTTTCCATTTCTGTGGGCAGTTGAGTCGCTACGTCTCCCAGTTGTGCTTTTATTTCAGGAGCTGGATGTGTAATTTTCCCTCATCGTTCTGGCATGAAATTGGTCTGATTGAAACAGTACACCTGGGAAAGCTCTAGATACTTTTTACCCCTCATATTTCCATAAGGAGTTTTCAAAACAGTAATGATGGTGCCATATTTTGTCTGGCTAGGAATGGGTTTCAGTCAACTGTTCACTAAGAATTGTCAGTTATCCAAGCTATCTAATCACCTATCCCCATTTTGCAGCACATACTGTATCTATTTCTTTGTAACTGGTTACATCAAAGAGTTATCACTTTCAATCCCTTTTCATAACTTTTGAGAAGAAGATACACAAAGGAAACATTAAATCTAGCACTGGTAGTCATTCACAAAACTAATTCAGCCATTCTGGAACATAGCAGCATCTTGGTACATGCATGTGCCTTCTGTTCATATGTTAGGTCCTTTATACCAGATGGATTCTGAAAACATCGCATTGAATTAAGTAACATATATCTGTTGCATATATTGTTTGGCTCCACATAATCATACTATGTGCTTCACATTTAAATTCCTCTATTTTACTTCTAAGTGTACTCAGAACAGTAGTCAAAATAAAATATAGGTAAAAGTAAAGATTCCCTTCACATATATGTGCTAGTCATTCCTGACTCTAGAGGGCGGTGCTCATCTCCTTTTCAAAGCTGAAGAACCAGCGCTATCTGAAGACGTCTCCGTGGTCATGTGGCCGGCATGACTAAACACCAAAGGCTCACGGAACGCAATTACCTTCCCACCAAAGGTGGTCCCTATTTTTCTACTTGCATTTTTACATGCTTTCAAACTGCTAGGTTGGCAGAAGCTGGGACAGGTAACGGGAGCTCACCCCATTACGTGGCACTAGGGATTCAAACCGCTGAATTGCAGACCTTTCGATCAACAAGCTCAGTGTCTTAGCCACTAAGCCACCCTAAAATAAAATATAAATTGATAGAATAAAGGCAACATGCCACAAAAGACACATTTTGCTTCCTTGTTAATTTTTTCTCTCAAACTAACTCAAACGAAGATGCTAAAGGTGTCTGGACTTCATACTTGAACTCTCATGGCCTCCTCCTCAGACTGGTTGCAGTTTTGCATTATAGTGCTCACTACTAATCACTTGAAAGCACCACACGAGAGGGTCTCATTTTTGTGGCATCCAATCAGCATAGATAACCCCCATACATTTGGTTTTTATATAAATTCAACTTTTTATTGGGATTTGCACTCATAGGCCTTGCATCTGATAACTATAATTTAGTATGGGTGGTGTTAGAGCTATCTTTGGCCTGGGTGTCAACAGCTTGTAGGAAGGGAGATCTAAAACACTATTAGTAATCTGTAGATAGGTGATCTATGACTTTGTTACTCAATATATGGCTGCAGTAGAAATAATCAAAAAATTAAATTCAGTCATGTGATGATTTGACTTATGACCAGAACAACTTTCAAAGGAAATTCCAGTTTCAGTTGTGATAGTAAGGATTATCTGTATGTTTTAATTTAAAAACCAAGCAAAAATAAATATAAATAAAACATTAGGTCAATACCTAAAAAGTTTCCTTTAAAAAATACAGGATAATATGAGAAAGCCATCACGGTGTAATAAGCAGTAATTAATTTCTATCAGAATGCTGTTTCTTTTTATGAAAAAGTATAAATATCATGCAATCAATTTTGTACATGCATTTCCTTTCTCCTTTTTTAGTAGAAAAAGTGGTTATTATATCAGCTATTCCCATCTTCTCATCTATATGGAAAAAAACCCATTTATATATTGCGTCTTAGAGAATTTTGGCAATTCTTCCATTAGTAGGTAAATAACCATATCGTAGCACTAAATAAGTGAGCATCCACATTGTTGCAGGGTTAAAAAAAAAAAGGTGAGTGATTTACAAGTAATTACGTTTCCTTAATAACCTGCATTATTGAGGCTCTCAATTTTACATTTGGAATTGTCTTCTCATTTTTAATATTGCCATTACTGCATTGATCATATTGATTTAAGTATACTTTGTTTCCATCATGAGAAGGCCTTGCCAGGCAGAAAATTTCCAGAAAATATGACAATAAAAATGATTCTCCATTTTAGGTTTTATATTGTTATTTTCTGGTCTTATGGCTGTAATAAAGATACTTGAGTTGATTTCACATTAACAGTGATTAAATTTTTTTTGAAATAGGTCCAAACTACAGTTGCTTAAATCAGGCCCAATTTATATGTTATAACTGTAGTGAGGAAGATACTGAAAATCATTCCTATGTGATGGAACTTTCTTATTTTCACAAAACTTTTGAAAACATCTGATCACCTATACCTGTTCAATCACATACAGGTCCTGGCTAATAGACACAATATACAACATACAATGTTTCCATGGAAACACTGCATGTAACTTGGCAAGAGTACATGACGAAAATTTTCAAACTAGGAAATATACCATTGCGGCTAAGATAGTAAAGAGTTATAACATTTAGACTGGCCTTTGGGTGCCTAAAATAGAATGTGTTGTCATTCATACTCCAGCTGGATTTCATTTTATTTAATCCAAATATCTTCACATACCAGTTTTGGAATAGCATCAATGAGGTCTTTGGTTTTGTCTGGAATGTATTTGTCGCCTCTTGCCAGATGCCCTGTTTTGTGGCTGGCCATGATTACAGAGAAATAGCAGAGCAAAATGCTGTGGGTGTTGCAAAGGGCCAGAATTCTCTGGGGACTGACAGTATTTTCCTATTATTACTTTTTGCAGAAAAAGTTTCAATCTGTCGGGATAGAGGCCATATCCGGTTGTTTCTTTCATATCTGGGGGTCCCGTACAAGTGAAAAATATTTCTACATTCTGAAAGAGGAAAGAGCGTGATTCTCAGGCTGAGAAATATAGAAAGGAAAGTAAGATCAAGAATGTCCTTAAATTATTTGAATGAAAAGCTATTCTGTCAAAGAACTGGAATTAGGAAGGGTGGAGAGAGAAGCAGGAAAGAATAAGGAGAAAAAAATTCTAAGTTTTTCTTCCTTCTTCTTTATGAACACTCTGCCATAACCATTGTGATAGCATTAATCATGTTTAAATTTCAAGGGGAGGCGAAACAGCATCTGTTATCCCTTACTGATGATAAAAGTGAGATGTTGGGCTGTAACTATACTTTTCCTATTATTAATGCCATATCTATAGCTCCCTGCACTTTTTATCACATTTTCATGCCTTGATTCCATTTTATAACAACAGCCAACATAAGGTTAACAACCTCTTTTTGCTATTGACCTTGCCAAATGTTTCAAGACACTCTGCCTTTCTGCCTTTATTATTATAATGTATCCAAGCAAAGTCTGCTAAATATGGCACCTGTTCTTGAGAGAAAATGTCTACATTGACTTAATATGATTCAAAGTTGAAGTTTCATCTTGGTTGAAATTGTCCATGCATTTTACATGCCTATAGAAATACTTATAGAGCAGATTTGAAAAGAAAAACAAAACTGAGTTGCACTGAATAGAATATTAAACTTAAATGCAGAAGGTTGGCATTGTATTATAACTCAAAATATTTATATTTCAAGGTGGCAGTGAGGATAGTATAGAATGCATAATTGTGAATCTTCATATCTGATATTAAAATCAATGGAGCTCTCGCCAGTTAAAATTCCCAATGTTTGTAGAGATTCTCAGTGATCCAGGTCATGGTTGTCCTAAAGGTGCTTTTTCAGGAGGCAACTGGATTTCCTTGTTTTTTCTTTTGAAGACGTTTTGTTTCTCATCCAAGAATGAGAAGCTGAACATCTTCAAAAGAAAAAACAAGAAGGTCCAGTTGCCTCCTGAAAAAGCACCTTTGGGACAGTGGTTCTTAACCTTTTCTTCACCATAGATATCCCCCTTTAAATACCTTTTGTGGCCATGGATTATGGTCACGGATGCCCAAAACTCAAGATTTAAATAAAAAAAAATCTTCACATCTTCACGGATCCCTGTGATAACATCAGGGCCCCCAAGGGGTGTACGGACCACAGGTTGAGAATCATTGGGATATTACATTCCTCTTGTAATCTTATGAAAGTCTTTAAAATATTGTCAACAATTAACTGATAAAGAGTCACTATCCCACTTTAACCCATTTTTAAAAAGTTTTTCCTGACATTTTTATACAGGAGTTATACCAGATATTTGTTTCTCCATTAAGTTTGTTAATGGAAAGCATTTTGTCCTGACAGAAGAACTATGTCTAATTTGTTTGTACAATAACTGAGGAACAACTGTATCTCGAAATTTTGAAGCCCACATAGTACATCTTGTGTCAGTAAACTGAAAATGTCATTGAATGCAGGATATGTATACTTGTGTGGGAACATAAGCTACAATTACATTTAATGTGTATGATGCTGAGCGGGCCAACAAGACAAAAGGACAGAAGATGTTTACTGATGCAGTACCAAACATACTAAAATGTTTAATAGAACATTTAACATGATTACTAAAATATACTAAAATGATATACTAAAGAAAATTTTCCATTACAGTAAGGTTCGGTAAATTTAAACAGGACTATTTCTATGTCTCCTTCAGTCTCAGTCTTCCACTACTCTATTTTTAGAGGAAAAATAATGCAGAATTTTCTGAACTACTTGAATCCATTTTCATTTCATGCACAAAGCATGAGGCATGGAAGCCAAAAGCTAAAGTTATTCTTATTATGGCTATATATAAATATTTTGTATTTGGGGAACAATTTACAAATGGAATATACAAAATGCCTACTACAGGCTTTTAATATTCAAACAGAAAAAGTCAAGAGACTTAGAAAAAATATAAATGTGGAAAGAATCCAAGGCCCCATTAGCAAAGAAATTGGAGAATCCAGAAAAGGGTTGTGCGCCATTTGAAAATGATTCAGAAGGCGTACTTTGGATTGTGTGCAACAACAGCATCTCTTTGTTGTTCATTAAATAGCAACCACATTTGTGTTACTCTGAAAAAAAACAACCCCAGTATGTTTATTTAGGCTTGTGCAGAAAACTTAAAAGGATGGAAAGGCTGAAAAAGGACGTGGGCGCTCTAGTTAAAAGATGTGCTGCTGCTGTGTGAAGTCAGAAACATTTCCATCTTCAGTCTCTTGTCAATCCCACATCAAAAGGATCCTCAAAAAAGAAAAAATTGAAGATTTGAAATCTAGCCCTCTTAATGTTGGGTAACTCACACAAAGCAGTCCTTAACACCTAAAAGGCCTTTTCATACCTCAGAGTCAAGCAAACTATTAGGTTCACTCTTGCTCCTAATACTGTGTCCAGTTTTGATCTCCATAATTTAACAAAGATGCTGAGACTCCAGAGAGAGTGCAGAGAAGAGCAAGAAAAATAATTAGGGGAATGGAGGCTAAAGCATCTGAAGAATGGTCGCAAGAACTGGGCATGGCTAGTCTAGTGAAGAGAAAGACTAGTGTTGACATGATAGCAGTGTTCCAATATCTAAGGGGCTGCCACAAGGAAGAGCAGTCAAACTATTTTCCAAAGCACTGGAAGGCAGAATAAGAAGTAATGGATCGAGACTAATCAAGGAGAGAACCAACGTGGTGGCTCAGGCTGTAAGATAGCCTGTTATTAAAACAAAGCAGCCTGCAATTACTGCAGGCTCAAATCCCATCAGGCCCAAGGTTGACTCAGCCTTCCATCCTTTATAAGGTAGGTAAAATGAGGACCCAGATTGTTGGGGGGGGCAATAAGTTGACTTTGTAAATATACAAATAGAATGAGACTATTGCCTTACACACTGTAAGCCGCCCTGAGTCTTCGGAGAAGGGCAGGATATAAATGTAAATAAATTGGAAAAAAACAAACGTAGAGCTAAGGAAAAATTTCCTGACAGTTAGAACAATTATTCAGTGGAATAACTTGCTTCCAGAAGTTGTGGGTGCTCCAACACTGGAGGTTTTTAAGAAGAGATTAGACAACTATTTGTTTGAAATGATATAGGGTTTCCTGCTTGAGCATGGGCTTGGACAAGGAGACCTCCAAGGTCCCTTCCAACTCTGTTATTCTGTTGCTCTGATAAGTCTGTGAGTGGATTTGGATGGGGGCAGGGGTGGAAATTCCAGACAAAAATCTCTAGAAAAGTGGTATAACATGTTCAGTGGTGGGATTTAAAATTTTTACTACAAGTTCTGTGGGCATGGCTTGGTGGGTGTGGCCTGGCTTGGTGGGCATGGCTCGGTGGGCATGGCAAGGGAAGGATACTGTAAAATCTCCATTCCCTCCCCACTCCAGGGGAAGGTTACTGCAAAATCCCCATTTCCTCCTGATCAGCTGGGACTTGGGAGGCAGAGAATAGATGGGAGTGGGGCCAGTCAGAGGTGATATTTACTGGTTCTCCAAACAACTCAAATTTTCCACTATCGGTTCTCCAGAACTGGTCAGAACCTGCTGAATACCATCTCTGAACATGTTGCTTCTCTTGCTTGTTCAAAAATGAAGATTTTCAGCTAGTCTTACCGAGAAGAATGGACAAGGTACAATAGTTAAAGATCATGTGGTCATTATTGAGCTAAGAGTGGATGGTGGCAGCCCCTGCACAGAAAGGTCAAGAATATCAAAGATTTGTGAGCTGGCAAGGGCAGCAGATGAACAGTTGATGAACAACTGTTTTACCGAGTCCTGCTTGTTGCATTGTTATGCCTTGGTGTAATAGCTTTAAACTTCCTAGGTAGGCATCCTTTGGCCACTTAGCTTTTCTCAGCCCTATTTTGTCCCAGAAAGTTGTTGTCAGAATAAAATGTTTTTTTCTGTACATATGTATATGCGCTCCCCCACGTGCACGTCAATAGGAGTCATCAATATGCAAGTGTACTGGGTTGACTGGGAGAGAGCTCAGATATAAATATAATAAATAATGCATGCATTTTTGTAAAAATGTGTTGTTCTTCTTAAGATAGCCTATAGCCTTCTAGGATTGGAAAAGACATAACTTGTGATCCAACACATTATCGGTGACAAATATAGGCTCTTGTTGTTTCCTAAGTGCTATGTAAAAGCAAGTGCAATTTAATTTCAGTACAGAAATTTTTGCTGGCAAGGTAAGTCTTAACAGCAGAGGGGGGAAAAAAAGCAAACACCTTTTAAAATGCTATTAATTTTAACTGTCAAATCTAACAAGTATTTTTCCCCTTCTTTCTTTACCCCAACGTTATCTTTAAAAGTGGCATTTATGCTAAAAGAAGATTTATTCACTAGGCGATAGATTATTTTCCTTCAATGCAGTCTGGAGCTGCATAGTTGTTGTTTTTTTCCCTTCAGCCCCTTCCCCCCACACCTCCTTTTGCAAACTTTTTCATTGGTGGAACATAATCATTTGCGTTACTAAGATGGGGAAGAAAGCATCCCTGCCATGAGTTTATGTAAAGAACTTTGGCAAGTGTGATGAGAGAGCTCTTTCAGCAAAACATAAGGCAATTGTTTCCAGGACATGTACTAAGAAAAACACATTTGTTGCAAGAATGTTTTAAAGATCCATGGGAAATGAATAACGATTAAGAAAATCTGCTAAAATCCATGGATCTGCCCCAAAGGAAGCATTATGTGCCACTGAAAGAATCAGTGCTGTTGCTTTTCTTTATCTTAATCAGCTTTGATTATCTGCCACTGAAATGCTTTGTATATGTCTGTGTAGGCTGCGCTCCTCCTACAGAATGCGGAGATATAATTGCTGGATTATATGCCTTCAGAGGGAAGATGCTCTGGTGGAAGGAACAGGGCAGGCACACTGTAAGCAGGTAGATTTTTCTCAGATATACAAAGTAACTTTTCTCTCAAATGTTTGCAAATGGATGAGTCAAGGAAAAAAAAACCCCGTAGATCTAGATGTATATGGGATAGGCTATGTTGTGGGCATATGACTTCCCTTTTTTGTGATTAGTTTAAATAAGCGATGAAAAATCAGAACCCTCAGTGCATCCTTTCATAGCTCAAAATTGGCACCATGGCTTCCATTCATTTAATCTGTGGCCTAAAATAAAATATAATTTATAAAACAAAGGAAACCAAAAGAAACCTCCCAAATCCAAGAAAATCATGCAAAGCAGATTTTGGGGGAAAAAAAAATCTGCTTTGCATTATTGTCCCACGGATTGTGTCTGCATTTCCCCCTGAATTATCTTTTTAATAATTATATTTAAAATATCTGTATATGGGTGGCAATGTATTATTATTAAATAATCAAAGTGAAGAGAACAAATTCAAATTAAATGAAATAGAATACATGCACATGATATTAAATGTAGGTTGTATTTTGGTCTCAGAATATGTCTCAACAGAAACATTCTCAGTTAGAGTGTGCACATTTTGAAAATGATTTAGAAAAAATGCCATTTTGCATTAATTTTAATGATATCATTCCATAAACCAGAGAAATATTTTTTCAAACTCACATAGAAACACGAAGACGTTGGTTGCTTCAATAATTATTAGAAAGCTGCAGTCTTTGTACAAAGTCTGAATAATTTTCACAGCACTTATTTTTAATAGCCACCTGTACAAAGAGAGAGAAAAAGAGATCAATGCAATTTTCCTTGCAAGATTTCAGAAGTGGCTTGTCATTGCCTTCTTTTTAGGGCAATGAGCGTGACTGGCTTAAGGAGGACTAGAACTCACAGTTATCTGGTTTCTATCGTAATGCCTTTAGGAAAAAATACCATTTTCATTTTTTCATCTGGGATTGTGCCAATAAGAATAGGCTTAAGTGAACAATAAAACAGCAGATCCTTAAAGGGAAATATAATCATATAGGGTCAATATTTTTTAAAATGGGGACAGTTCTTCATTTGCAATAATTCTGTAACATAACCATACAACATGAACAGTTGTTTGAAGAAGATGCCCATAAAGATGGAAATAGATTTAAATCTAAAAGTATTACTTGACAGTGTTTTGTAAGCCATAAATAAAATCAAGTGCAGTGTGCAGTAAAATAGCATGGACTAAGTTTAAACAAAATGCAGAAGCATTTTGCAGAGGCATTGTATTTTAGCTCAAAGTATTTATATTTCAAAGTAGCAATATAGATACTATAGAATGCATAATTGTGAATCTTCGTATCTGATATTAAAATCAATGGAGCTTCCCCCAATCAAAATTCAGCACTGTGTTTTTCAGTTTTATGTATTTGCTTGCATATTTATTGACTGATTTGTAGGATTAATAAGACCCATAAATTCATAGTATTTATTTATTTATTTATTTATTTATTTATTTATTTATTTATTTATTTATTTATCATATTTGTATACCGCCCTATCTCCCTAGGGACTCAGGGCGGTTCACAGGCAAATAAAAAGGTACATATAAATACAGAATAAAATAACAGTTAAAAAGCTTATTCTACATGGCCCAGTATAAATAATAAAACAGTATAAATAATAAAACCCATTAAAACCAATATAAAATTTAAAATCTAATCCAGTCCTGCACAGATGAATAGATGTGTTTTAAGCTCGCGACGGAAGGTTCGGAGGTCCGGAAGTTGACGAAGTCCTGGGGGGAGTTCGTTCCAGAGGGTGGGAGCCCCACAGAGAAGGCCCTTCCCCTGGGTGTCGCCAGACGGCACTGCCTAGCTGACAGCACCCTGAGGAGTCCCTCTCTGTGAGAGCACACGGGTCGGTGAGAGGTATTCGGTCGCAGCAAGCGGTCCCATAAATAGCCCGGCCCTATGCCATGGAGCGCTTTAAAGGTGGTTACCAAGACCTTGAAGAGCACCCGGAAGGCCACAGGCAGCCAGTGCAGTCTGCGCAGGAGAGGTGTCACATGAGAGCCACGAGGGGCTCCCTCTATCACCCGTGCAGCCGCATTCTGAACTAACTGAAGCCTCCGAATGCCCCTCAAGGGGAGCCCCATGTAGAGAGCATTGCAGTAATCCAGACGAGACGTCACGAGGGTGTGAGTGACCATGCATAGGGCATCCCGGTCTAGAAAGGGGCGCAACTGGCGAACCAGGCGAACCTGGTAAAAAGCTCTCCTGGAGACGGCCGTCAAATGATCTTCAAAAGACAGCCGTTCATCCAGGAGGACGCCCAAGTTGCGCACCCTCTCCATCGGGGCCAATGACTCGCCCCCAACAGTCAGCCGTGGATTCAGCTGACTGTACCGGGATGCCGGCATCCACAGCCACTCTGTTTGGAGGGATTGAGCTTGAGCCTGTTTCTCCCCATCCAGACCCATACGGCTTCCAAACACCGGGACAGCACTTTGATAGCTTCGTTGGGGTGGCCCGGTGTGAAAAAGTACAGCTGGGTGTCATCAGCGTACAGCTGGTAACTCACACCGAAGCCACTGATGATCTCACCCAACGGCTTCATATAGATGTTGAACAGAAGGGGCGAGAGAATCGACCCCTGCGGCACCCCACAAGTGAGGCGCCTCGGGGCCGACCTCTGCCCCCCTGTCAACACCGTCTGCGACCGATCGGAGATAGGAGGAGAACCACCGATAAACGGTGCCTCCCACTCCTAATCCCTCCAACCGGCGCAGCAGGATACCATGGTCGATGGTATCAAAAGCCGCTGAGAGGTCTAATAGGACCAGGGCAGAGGAACAACCCCACTCCCTGGCCCTCCAGAGATCATCCACCAACGCGACCTAAGCCGTCTCAGTGCTGTAACTGGGCCGGGAACCGGACTGGAACGGGTCTAGATAGACAGTTTCATCCAGGGGAAACTGATATGCCACCATACTCTCTACAACATTCGCCGCAAAGCGAAGGTTGGAGACCGGACGATAATTACCTAAAACAGCCGGGTCCAGGGAAGGCTTCTTGAGGAGGGGCCTCTTCACCGCCTCTTTCAAGGCGGCCGGAAAGACTCCCTCCAACAAAGAAGCGCTCATAATCGCCTGGAGTCAGCCACGTGTCACCTCCTGAGTGGCCAGTACCAACCAGGAGGGGCACGGGTCCAGTAAACACCTGGTGGCATTCAATCTACCCAACAACCTGTCCATGTCCTCAGGAGCCACAGGGTCAAATTCATCCCAAACAATGTCAACAAGACCACCCTCAGACGCCCCATCTGAATCACCGCAATTTTGGTCCAGACCGTCCCGAAGCTGAACGATTTTATCGTATAGATAACCGTTAAACTCCTCAGCACGTCCCTGCAACGGGTCATCCCGCTCCCCCTGGTGAAGGAGGGAACGAGTCACCCAAAACAGGGCGGCTGGGCGGTTATCTGCCAACGCAATGAGGGAGGAGGCGTAGCAATGTCCTACTATAGGATCTAACTAGTGTCCGATCAGCCTCCGAACGTCTGGATCTCCAAACACTCTCTAGGCGTCTTCTCCGGCGTTTCATCTCCCTCAGCTCCTCAGAGAACCAAGGAGCTGGTTGAGACCTGCGCCGGGTCAGAGGCCGCAAAGGCACGACACGATCTAAAGCCCCGGCCGCGGCTCGTTCCCAAGCCGCGACTAGTTCTTCAGCCGTGCCATGGGCAAGATCCTCAGGGAATGGCCCAAGCTCCGTCAGGAACCTCTCCGGGTCCATCAGGCGCCTGGGACGGAACCACCGTATTGGTCCCGTCTCCCTGCGGTGTTGGATGGTGGTCTGAAAATCTAGACGAAGGAGAGAGTGATCTGACCATGACAACGGCTCAATGACTACATCTCCTAAAACCAGATCACTCATCCACTGACCAGAGATAAAAATCAAATCCAGTGTGCCTCCCCCAATGTGGGTGGGGCCATCCACTACTTGAGTCAGGTCCATGGCCGTCATGGAGGCCATGAACTCCCGAACCGATGCTGATGATGTGCCGGAAGAAGGCAGGTTAAAGTCCCCCATGACCATAAGTCTAGGGGTCTCAACCGCCACCCCGGCAACCACCTCCAACAACTCAGGCAGGGCTGTCGTCACGCAGCAAGGAGCCAGGTACGTGACTAACAAGCCCAACTGACCCCTATGGCCCCACTTCACAAGGAGGGATTCACAACCGGCAATCTGAGGAACAGTGGTCTCCCTCGGCTCCAGACTTTCTTTTATAACAACCGCCACCCCCCCACCCCTACCTTGATCCCTCGGTTGATGGAATGCTCGGAAACTTGGTGGGCACATTTCCCCAAGGGGCACCCCCCCTTCTGTGCCCAACCAGGTCTCCGTGATGCCCATAAGGTCCGCGGAGCCCCCCTGTATAAGATCACAAATGAGGGGGGCTTTGTTCACCACGGACCGAGCATTGCACAACATCAACCGAAGGCCCAAGCTCTGAGGATCCTGACCATCCGGGGAACGGGAGAAGTCCAAGGGGTCGGAGCGCGTGATCGCTTTCAAACATCAAGCATGCGCTCCCGGAAATCGATATGACCCCTCGCTTCCGCCATACCTGCCTCTCCCACTTACCGTATCAATAGAGCCACCCTCACGAATAGGAACATACCCCTCCCCCATAACCTCTGAACCAAATAAAGAAGAACCGCCGCGAGCATGTGTAGGAACTGGCCCCCCACCCGACGGGTTACCCCCATTACCCGCCCTTACCCTCCCACCCCTTAAAAATTCCCTCTCTAAAAAACCCCACAAGCTCTTCTTTTTCGCTTTTTTGATTCCGGGTGAACTAGAAGTATACATAGGCAGTCAAGACTGGAAAATAATAATGGTGGGGGATTACAGTGGAATGCTTTCTTTAGAAAAACACCAATCTGTCACGAAAAGAGACAAAGTTGAACCAGAGATCATAAAGCACAACTCAGGAGCTAAAATAAGTGTTGAGAACAATATTGCCAGTTTGACTTTGTACTTAAGATAGGGCTAGACCTCACAATCACCTGGCTTCTAATTTAACCACCAGTTAAATTTAAGTAAGAACCTAAAATTAGGTGGGGGTGGTGGAAAAGATTCAAGATGCTTTGCCATGTTTTGGAACCAATGGATGGTTAGTTTTTGGTAAACATACAGCATCACAATTTTGGCTCAGATGAGTCTCAAATAAACATTTTTTTCAGCAGCAGCGCAAGCCACCAGAGCAAATAGTAATTATGTTAAGATGTTGTTGACATCATGAAGTGAATGCCACAAGAGTATGCTTTTGTCATTTCCCCCTGCCAGTGGATGTCCATGCCTCCTAAATGTTCAGAAAGAAAACCAAAACAATATGGATTCAGCCTGTTCAACTTGTATGAAATGTGCAAGCGTATTTTAATTATAGCACTAAAAGCTGGCTGGAAAAGCTTTCTGCGAAATTCCATCAAATGTTACTTTGTCACTGAAGTTCAATCTCAGTGAATGTTAGACAAAAAGATTATCAATTTCCTCCTACAAAGCATCATTTCAATCCATGTTGATATTTTCTCAGATATATCTTGTTCCGTTCTGGTTTTGCTCTAAACTCTGAAAGAACCCAGCTGCTTATATATCAGTTGCTTTTTCCATGCAAACATCATGATTACTTGCAACATCATTGTAACATTTTAATATTAGGGTAGTGCATCGATTTGATAGTCTACTTAATAAAAAGCCCTTTGATTCAGCAGGTAATTCTTACTATCAATGAGCCTTTCTTCTAAAAAACTGATTGCAAATATGTAACCTAAAATAATTAGTGATTAATGCACAATGCATGTTATTTTATTGTGCATGATTCTGATCCAATCTCTGTGAAGCTGCAATTTTTCTTATTGGAGGTAGCACACTTGGGTTGCAAAAATCTGAATTACCTCTAAATAGCCAACAAGACTTAGAAATTCCAATATTACAGCTTTTTGCTGATGATCTGCAAAACTTTTGTGGTCAGATATAGTAGCCTTATTCTCTACATATATCAGGAAACCAAAAACACTACCAACATCTTCCTTTATGCATGCAGAAACTTTGAAAATCTATTTAGATGGCTTGAAACAAACTTTTTTTTAAAGCCAGTTGAGCATTCATTTTCCTGATGCTAACTATCATAGGTTACTGAGAAGTGTGCAAGTCTTCAATATACAGTAATACCAAGACTATATGAGGATAAGATGAAGTGACTGCACATCAAAAGTTTGACTTGGTGCCAAGTTTTTATTTTTAATGTGTTTAGTTTTTATAGTTTTAATATGGCATTTATGCTTCGGTATTTTAACTTTTCATTGGGAGTCTCCCAAAGCTGGCTTTAAGATGGGCATTTATATAAATGTTTTAAATAAATAAATATGTTAGAAAAGATTGTTCCATGATTTAAGTCTGCAAGATGCAAGCTGAGTGTGTGCTGAGAGCTGAAACATTTTAAGCATCTGATGTTTTAACTAAGCCTTTTACTTTTTGGTTGTCAAATAAAATTATGTCCATCTGATAGTCAAAGCATTTTTTTTTAATCTTGGGGAACCTGTTCTCTTCTTTCTTTAAGAAATGCTTGGGACAGCAGCAAGCTAGGCATAGAATTCTAATTCTAATTCTAACTCAGAGATCTCAAAGGTAGGAGCTTGCTGATGGACTGAAGATTTTTCATAGTTTACCATGCTGAATTTTCTCTACAACTGTACCCTTTCTTGAAAGCTAGAAAGACCGAATAGGATAGTTTGGTCTAGTGATTAAGGCATACATAGGCTAGAAACCAGGAGACTGAGAGTTCTAGTCCTGCTTTAGCCATGAAAATGTCTATGAAAATTCTGTCATGCAGGTCACGGTTGTCCCAAAGGTGTTTTTTTTTTCTCAAGAGGCAACTGGACTTACTGGTTTTTCTTTGAAGATATTTTGTTTCTCATCCAAGAAGCTTCTTCTGAAGAAGCCAAGAAGAAACTTCTTGGATGAGAAGCGAAATGTCTTCAAAGAAAAACCAGTAAGCCCAGTTGCTTCTTGGGGAAAAGAAGCACCTTTGGGACAACCATGAATGGCAGCTGGATGATCTTAAACCAGTAAGTCTCTCTCAGCCCAGCCCACTTCAAAGGGTTGTTCTTATGGGAAAAATAAGAGGAGGAAGGTGTGATGGATATGTTGGCCAGGAAACAAGCAAACAAACAAATAAGGTCTCTGGGTCTGGAACTTTGCATTTTTTCATCTCTACAGACCTCATATCAATTACAACATGGTCATTGGAACACAGGATCAAGGAAATTGTGGAATACTTGCAAATGGGAGGTTGCCTTCATGCAGCAGCTGGGTAAAACTTGTCTGCATCTGGAATTCTGAGGCTCAGAGCTCTGATAAGTAAGCCCAGGTTTGGAAACCTCAAATGAAATATCTCCTGTATCTTGGGCTTCAGCTCTATAAAACTGATGGATGAAGACTATTGCTTAACACATTGTAAGCCGCCCTGAGTCTTCGGAGAAGGGCGGGATATAAATTTTTTAAAAAAATTCTTTACTTACTTTTGGCTTACCCTAAATGATTTCTCCTCCTTAGACATACTCAGGAAATCCTTGGTGAACAACTAAATCAAAATCAAATCAACTAGGTAAAGTCCTAAACTCAGCAAGTGATTATATAATTATTGCATACAAATGCTTACAGAACTGTTTGGAGGCCTATAAAGGATATCTGGTATAATTTAACCCCTCCAGAATTATTATGGATATCTACATCTGATTATATCATGCAATATTATTCAGCTGGAATGTTAGCAGCTGTTGTTTTTTCTTTGCTTCCATCAATAAATGAATAATTTGGACTTTCTCTGATCAGTATTTATATCTGCTACATCAAAAGATTAGTTGAATCACTATCTCCTGTTTCAAATGACCTTTTAAAAGACTTTGATGGTTGGGTGACACATTAATAGGTCAATATTTGTACTGATTCTGCCCGCCCCTCCACACTTCTATTTAATCAATACTTATCCACAGATAAAAATAAAAGCACTATCCTTCTAGTGACATATGTGCCCCCTGTTGCTCCATAAACCTTCTCAGGCTCTTACTAACTTAGAACAAAGAGCTCCTGTTTGCTCAAAAGGCGCTGCCTGGGTCAAAGAGAGGTTAGAAGTTATCCCTATCTCAAGGTCATATTCTATCTAATGGGCCAAACTTGTTTTACAGATCAGGTTGCAAAGACTGCAGCCAATACTCCTTCAAGCTCAATCATTTTCAGCAGGGAGCCAAGTAACACCAGGAGCCTTAAATTTTCTCCCCACTTCCAGATGTGAACTCAGTTGCTACCCCACCTCTACTGTGCCTACTTAGTTACATTTTGAATCCAAAAGGAAAAAATTTGAAAGGATGTGGCTTTCAATCAGCCAAATACACTGGAGACTTTAGGAATGCCCATTCAAGATTGCTACTCACTTTAGCTGAGCAATACATGTTCAAAAGAATGTCAAAGCAGATGTCAAAATTTTCTAAAATTATTGTTCCAGCAAGAATCAGACAGGAAAAGATGATGACATAATGATGTCACAGAAGACGGTGGAAACGGTTTTCTTATTTTGGCAGAGTCCTGGATTTCTTTGCTGAAGGCTAGAGAGGATGTTTAAATCATGCTTAGCTCATCCAAAGATGTAGCATGTATTTTCATTGTTTTCCTCAGAACGTTGACAGGGCAATATACCACTGATGTTCAGATATTGGCCACTAATATTTGGTGATACAATAAGCAGAAATAGAACTTTAACATATATACTGCTAAATAGTGCTTTAAAACAGGGGTCTCCGACCTTGACAACTTTAAGACTTGTGGACTTCAACTCCGAGAGTTGAGACTTCAACTCCTCAGCTTTGCTGGCTGAGGAACTCTGTGAGTTGAAGTCCACAAGTCTTAAAGTTGCAAAGGTTGGAGACCCCTGCTTTAAAGCACTCTCTAAGTAGTTTACAGCAGGGGTTTCCAACTTTGGCAGCTTTAAGACTTGTGGACTTCAGCAAAGCTGGCTGAGGAATTTTGGGAGTTGAAGTCCACAAGTCCACAAGTCTTAAAGTCCACAAGTCTTAAAGTTGCGAAGGTTGGAGCCCCCTGGTTTACAGAGTTACAGAGTCAGCATATTGCCCCCAACAATTTGGCTCCTCATTTTACCAACCATACCAAAGGATGGCAGGCTGAGTCAACCTTGAACCAGTGAGGATCAAACTCCTGGCAGTGCAATACTGCATTCTAACCATTGCATCACCATGGCTGCAAAAATCCTGAGGACTTCTGGAGGGTGTATAAAATATTGATTCAGAAGAATGCATGAAACTTGTGGGTTGCTAACCTAGGATTACAGTTGATGGAAGAAAACAACAGTGGGATTATACATTGGGTTCAGTCCTCTTTTTTACCTGAATGAATTCAATACAGTTCAAACAGGCCAGCACACCTTAAAAAAATTAAAAGACAGAAGTCTGACATCAAAATATTACTGTTCAAAAACCAATGGAAGATGTCTTCAGCAATGTCCCCATATACTTGGTCATAGGCCTTAAAGAGCCTTTCAGCATTAAGCCATCACAGTGATACTGTATTACTAGTAAAAACACACCTATCTCCACAAAAGTGACTAGATGGTGTTGATGCAAGTATGAAAATAGTTAGAATGGCCTTTGGGAAACAATAATATCCTTAAGGAAATCAGAGTCTTGCTATTTTGTATCAATCCTTTTATAATTTTATCCCTAGGTTAATTTTATTTTTAATTTCCAAAAATGTGTTAGCCAGTTTAAGACCAAGAAATTTGCATTAAACTATCATAATCCATATGACTATCCACATTTCCTTTTCTCATTTCACTGATTGCAATCCCGGATGAAGCCATGAACATTTGGACACTAGTTATTTACAATGTTAGGGAGCCAATATTGAGGCACTATAGATCCTGCTTTCATCAGTGATTTATCAGCACAGTGATAGTTAGATGGCATTATAAACAGCCAGGGCAGAAATGCTTAATGCATATAAATACCTACAATTCATCATTAACACTTCGTGTATTTGATCAAGTAGGCTTAGTTCATGAAAAGTAATGCCACATACAGCTTTAAGGTGCCACAAGAACTTTGTTGCTTTTGCCAAAAAGTTCACCAAGCCTATTCCTATTTTAATACATAAAGTTCTCAATTGAAATTTTCTTCATTTGAATTTGGCCCAATCTGAAGGGATTTCAGTTCTCTGATATTATTTCCATATGGGACTCAGTGCAATCTGGTATACTTCAGTTCTGATGTCTAGGTTATGTTTGGGCCACTGTGCACAATTGGATAGCTGCAACTGGAATTTCTTTCCCCTTCTCTCCCCTCCCCCATGCTCATACGAACTCACACAAAAGTAGATTAATAAAACTATTGAAGGATGTTTGACATGCACATAAAATCCTTGCAGATGTGAATGTTGTTTCAAATCAGTTTGCTGGAAGGAGCATTCACACATGCACATCACCATTTATTTATTTATTTTATTTATTTATTTATTTTATTCGTCATAACAATATAACAATATATATATACAAGCGTTGCATAAAGGGTTATATAATATATGAACGTATATACAAGGAGAAACGAGGTACTAAAAACATATATATACATAGGGGAAGAAACAGTAGGACAGGAACGGTAGGCACGTATGTGCTCTTATGCACGCCCCTTAGAGTCCTCTTAGGAAAGTGGTGAGGTCAACTGTGGACAGTTTTTGAATAAAGCCTTTGGGGTTATGAGAAGAAACTACAGAGTCAGGTAATGCATTCCAAGTATATACAATTCTGTTACAGAAATCGTGTTTTCTGCAATCTAAACTGGAGCGGTTGACATTGAGTTTAAATCTATTGGTAGCTCTTGTGATATTGTTATTGAAACTAAAAAAGTCATTGACAGGAAGGACATTACAACGGATGATTTTATATGCTAAACTCAGGTCTTGTCGAAGGCGACGAAGTTCCAAGTTTTCTAGACCCAAGATATCAAGTCTGGTGGAATAAGGTATTTTATTAGTTTCGGAGGAGTGGAGAATTCTTCTCATAAAATACCTTTGGACACGCTCAACTGTGTTGATGTCAAATATATGATATGGGTTCCAGACAGGAGAGCAGTAATCGAGAATTGGCCTAACAAATGTTTTATATGCTCTGGTCAGTAGCGTGGTGTTTTTTGAAAAGAAGCTACGTAAAATTAAGTTAACAACTCTTAGAGCCTTCTTAGCTATATAGTTGCAGTGGGCTTTGGAACTTAAATCATTAGATATAAAAACTCCAAGGTCTTTGACAGGGTGGGGGTCATCTGCGAGGCAATGTCCATCAAGCATGTACTTTGTGATTGGGTTCTTTCTTCCAATATGCAAGACTGAGCATTTACTGGTTGAGATTTGTAGTTGCCAAATTTTAGACCAAGCAGTTAGATGATCAAGGTCCTTTTGAATTGTGGATGTATTATCAGTGGTATTGAAAAGTTTGACATCATCAGCAAAGAGAACACAGTTACTTGAGATATGATTACAAAGATCATTTATATATATTATAAAGAGAGTAGGTCCAAGAACGCTGCCTTGAGGAACACCACTCTTGACAGGAACAGGATTTGATAGAGCATTACCAATTTTAACTATTTGTTGTCTGTTTGACAGAAAAGCAGATATCCAGTTGTGTAAGGGTCCTGAAATGCCATAGGATTTTAATTTTAGGAGAAGTTTATCATGTACTACTGAGTCAAAAGCTTTACAGAAGTCTATGTTTATTTATTTTATTTATTTATTTATTTTGTCACAACATCATACAAAAAGATTATATAGTATATACACATATAAACATATATAGGAAGAAGAAAAGAAAAACAATAGGACAGGAACGGTAGGCACGTTTGTGCGCTTATGCACGCCCCTTATGGTCCTCTTAGGAATGGGGTGAGGTCAATAGTAGAAAGTTTTTGGTTAAAGCTGTTAGGATTATGGGAAGAGACCACAGAGTCAGGTAAAGTATTCCAAGCACTGATGATTCTGTTGCAGAAGTCGTATTTTCTGCAATCTAGATTAAAGCGGTTTACATTAAGTTTAAATCTATTGGTTGCCCTTGTATTATTGCAATTAAAGCTGAAGTAGTCTTTGACAGGAAGGACATTACAATAGATGATTCTGTGAGCTAAACTTAGGTCTTGTCAAGGCGACGGAGTTCCAAGTTTTCTAAGCCTAGGATTTCAAGTCTGGTGGGATAAGGTATTTTGTTGTTTTCAGAGGAATGGAGAACTCTTCTTGTAAAATATTTCTGGACACGTTCAATTGTATTGATGTCAGAGATGTGGTGAGGGTTCCAAACAGGTGAGCTGTATTCTAGAATTGGTCTAGCAAATGTTTTATATGCTCTGGTTAGTAGTGTGGTGTTTTTGGAAAAGAAGCTACACGAAATTAGGTTTACAACTCTTAGAGCTTTTTTTGCTATGTAGTTGCAGTGGGCTTTGGCACTTAGATCATTTGACATGAAAACTCCAAGGTCTTTAACGGGATGGGGGTCGTCTGTAAGGTAATGTCCATCTAGTATGTACTTAGTTTTAGAGTTCTTTTTTCCTATATGTAAGACTGAGCATTTGCTGGTTGAAATTTGAGCTGCCAATTTTAGACCAAGCGTTAGATGGTCAAGGTCGTTTTGAATGATAGAAGTGTTGTCTGTGGTGTTAAATAGTTTGACATCGTCAGCAAAGAGAACACAATTACTTGAGATATGGTCACAAAGATCATTAATGTATAGAATAAAGAGTGTTGGTCCAAGGACGCTGCCTTGAGGAACGCCACTCTTGACAGGAACAGGATTTGATAAAGCATTGCCAATTTTGACCACTTGTTGTCTGTTAGACAGAAAAGCAGATATCCATTTGTGGAGGGGTCCTGAGATGCCATAGGATGTTAGTTTAAGGAGAAGTTTATCGTGTACTACTGAGTCAAAAGCTTTGCAGAAGTCTATGTAGATTGCATCTATTGATTTGCCTTGATCTAGATTTGAAGTCCATATGTTTTTGCAGTGGAGAAGTTGTAAGTTACATGATAACTTTTTCCTGAAACCAAATTGTTTGTTGGAGAGTAGGTTGTTAGTTTCTAAGTGTGAGGTAATGGATTGATTGATGATAGATTCCATGACTTTGCAGGTGACGCAGCAAAGGGAGATCGGTCTGTAGTTTTCGACTAAGCTGGGGTCTCCTTTTTTGAAGATGGGGATGACTGTGGCTAGTGACCAAAGTTTGGGAAGAGAACTGGTAGTGAAAGCTTTATCAAAGATAATACTTAGGGGTTCAGCTATATTAATGGAAAGTTTTTTTAAGAAATATGCACATAGACCATCAGGTCCAATAGAAAGCGATGGTTTTAAGTTGTGAAGAGCTTTACCAACGTTGTCTTCTGTGAAATCTATATGAGTTAGATCATCATAGTCATTGCTGGTTCGTTTGTGGAATGTTGGATATGTGTTATCGGAGTTAACAAAAACTGAGCCAAAGAAAATGTTGAAGAGGTTTGCTTTGACTGTTTCGTCATTGCATTCTTTGTTGTTAGAATCTTTTAGTGGTGGGATGGATCTTGAATCTTTAAGTTTACTGTTGACAAAATTATAAAAGGCACGATTGGAATTTGTGCGTAGAAGGTTTTCTTCTTGCTTGGTGTGGTAATTTGTGCATTCAGTTTTAATTTGGTTGCATATGTTTCTGTAACGGTTTCTGAAGTTTGTAACATAGCCTTTTTTGTTTCTTTTCCAGAGGATTTTTTTTGATTGAAGCTTTTTATTGATATGGGTATTTTGTTTTCTTGGACATGGTAGTCATTCGTGGTACATATAATTTAATGACTCTATTGATTTCAAGTAGGAAGATTCTATAGAGGTCATCAGCGGTTATGCAGGTTGCAAACAGATTTTGCCAGTTCAGAAGTGAAAGATCGTTGTTTATAAGGTCGTAATTGGCTTTCTTGAAGTTGTAGTTGGGAGTTCTGGTGTTATGACGATTTAAGTATGGACGATATTGAGACGAAAATCAATCATGCAGTGGTCACTGTTTGAAAAAGGTTCTTTAATTTGTATACCGTAAATTGAGTTTGGATTGTTGCAGAAGATGAGGTCAAGGCAGTTGTTGAGTCTTGTATTGTTAGTTACAAGTTGTTCAAGACCTAGGTTTGTAACAGCGTTGTATAGTGTAGTATGGATTGGGTCAGTTGAACATTCATTGGTTGTCCAGTTAATGAGAGGTAGATTTAAGTCACCAAGGAAGATAAGAGGGTATGGGCAAGAGGTAGTCCATGTTAGCATTGAGGTTAGCATATTTGCGTGGGTAATGTCATAGTCGGGGGCTCTGTAGCATAGTAAGAATCGAAGAGTAGTGTCAAGGGATAGGTCGCATACTATGGTTTCAGGAAGAGAGAGTTTATGTGCTACTTGGATATTTTTTAGATTCAGTGTCTTTTTGTAAAAGATAGCCACTCCACCACCTCTTCGGTTTTCCCGATCTGATCGATAGACTTGATATTCTTTGTTTGAGATAATGGAGTCAGGAAGGGATGAATTCAGCCATGTTTCGCAAACAAAAATGATATCAAATGTGCCACTGTTTAATAAGAGGATTAAATGTGCCACTGTTTAATAAGAGGATTTAATAAGAAGATGTATATTGCATCTATTGATTTACCTAGATCAAGATTTGTAGTCCATAGGTTTTTACAGTGGAGAAGCTGTAAATTGCAAGATAATTTTTTCCTGAAGCCAAATTGTTTATTTGAGAGAAGGTTGTGTATTTCTAAGTGTAAGGTAATGGATTGGTTGATGATGGATTCCATAACCTTGCAAGCGACGCAACATAGGGAGATTGGTCTGTAATTATCAACTAAGCTGGGGTCGCCTTTTTTGAAAACTGGAATGACTGTGGCTAGTGACCAGAGACTGGGAAGGGAACTGGTAGTAAAAGCTATATTAAAGATTATACTTAGGGGTTCTGCTAGATTACTAGAGAGTTTTTTTAAAAAATAAGCACAAAGTCCATCAGGTCCAATGGATAGAGATGGCTTCAATTTACTTAGAGCTTTACCAACATTTTCTTCTGTAAAATCAACATTAGTTAAGTTGTCATGCTCGTTGCTTATACAATTAGGAAATGTGGGATGAGTGCCATCACTGTTGACAAAAACTGATGCAAAGAATTTGTTAAAGAGGTTTGCTCTAGTTACTTCATCATTGTATACATTGCCATCAGAGTCTTTTAGTGGTGGCATGCATCTAGAGTTTTTAAGCTTGTTGTTGACAAAATTATAGAAGGCACGACTGGAATTAGTGCGCAGAAGATCCTCTTCTTGCTTGGTGTGGTAATTTGTGCATTCAGTTTTTATTTGGTTACATATAGATCTGTATCGATTTTTAAAATTAGCTACATAGCCCTTTTTGTTTCTTTTCCAGAGGGATCTTTTTTTAGATTGAAGCTTTTTTATTGATATGGGTAGTTTGCTTTTCCTGATCTTGGTGGTAGTTTGTGGTACGTATAGTTCGATGACTCTGTTGATTTCGATTAGGAAAACTCTATAGTGGTCTTCAGCAGTTATACAGGTTGAGAACAGATTTTGCCAGTCCAGAAATGAAAGATCATTGTTTATAAGGTCATAATTGGCTTTTTTGAAGTTGTAGATGGGAATGCTATTGATATGATGATTTAAGTGACAACGTATATTAAGATGGAAGTCAATCATGCAATGATCACTGTTGGAAAAGGGTTCTCTTATTTGTAGTCCATAAATGGTATTGTTGTTGTTGCAGAAGATGAGGTCAAGGCAGTTGTTTAGTCTTGTACTGTTAGTTACAAGTTGTTCAAGACCTAGGTTTGTAACAGCGTTGTATATTGTAGTGTGGATTGGATCAGTTGTACTTTCGTTTGTTATCCAGTTGATGAGAGGTAAATTTAGGTCACCCAGGAAGATGAGTGGATATGGGCAAGAGGCAGCCCACGTTAGTAATGAGGTTAAAATATTAGCATGAGTAATATCGTAGTCGGGGGCTCTGTAGCATAGAATGAATCGAAGTGCGGTATTAGATGATAGGTCGCATACAATAGTTTCAGGAAGAGAAAGTTTGTGTGCAACTTGAATGTTTTTTAGATTCAGTGACTTTTTATAGAAAATAGCCACTCCACCACCTCTTCGGTTTTCACGATCTGAACAGTGAACTTGATATTCTTTGTTTAAAATGATGGAATCAGGGATGGATGAGATTAGCCATGTTTCACAAATAAATATGATATCAAATGTACCACTGTTTAGCAGGAGGATAAATTCAGGTAATTTGTTAAGAATACTTCTTGCATTCATCAATTTACATTTAAAATCTGTAGAAAGAGGTGTTAAAGAGGTAAGGGGCGTGCATACCTAGTTTTGAATGTTAGTTGGTTGAGGGATATGTACAACTGGTGGTGGTATAGGAGGTTGGATGAGTGGATGGAAGTTTTGGGTGGAGAGTGCTTGGATGTTGGGTACTTGACTGTTTGTTGATATGGTTGGTTGGATGGATGGTTGAAAGGCTGGTTGAAAGGTTGGTTGGATGGATGATCAGATGGCTGGTTGAATGGTTTGTTGGATGGCTGATTGGATGACAGTTTTGATGGATGGTTGGTTGATGGGTACTTGATTGGTCATTGGGATGGCTGGTTGGATGTTATGAGTGATGGGGGGTTTAGTGGTGAGTTTTTGATTGTAGGATTTAATTTTAATGCAGTTGGCACGGTAATCAATATCTAGGTTTGATTCACCATCGTCTTGCCTTCGTTTAAGTTCAGTGCGGAGTTCACGAGAACGTATCCACTGCAGGAAAGATAGATCAGGGCGTGATCTAAGTTTACTGTAGGCAGGATTTGTTTTAGCAATAGAGTTGATGGTATATATGAACTTACGTTTGCTGCTCTCGTTTATGCAGATGACTCTGCAGAATCTTGGTGCTATTGATCCGTCACTGTTTTTATATTCAGGACCATCTCTGGAGACTGCAATTATTTCATTTGGGGAGATGGATGATGAATTATAATTTCCAATTATGTTGTGAATTTTGGTGATATCGGGTTCATTTGTGTTTTCTAGACCAAATAATATTGCATTATTTATTTTTTGACCTCTCTCCAAGGCATCTCTAATAAGTTGGTCAGTAGTAAATTGTTGTTTAGGTAGAGTTGAAGGATGAGTATTATGTAAAGGTAGATGAGTTGGGAAGAGATTTAGATCAGTCGAGAAATCATTTTTTTGTGTTGTAATTTGTTTTATCAGATTGGTGAAACTTTGTTCTATAACTGTTAGGATTTTTTTTCCTAAGTTTTGTTCAATGGCTAGTATTCTTTTTTCTAGGTTTTGTTCAATAGCTAGTATTCTTTTTTCCAAGTTTTGTTCAATTGTAGCTATTATTCTTGTTTCTAAGTTTTTATCAGCGTTGGATTTTTTGGCTGGCATAGTGATATATATATATATTTATTTATTATTATTATTTATGAATAAATTATGTGATAAGTAATGAAGCAGTATCTTACTTATTACTTCTATTTTATTTATTGAATAATTTTTATAATTATTCAATAATTGAGGAAATATCTTTTCTTAAACAATATTTCTCAACTTCTATTTCTCTCACTTTCACTTTCAAGGGTATTAAGTTTGGAGTAGGGATACTGGAGGTTGCAGAGAAGGAAGTGATGTGAGAATGGAGAAAGCAGGGATGGTAATTGTGGATGCTGTGAACACTATGTTTATGATGGAGATTGGCGGGAGATTTAAAAAGTCCTTTAGGTATGGAGGCAGAAGCAGTGTGTGTGGTGCTAAACCTCCTTAGCAACTCACCCAGCACAAGGGTTAATTGAACCTTGGATGAAGTTCCGGTGGTGCTGGCTGCTCTGGCAGTGACAGCTGCAACAAAATAGGTCGGTTGTCAAAATTGCCGATGGGACGTGGATCAGCGGTGGACAGCAGCCGCGGCTGTTTGAATCACGGCTTCTACAAATTCAGGTCGATCAGGTCTGGGCGGAGGCGGCTGTCAAAATTGCCGATGGGACGTGGATCAGCGGTGGACAGCAGCCGTGGCTGTTTGAATCGCGGCTTCTACAAATTCAGGTCGATCAGGTGTGGGCGGAGGCGGCTGTCAAAATTGCCGATGGGACGTGGATCAGCAGTGGACAGCAGCCGCGGCTGTTTGAATCGCGGCTTAGCCAAACCTCCTCAGCAACTCAATCGATCCCTAGATGCAGTTTAGATGGTGCAGGCTGCCCTGGCAGCGATGGCCGCTGCAAAAACTCAGGGTGATCGGATGAGCTGTCAAAATTGCGGCGGCGGTGGCTGACAGAACTGCAGCTCTAGCAGCTGCCCGGCGGTTGTCTGTATACCGGCAGCGGAGGGGGCGGCGGCAGCAAAAGCCTCTTAAATCTGGATCTCCCGAGTCCACTGGGTCACCAGAGATGAATCAGCGGGGCCGGTGGACGTCCGACGATCGTCCGTATCCCAGTGAAGGGGCAGCAGCAGCTTTAGATTAGATTAGATTAGATTTCTGAGAGCGGCCGTTACAAGATGGAAGAAGTAACGGCAGTTGAGTGATAGTTGCCGGTGATTATAGAGGAGCAGTAAGCTGAAATTATCGCTCTTGAAATATATCTCAGGGATCCTCAGGATTTCGTTAAAGTGGGGATACCTGTTTGTCCTGGTAGCAATGGGTATTTAAGTAAAAGTTGTCATTTGACAAAAGGTCACAGAGGAGCTTCCCTATTTATCAGTTGCTCACCGGAACCGGAACCATAGCAAGCTTTCTTTTGAAGGCTGCAATTTAGCAATATCCTGGAGTACATTTGCAAAAATGCTGCTCTCCCAGGGTCATTTGGACCTTATTTTCATGAATACCATGAGAATGGTTGAGCAGCTTTCTTAGTATTCTGGATGAATGTAAGGAAAATAAGAGCAGTTTATCAGTTACACTAAATACCAAGAACCAATGGCTCTTGTTCAGTACATCTGTTCAAGTGGAGGTCAAGCAGCCATTTGTTTAATTTGATTTCTTGCCTCTGAGAAGAGGCAAGAAAGTTAGTGGCCCAAATAGTCTCTTCCACTTCTATCATTTTACAAAAATGATTGCTTTCAGGTATGGAATCCAATTCATGGGTTAAAATCTGGAATTCCAGAAGCAGACATTATCAATTCACACACTTTAAAGGAGGTCCAATTCAGATGCCTGCATCCAGTGAAATAATGGAAAAATGGATCTCCATTCTCCCATAATCTGGTATAAGAAAAGACAAATTGCAGAAAGTTTTTGCTTTTCAGCAGGGAGACTAAAATGCTTCGGAAAACATTGCCCAAAAAATATATATGATGTGGTGGGTATTTTGGCTATATTCCTTCCAACATTTTTAACTCCCTGTATCTTTCATTTTGGAATATAATTCAAACCATAATGATCCTCTGGAGAAACAATTTAAAAATGGAGCAAGTTCAGACTTGTTCATATTGACTATTGAGAATCTGACTGAAATTATCCTGCTTCACTTGGCTTTGAACTTTAATGAGTATTCTTAATACTCTCACTTAGCCTGCTTATATTTAAGAAAGAGGTAACCATTTCAACTCCTAGAATCACTTGTCATGTTTCTTCCTACAATTGGGTGTGATTCAAGATTGAGTTCAAGTTCCAGTATAAAAACATAATGGTTATGATTGTATTAATATAAAATTAAAAGCTCAAAATTATAGAAAGGCAGTGGAAATTTGAATCAATTGTCTTTTTTCCTGATTTTTCTTTTCTTTTTTTACTTTCTTGTTTGGGTTTTTTGTCCATTTCTTCATTTTGTCTGGTTTTCTGCCCCCCCCCCCACTCCCGCTTTTATTCGTTTGGTTAGATTTTGGGGAGGATTAATTAATTTACATATTAAATTATTAATTAATTAAATTACAATTAAATTATTATTTTATAATAATTTTATACTTTCCATGTATTATAACATATAAATTACTGTTAATCTATGATGTTTTCTAAGAAAATTTATCTGTAATTCTAAAAAGTATGTGAAAAAGAAAACACTTTATAACAATGCTTTATAACTAAAGATAGACATCTATCTGTTGGGGATATTTTAAATTGAATGGGAAATGAGTGTCACATGATGTCTTCTGTGTCTAGGATTCTATGATTGTGGTTCAGTCACTTAGTCAGGTCTGACTCTTTGGGATGTCATGGACCATAGCACATCAGGCCTCCCCATCCTCCACTATCTCCCAGAGTTTGCTCAAATTCATGTTCATTGCATCGATGACACTATCTAATCATCTCCTCTTCTGCCGTCTTCTTTTCATTTTGCCTTCAAAATAACTGCTTATTATAAGATTGTCTAGTGAATTCATGCCTTACTTTGACTAGAGGCCTTTGAGTTTGTGCACAGAATTCATTGAACCACAGTGGGTTAATATTACACAATGATTAATGGCTCCCAAGCATCAAGGAAAGCATCAGCCATGTATATTCTACATGCTAGGTGCATATTTAAATGTACTAATAGACTTTCTATGTTCTATGTCATGGTGGAAAATGTTTAAAAATCAAACAAGATAATGGAAAGTTAAGCTACTGTAAGAGGAATAGACAATATGGTTTTGTTTATGAAGTATCTTTGCTTTCTGTTTTTTTTCTCCGAGATAGGGAAATAACTACAACAAATACCATAGCTTTCTTTCTTGAAGTTGTCAATCAACCATCAAAATTATAAAAAATTGTTTTGTTTCTTTAAAACCAAGTTTCAGATGTTCTTGTCAATGACAGTGAAACACACCATAAATTCTTCAAGAAGCCAGAGAATTCAGACAAATGTTTATTTATTTATTTATTTATTATTTAAACTTATATACCGCCCTATCTCCCAAAGGACTCAGGGCGGTTTACAGGCATATAAAAAACATCAATATACAAATTAAAATAATCATTAAAAGACTTATTCTAATGCCAATAGTTAATAATACCAATTGTTAAAAATAGAAATATAAATATTAAAATCGATTTAAAACCCCTCTAAATTTAAAAAATCTAAAAAATGTTAGCAGGAGATACAGTCCCAAAACCTCTCTTAACATCATTTCCAGATATATTACACTGATGTGTGTTAAAATGTGATTTACAGTGTGAAAGTTAGAAGAAAATAGGGAAACTTTCATAAAATGTTGCAAGAAGTATCTTTCTGCATCTTGCAGAAAGAATCCTCCTTTCTGCAAGATGCACACCCAAGAAAATAACATTATTACATATATACCAGCCCAACAAAAATATCGAAGCAAAAGGTTAAGTTTTCTTAATCCATTTTCTGATATATTTGTTTTTGAAGGTGATGGAAAATCAGTTTAATAGCATAACTATTTGTATGTATGTATCAGTATACTCCCTTAACCCATTTCTGGTCTTTAATATATAATTAGGGCTAGGGGATTAAATTGAAGCTCTCCAGATGTTGCTGAACTTCTACTTCCAATTGGCCAATTGGGAAAGATGCAGGAAGCTGTAGCCTAGTAGAATGACCATATATAGGCTACAAAACTCCACATGACCACTGTCTAATTTGCCAGCCCAGTTGTATCTTAATTTCAGGAACATCTGATGACAACAAACTATCCATTCATGACCTAGCACCTTTAGTTAGTTAGTTTGCTGGCTTGTTTTTGTTTTGCAAAGAAACAAGGCAACCTACAATTCTTTGGATATCATTGAACTGTAAATTCCATTGACATTAACTGTATTGGGTAGGGCTGATGTGACTGGATTACCACAACATCTAGACCTAATAGAGAAAAAGAGAGACATGCATGTCCCCTGCATGTCCTCTGATTGCTTTAGAATCCATGAGAAGAAAAGTGGAATGTGGAGAGACTACAGATTGTAATTCCCATTCCTTGATAACACATGGGACAATTTTTCAATTCAGGATCTCTGCAATTTCTTATTCAGAACTCCATTTTCCCAAAACTCCAGTTCTACTACATCTTTGTGATGGATGATTATAAATATAACTGAATTAATACGTTTTTTAAGATGTAAGCATTTTATAACAGGATGCAGGGCTCCAGACTAATGCCCTGAACCCACTAATTTATATTCAGATAATAAATATATTGTGGATTCTCACTTTCTTTAGCAATAGCATAATAACCTTCATCTAAGAATAGTATAATAATGCTTTTAAAGATCATTGTAGGAAGAAATGGTGGCAAGAATTAATCTGTAAGCTTCTTTACATGTTTTATAAAAGTTATGCAAATTGAATTGAATCAAGTTTAATGGCTTTGCCTTCCCCTAAAGTTGTGTATATAAACTTACCCATTTGTTTTAGATTTTTTTTTATCCCACCTTTATTGTTTTTATAAATAACTCAAGGAGACAAACATGCTTAATACTTTCCCCTCTTCCTATTTTCTCCATAACAAATCTGTGTGGTGAACTGGGCTGAGAGAGTGACTGGCCCAAAATCACAAACCTGCTTTCATGCCTAAGGTGGAAATAAAATTCACAGATTCCTGGTTTCTTAGCCTGGTACCTTAACCACTAGATCAAACTGCTTTATGATCATATAAACTGGTATATGGTCAAACACGCACACATAAACAGTACACAAACATCTTGTGTGTGCAGATCTACCATTTTTATATTAATGAAAAAGAAAGAGGGAAAAACCAGGGTGCCAATTTAAGAATGGAAAGTGGACAGAACAATTTCATTGTTTTAAGCACAATCCTACGCATATTGATTCTGTCCCTTCAAAACGTACAAGGCATTGTTCAAATCCTGAGGACATTTGTTTCAGAGCTGGTGATTAGCTGAGGGAAGAGGGACTGTTCTAAGATTTGCAATTTGCATTTCAATGTTATGGAATGCATGTGACCATTCATCAAGCACTCTTAACTTTTTATTCTACAATCTAAACAGTTAGCAATTTTCAACTGTCATACCACTATTTTGCTTGCTAACCTTGTTGAGTATGCATTAAATCTTACACATCATCAACACCGTTTTTCACCTTTATGCTAAACCATCTGGATGGGTTTTAAAAAGGAACTTTAAACCACTTATGAATGAATATCAGGCATGGAGAATACTTACATACGAGAAGAACTTTCCTCATGGTTAGAACACCCTCTGAAGTGCTTGAGCAATCTAAGGTTTTGTCAGCAAAGGGCAGTCTAGGAGATGATTTTGCCCTAGAGTTAGAAGAACATGAAGTATTACCTCAACAGTGTTCACCTATCTAGGTACCTATTTTTCAAAACCATGCTCTAATTAAACTCTTCTGCCAAATGAATGCCAGCTCAGCTGAAAGTGACTGTTTTCAATCAACATCCATTATGTGCTAATTGAATACAATAAATAGAGATAAGTACATTCTAACAAGTTGATAATGTATCACTGTCCAATTTTTCAGACAGCAGGCTCTGAATGATTTTCGGTCTTTATAGCCGTATTCATCATCACCTTTCATGTCAGGGCATTTCAAGAGACATGGAGTTTTTAATGAGTTTGCAGCACAAAACAACAGGAAAAAATATGTCCAGTGCATACACTGTAATGATCTCCTAATTAGTTTTATGTATCCTTCTTCCTGGTGTGATTTATGGATTTTACTGACATAAAGGTTGATTTTACTTATTTGTTGAATGTCTATCTTCCTTTCAATCACAGTGTGGTATGAAAGAGTATATTCATATAACAGTAAGGCATTTAGAGTAATACCTAACTGTGGAAATATAAGCCTCTTAAGGCTTTAAATAAATATCAATTTATTAGTCATACTTTCAAAAATCTGTAATTGATTCTTTGAATAAGGTTACATGAAAAATGTATCTGGCTCTGTTACAATCAGTTAAACAATCACAGTCAGTTAAACTCTAGACTGTTGCAGCTACACAACATTCTAGTTTTCATTTTGGATGATGTCTTGTGGCTTGGTCAAATTTGTGAACACAACACATTTAGTTCAAACAATCAACCTTTATTATGGTCAAAGACCAGCATAAGGAGAGTGGAGTACCAAAAAAATTCAAAACATAAAAATACAAAAATAAAATTATATAAAAATCTTAAAAGTCGTTTAAAAATATTTTTTTTAAAAAAATAGTTTACTTTCAATGGATTGTGTAAACTCTCAAAATAGATTAAGGTATAATCAAGTGAACAGTGTTATTCCACCCTTACTAGCTTAGTTTCAAATGTGTATTGATGTGTTTTTGCCCCCAACTTCTGAATGTTGTATATTAATGTACTCCAGAATATATGTGATCAATGAAACCTCAAAGATATTCAGAATTTCAGGACATGGCAAAAATATATTTAGGAGGATGCAAGGAAAGAAGGAAATAAAAATAATTTTTGATATTTAAACATTATCCTGGAGATTTGGGAATCGCAGAATGTGGAAAATGTTGGGAAAATCTAGCAACATTTAGATTTGCTGTGAGTTTATCAAATGAATTGATTTCCAAATCCTAAAATGTCCAGGGAATAACCACACACTAGAACTAGTATGTTTATAATGAGCATAGTGACACTATGATAAAGCCTGAAGGCTACTGGATACTAAAGCCATCAAGACAGAATTTCTGATATACTAAGATAATTAACAAACACAGTAATAAACAAAGGTAATTTCCAATCCTTAAGTTTAAGAAAGATTGTGATTGCAATTAAACTGGGGCCCAGCTACAGATAAGAAACCCACCATATATACCTTTAGCTCCCCTTACTGAGATCCTATCTCACAGAGCTATAGTTGAAAGCTTCCATATTTTATCTTCCCAGACCTCCGAATTGCTTTTATTCACCTCATTGTTGTTCTGGGAAGATGAGCAAACTCTATCTGTACCCAATGGATTTAGCTGGGGGGTGGGTGGGTGTCACATAGCTTGAACTCTGGCTTGACCATTCATTTGTGCCTTCAGAAAACTCAGAGGGTCTTTATAAATTACGCAGGATGACACTTCCAGCACAGGCTCTTAAACTGTAATTTAAAGGCTTGTCCAAAAAGCAGAAAAGGCAGAAATTAGAGAGTAATTCATCCAAACTAACTGCCGACACTCAAAGCTCGGGGTTAAAGTGAACTTGGAAAATATACAGCTGAACTCTCCATCTTGAACAAAGATTTCCAAAATGGCTGTCTGCTGCTAACCATTCAGCCTTTGAAAAGTTAAAGCCTTTGAAAACGGCTTTTTATATCTTACGGCGTCCCAAAAGGGATAGTTAATTTGCCTGCATTGTTCAACAAGCATCTTACAATCACAGCTTCAGCTATAAGGAGCTTGAGTGGGAGAAGAAAGCAAGGAAGTGGGGTGGAGGGGTGGAGGTAACAGGATGCTGCCTAGAGTCACTTTTTTGTGAGATGGCTAGGCTTATAAATTAGAGAGGTAAATGATGAATGGAAAGAAGAGAAGCATTGGGAAATGCAAAAGATGAGTCTTATAAAAGCAGTTACAGTTAGGCTAAATTCAAGAATAGAACTTAATCCTGGTTAATAAGCCACATTTTGGCATTCATTGTGTCTGACTGGACCATTCTTAGCTTTTCTTTCTTTGAAGGGTTAGAGCAAGAGGCTAACAAAAATTCCACAGAAACAGATTTTTAAAATGGATGTTTTTAACCATTAAGTAGCACCTGAGAATATTTAAAGAAGAAATAATTTTCATAACAGAAAGAATCTTTGTATTTCTACAGAGTTGATTCCTCTCTCTTAGAGGTGTAGCCTCAGGAAATGTTTCATCAACAGCAGTGACTTCGTACTTTTATTGATGTATTTGAATATCCTGCCTTTCAGGAGCTTAGGATGGTATAAATAACAGTCCCTCCTACTATCTCTTCCCACAGTAACAACTCCATGAGGAAAACTGGCCTGGGAAATGGTGACTGCTATGAATTTACTCAATGAACTCCTATGGTTGACTAGAACCTGAATCTCTTCTAGACCAGGACCTAAACTATCACACCACAATAGCCTTTTATTATAGTTACCATGCTCAGATATCTCCGATGTAAAGAAAGCAGTTCATGATATTGAAATGTTGTGAGATGGTGGCTGCAATTATTTTTGTTATAATCCTTATTCTAGATGCAATTAATGAAGTGACAGTCTGGGAATGAACAGTTCCATCTGTTTAGGACAAACAGAAACTGCCTTGATTGTTCTTTTCAACTTCTACCTTCTACTAAAGGGTTTCAGCTGAAATGTTGTATTAAATAGCCTGAGGTTGTCTTTACCATGCAAATTAAAATACCATTGACACCTGAGTAAAACAAGGTGCTATTTGCTTGCTTTTTTCTAAATTTCTGCAAGCACAATTTTACAGACTTTCAGGACTGCTGCTTACAAAACAACATCTCATGAACTCCACTAAATTGAAGGAATCACATGTAGAGGAGCATGCTTCAGAATGCCAGCTTCAGAAATCAGGGAACAATCAAGCATCTGAGGTTGACTCTGCCATCCATCATCAGAACAAGTGCAGGATGAGTCAGAGGCATCAAGTGGTTGTCCAGGCTGGGTTCATTGCAATGAACTCCAGAGGGCTAAGTTGAGGTGCTCCTCAAGAAATCTGGCTCAAAAACAGTAACTGTGAGAGGAACCTTGGAGTCCTAGTGGATGATCATTTAAACATAACCCAGTAGTGTGCGGCAGCAGTCAAAAAAGCTAATACAATCCTTGGTTGTTTAAACAGAGGCATACCGGTAGAATCAAAATCATGTGAAGGATCAGTATCGCTTTATAAATCCTTAGTAAGATCACACCTGGAATACTGCATCCAGTTTTGATCACCACATTACAAAAAATATGTTGAGACTTTGGAGAAAAGTGCAAAGAAGAGCAACTAAGATGATTAAAGGCTTGGCGACAAAAACATATGAAGAACGGTCGCAGGAATTTGGTACAGCCAGTCTAGAGAAAAGAAGGACTAGTGGGCGAAATGATAGCAGTATTCTAGTATTTGAACAGCTGCCACAAAAAAGAGGGGGGTCAACTTATTTTCCAAAACACCAGAAGGCAAGACAAGAAACAATGGATAGAAACTAATTAAGAAGAAAAGCAACCTGGAATTAGAGAGAAATTTCCTAACAGTGATGACAATTAACCAGTGGAGCAGCTTGCCTTCAGAAGTTGTAGGTGCTTCATCACTGGAGATTTTTAAGAAAAAACTGAACAGTCACCTGTCTGAAATGGTATAGGATCTCCTGCTTGATCAGGGGGTTGAACTAGAAGAAATCCAAGGTCCTTTCCAGATCGTGAGTGAGTGATACAAAAGCAACAATGATCATAATTAGATCATAACTAGTAGCAGGTCTATATCACATCTACCATGGGCCATTAGCTTTTAGTTGGGAACAATTGCTCCATCTTCAGCTCTGTGCTCACCTTGGCTCTCTGACCATAGACTGTTTGAAACCTTTTTCATGGCATCCAAAACTCTGGACTGTTTCTTGACTATAGGTAGTCCTTGACTTATGACTGGTCATTTAATGACTATTTGAAATTACAATGCCCCCCCCAAAGCTGTTTGTGACATATTTACAAAATTACAGTGGCTGCACAGACACACACACAGAGAGACCGTGCTGTCACATGATTGAATTTTGGGCACTTGCCAACCTGCTCAGCTTTCTTGCCATCTGCAGCATCCTGTAGCCATGCGATCACAAGTTCTGACATATTTTGCTGGTTTCTTGCATTTACTTCCAGTTTCCAGCACACACACAAAAAAGCCATTAGAGAAAATTGATTTGCTTAATGAACATGGAATTCAATTAATGATCACTGCAATAAATGTTAAAAAATCAAATCGGATCATGTGATGCTTCAACCTACAATTCTATGACTTATGGCCATAGTTCAGGATTCAATTACAACTGTTAGTTAAGCACTACCTATATGCTTCCATATGCTGGCTGTTTCAAGCTATCTCTTGCTCCTTTGTATGCACACAGCATGAGCACACCCATTGCATGTAACTGTTTGCAAACCAAGGTAAATTACTTGGAACTCACCTCAATGTCAGTTTGGCCTTGTTCAGGACACTCTATAGTCATTTAAAATTGATCTAGTTTCATTTGATTTCTTTATTATAAAATTTCAGGCAGCAAGAAAATAGCAACACATTGCAAGCCATAAAACTTATGCATTGTATGATGTCTCTGGATTTTTGTTTTTTGTTTTTTGTTTTTTTATTTGAATTTATATCCCGCCCTTCTCCGAAGACTCAGGGCGGCTTACATTGTGTAAGGCAATAGTCTCATCCTATTTGTATATTTATATACAAAGTCAACTTATTGCCCCCCCCAACAATCTGGGTCCTCATTTTACCTACCTTATAAAGGATGGAAGGCTGAGTCAACCTTGGGCCTGGTGGGACTCGAGCCTGCAGTAATTGTAATTGCAGGCAGCTGTATGTTAATAACAGGCTGCATTAGCCTGTTGAGCCACTTCCCAGCCCTTGTTGTTGTTGTTTTCTTTTTGTTTACTTTTCATTATTTTCTTCTGTGTTAGACTTTGCTGCTGGGTAGTTATCATTTTCCTAGGGTTTTGTTTTTAAAATTCCTTGTTATATGGTGTTGTAAATGATTGTCTTGATCCTCAGGGGTACAAGGCAAAAAATGTGTGCCTTGAATAAAATAAATCCATGTATTTATGTGTGTTCATATAGAAAACAATTTCATCTAAAAAGTGTGTAGAATTAATTAAAAGTACAAAGGTAACAAATAGCATGATTGGAAAGCAATTTCCTGATAAAGAGCATAGCCAATTATCTGCATTAAAATGCAATCCACAAATTCTTGAGACAACAAAAAGTAAACCAGGATAAAATGTGTTGCCTGGAACATTCTGCCACAATAATCAGCCCATCAAAACTTGGAAAGTACCAGACTTACAATCAAATATAAGTCTGGGACAAGTGACTGGTGGATTCCCTAGGCCTCATTTCCCCTCCCAACAATTGTCATCTCCGAACAAGGAAAGCAAACCATCAACTGCATTCTTTAATATGTGTCAGAAGGCAGCGGAGCAGTCTGGACAAGTATAAATGGCTACTTTGAGAAGCAAGTTTAGACACCCCTCAAGATGCTCAGTTCATAGGTCAGAAGCAAAGAGACATTGTGGGCCCCTAAAGTGTCAATCAGGCTATTTCCGAAGGCAAAGGTAGCATTCTCTTAAAAGAGCCCTAAATTAGTGTCCAAACAATGTTTCCGTTATGGAGGAGAGGCATGGGAGGAAGCAGGAAGGTATGAAATGAAGACTGAAGAGCAGCCAAGATGACAAAAGCCACAGGAAAAGGGAAGTATTCTGGCTGTGTACATGCCCATGCACACAGTATTCATACATGTAACACTATGAGTATTCCTTGCAAATTAGAAAAAAAGAAAGGGCAGTATTTGTCCATTGCAATGGAAATAGAGGGGCTTGAGAGAATTGTTATGTATTATCTGAATCTTATTTTTACAGTCTGTCGTGTGGTGTCTTTGGTACGTTTGGGTACTTTATGAAATTGCATTGTGCTATTACAGTGTTATTAACTGTTGATGTTTTATGCACGGTCACTCATGCGCTCGTGACATCTCGCTTGGATTACTGCAATGCTCTCTACATGGGGCTCCCCTTGAAGGGCATCCGGAGGCTGTAGTTGGTTCAGAATGCAGCTGCGCGGGTGATAGAGGGAGCCCCTTGTGGCTCCCATGTTACACCAATCCTGCGCAACTGCACTGGCTACCTGTGGCCTTTCGGGTGCGCTTCAAGGTTTTGGTTACTATCTTTAAAGCGCTCCATGGCATAGGGCTGGGTTACTTACGGGACCGCCTACTGCCACCGATTGCCTCCCACCGACCCGTACGCTCTCACAGAGAGGGACTCCTTAGGGTGCCGTCCACCAGGCAGTGCCGACTGGCGACACCCAGAGGAAGGGCTTTCTCTGTGGGGGCTCCCACCCTCTGGAACGAGCTTCCCCCAGGGCTGCGCCAACTTCCCGACCTCCGAACCTTCCGCCGCGAGCTTAAGACACATCTATTTATTTGCGCAGGGCTAGCCTAGGGTTTTTAGTTTTAAATTTAGTTTTAATGGGGTTTTATACTATTTTAGTGATATTTTAATTTCGGCCTAATTTAATTAATAAGTTTTTTAATTGTTGTTTTTATTTGTATTATTATGTTTTATTTGGCTGTACACCGCCCTGAGTCCTTCGGGAGATAGGGCGGTATAAAAATTCAAATAAATAAATAAATAAATAAATAAATAAATAAATAAATAAATAAATAAATGTTTTATTGTGTTCTTTCTATTTTTACAAGTTGCTTTGATGTTTTATTGTGTTCTAGATGTTGAAAGCAACTGTGAACCTCAAAGACTGGTGATACTTACATTTAACAAATAACAACAATCACTACCACTATCTCAAGGCCAAGTTGGGATGGTGTCAACGCTTCCAATGGCTGATGGTTTCTGATGGGGTAGAGCAGACCTAGGCTCAATTTTACTAAGACTGAATGAGTTGGATATAAGGACCTCCCATAGATAGTATTTTTCCAACATTAGTTCATGATGGTATTATATCAGATTAGACAGAACTAATGCATATCCTGAGAGTCCTCCTGGATGCTCAGTTGTTGCTCAAAGAACAAGAGGCAGAAGGGTAATTCCACAGATATGTCTGGTGTGTCAACTATGCCCTTTCCTGAATCAAAAGGACCTTCTAATAGTCATGCCTCAATGATTGCCTTACTCATCTTTTGTTTACATTACTGTAAAATGCTTGACTTGGGACAGTCCTTGAAGGTTAGTCAAGAGCTACAGAATGCAACAATGTGTATTTGTGGGAATATCTCAATTCACCCATTTGATACTTTTATTTTATGAGGTGTGGTGGCTATTAGCTTCTGTAGTTAGCTTCTAGATGCCACTCAAATGCTGGCTGTCACTAATAAAACCATGTTTCTCCACAATTTGCTCGTAGACAGCTTGATGTCTATGAGCAAGGGCCCTTCTACAGAGATAGTGAGTTGTTAGTGCTGGGTTGTAGGGGCAAGTTAAGGATTCTACTCATGTACCTCTCATCTTTGCTGCATTGCAGAATGCTTTCCCAAGCAACCAATGTTCATTTCTGGGCTGGCTCCCAGTTATTGCTACTAAAGGACTTCACTCCCCATGCCTCACTTGTAAAATGGAAGTTTTAGGTGATGAGAGGTCCTAAATGCATGAGGCTGAATAATGCACTAGGCAAATATTGACTTAATTCATGTCAATGATATCTACACTAGCCAAGTCATATCCAAAGTCTAAGGACAAATAAACTAATTCCAAATTAAAGAACTGAGAATCTGTTGAGTCTAGATTTAGTATTGTGCCAGATTGAAATACGATACTGATTGGTGTAAATATACGCTTTGTTAGAAATATGTAGCTTAATCATATATGTCTATTAATATATGTACATGCAAAAGGATGAGTGTAAATTTAAAAGCATGATTTATTTTATTCTGTATGATTGAGGAAAACTGAGAAAATTAGTGAAGCATACAAAGTTGACGAGAGGTTCTGATTATGGAAGGTTACATTTTTGACAGTGTTAAGACTGGACATTGGGAAAAAAATGGCCCTGGTAAAAAAAGAAAGAAGTGAAGAAAATGAGAATGAAATGAAAATGATTCCTAGAATGATTACAGGAAGGACACATCCCATACAAAGTATTAGAAGACAGATCACTCTCACAATTTGTAGAATGAATGGAAAGGGGACAAGGAAAGAGAATGCAAAAGCTACTTGGGACAGATTATGAAGTTCAATCTCTTCTTGGCTGAGAACATGAATAATTTTCAGTGTGTATTAGAAAAAAATGAGACTGTGGGTATTTGGATCTAAAATGAATATATCAAAGACCTAGGTAATGTCATACATAAAAGATAAACATACCCAATAGTAAATTGTTTAATTTGTATAGCTTGGAAAAGAATGCTTCCTAAATTTGGGGAAATGAGTAGATATATCTTAATATGTGCAAATACTGTTGAAAGGTAGGTGCATAATATGGTTGTGGTAAGGAATGAATCTTTATTGAAAGAATCAAAAATGTTTTTACATGAGAGGGTGGGTGTGCTTTATTTTCTGGAACCAGGAGTTGAAGAACAAACAGTAAGTTGAATTCACTGGAAAGTATGTAGTTAGGAAGTGACTGTAATAGAACAATAACAGATAGAATGAATGTGGATTGGCTATAAAAGTGAGTGTAAAAGAAAAAGGCTGAGGTTGTTTCGTCATAGAGAGAGAATGTAGACTGAATTGCACATCAAATACATGAAGGGAAATTGAATGGGATTAGAGACAATCTACCAGCTTTAATTGTAACTATAACTATAATATAATTTTGATTACCCCACAAAAGAATAGTGATAAGTATATAATACGTAGTATGAGTTTAGCTTACATACTTTCATATGCATAGAATCATTTTTTCTTAAATTAGAGCCATCAAATTGACATCTTTTTGTTTTTGTTTTTGCCTATCATTTTGCTTCTTTTGTTTTGTTTATCATTTTGCTCCTCATTATTTTCATATGCAGCAATAATGTGTAAGCAGTTATAAAATGTGGATTGACATTAGATGTAGTAGGTTGCTATGAGGGTAATGAACAGTTAGATAAAATAAGGCCAAACAAAATTAGTACTGAAAAATGGAAGGTGTCACATAAGTAGATAGGGGAATTCTGCAAGTGTGGGGAATGACTCCAAATGAAACACAACTCCTTACTGATTTAAAAAGTGGAGCAAAGCCTTCATAAATCTGTTCAACGGCCAAAAATATGTCCAACTTAGTAACTGTTTGCATTCTATTCAGCTGCATACAGCCATTTGTAGACTAGTATGTGGCATCATTTCCTTTTGCTGCATTCTCCTAACCAGGGAGATCATAACATCAAGCCTGCTAATAGGACTTTTAACAATTTGTTGATTTGGATCAGTGCTTTAATGCTGCAATTTTACTGATTCTTATTCTGAGCAATTTAATACTCTGCTTCCCTTTCCATTGGCAGACAAGTTATTTCATCTTCATATTTTTTTGTGTGAAAAATCAGCATAAACATTAAACCCCCTAGAACTTTACTTTAAAGATGGTCACATACCAGCAAGGATGCAAATGGATAATTATTCCAACTGATGAGTCTTTCTTAATATTACGTTTCCTTTCATACTGTATTTTAAACCTATATGATTGCCAAGAAGTAGTACCTTTGATGGAATTATTCTGGCTTTCCAAGACGGAGGAAATTCATTCCAGAGGAGGAAGAGAAATCAAGGTTTAGATGATTTGTTTGGGAAGAAGAGAGTTTAGGGTAGCTCCTCTCTACAAGTTCTTAGACATACTGAGGGTCTTCTAAGCAGTTTCCTTTATTGTTCTTCACTTATAGGCCAAACTAGAGCAAACTACCTACAGTATTAAACACATACTCTGAGAATTCGTAGGCAGGATCTGCCTCAAGTCTTTTCCTCCCAACTTAGCTATCTAAACTTCACTGTATCTTGCTCCTTTGGAATGCACTCACTCCCTCATGGGCATCCAAACTACATTACCCTCTAGTACCTGTCCTCAAGGTGATGAGCCAATTCCTAGTTCAGGTGATGCTTTTGCATGTTCAGTCCAATTATGAGGATTTCAGTTCATGTGAAGTGATTCCTTATGCAAAAACATGCCATGGTTTCCCTAGAAACCAGCTCTTCCTAGATGTCACCAAGGCACCTCATTCTTCACTGGGTGAACTGAACACAACAAGATTGTGCTTGATCAGGGCCATTGTTCTGCATAGAATTGGAAGGGGGCATTTAGGGCACTGAATCTAACTCCTGATTAATGTAGGAGTCCAATTTAAAGTATAGCCTTAATGCTTTCATACGGGAATCAGAAGGTATGGAAGACTAATGAATTACTTCTATACAGGGGAAAGAAAAGCACAATTATCCATTCAAATGCTTTTAAGACAATTAAAATCAATATGCTGCTTGTATGCTAACTCTCCCATGGAACTGTGTTTCTTTGCTTGGATGCTGGCTAATAAGCATTCACTAGTCTTAGATATCAATGAGGTTCTAAGTCAGGGATATCAAACTGGCGGCCCACGGGTTGGATATGTCACACACAGGCCACACCACTTCCGCAAATGAGGAAAAATCACAAACCATCACATGATGGCAACATGACGCCACAAGTTTGACACCCGTGTTCTAAGTGAATGCAACTGTATTTTTTACAAGCCACAAAAGCTATGCCCTGGTCCTTTTGCTCTAGTCCAGATTTCTCTAACAAGGTACTCTCTAAATTAGCTAAACTGCAATCCTTAAAACTTTGGCCATTTGTGGGAGTTGAAGCCCAAAGGCTGAGGGAGACCATTAGAATCTTTTGAATTCTTCTCTAGAAATGTTATATGAAGAACAGGCTTGCAATGATTTATGACAATTGATCTTCAGTTTAGCTTGACCCAGATTAAATTTTATCTAAAGTACTTAAAAATCACATCTTTTTTAAAAAAATAAAATTAAAAAACTCTCAAGATAAGAAAGGCTTGTCAGTCAGATGAACAGGGCAAAGGGCTGGAACTACATTCAATAGAGCCTTTAATCTTTGATACTGACCCTCTGGCTGGTGTCCTTGTGTGGCCAAACAGAACTGTTTTCTGAGAGCCAGGGCCTATTGATTTGCTTCCAAACAGGTCTGCTGGGGACTGTCATGTTAATTGTGGGTCGCGGAGAGAAAATAGCTTATCTAGCCAGACTCCATGCTGCTAAGTGCACCATGAATACATGGTTGCCCTTTTCCCAAAAGTCTGCAATCTGACTGTCTACACTGCTCCAGGAATACAAAGGACAATTTGAGGAGATACACTAACAAGACTGCCATCGACATTATCATATACAGCTGTAGCAAAACGTTCCCATTAGACTGTAACTATCGATGTTTAATTTGCTTGGATTAATAGGCCAACCTCATCCCATCTATGCTTATAAAATTAATGAACCTCCAGCCAAAGTGATGACCTTGGGGCTTTGCTTCTCATCATGTCTGCCATTTTCATTCAAAGCGGTTTTAAGAAAAGGCAGAAACATCAATAATAACACTGGCTCCTTCTGACACCTTTGCATATGATGATCCCCCTCAATGCCACTTTGTGAAAGTGAACAACCTTGCTGACATGCATCGTAAGGCATAGAATGTGAACATAACATCGCACCTGGGAAACATATTGATAAAGTGTCCCCAGTTTTTATAATGTTTTTGTAGGATAATAACTGTATCGCATTTAGCAGCTCCTTCTTTTCTCTTCTTTTGTAATGTCATTTTAAATTCTTACCTGGATTCTTGAAGGCATGTAAGTAATATACTGGTACTATACGCTAACATATTTCACAGGTAATCTTGCTCCCTTGAGTAGTTTCAACACCTCGAGCTGATAAGTTACATGTTGAAATCTCTCCCTGCAGCTGATAGTTTGATGCTGAAGGTTCATCAACTCCAATATTTTTATGCATCATTTCCCCAGTGGGTCCCCTTCACTACTTTGCAATATTAACATCCTTTTAGCTTTCCATAATACAAGGACTCTAGTAATGGCTTACGGCTGATCAGTAGCAGCAGAACTCTGCAAAGGCTTCCCAAATATGTTACTTATAATGTATTACACGCAAAAAAATAATAATAATCCAGGTAGGAACATCGTACTCAAGACAGCCATCCATAGGAAAGCAGAGGCAAAGGGATACCAGTGACAAAATGTGCATTGCCATGCCATATCACAAACACTTCTCTTCTATATACTTGTGGGCTGTGTTCAAAATGAGGTTAAAAGGACAGAGCTTGTGTCATGTTTCTTCATTGTGGTAGCACTGAGGTTAGTTGTGGATGCCTCTGCTTCTCCAAACATTATTGAGCCTCCTGAGTAGTAGCAATGGAAATAAATAAGCTTTTCTGCCCTTCCTTCCATTCCATTTTCTCTTTTTAATCAGTCTGGGAAGCCTTTCCAAATGGTTGGGGCATCTTGGTTCTAGTCCAATAGGAGATCAAAAACATACCGGGATTCATTCGTAAGTTCCTTTAAATACAAAACCAAATATATCCATCATGACTTTGTCTGATAGTTGGCTCTGGCACTATCAGTTGGTTCAGGACACTCCAGAAGTTGTGGGTACTCCAACACTGGAGGTTTTTAAGAAGAGATTGGACAACCATTTATCTGAAATGATATAGGGTTTCATGCCTAAGCAGGAGGTTGGGCTAGAAGACTTCCAAGGTCCCTTCCAACCCTGTTATTCTGTCATGGATAGCTTTGTACTTTGTATTTGAACTTTTAGCCCAATTACTTCACAGCAGAAAACAACAGAAGAGGGAATGCTCTGTACACTGCCTTTGGCTTGGGTGGTTTTTACATTTTCATTGGACAAGCCAGCTTTTGCCAGCACTGTATTTATCATCAACAAATTCCTAAAACAACTGTAGAAGGGGCACAGCACAGTACAATCAATTCATTTGCTGTGGGTTTCTTTCCTAAATCTTGTTCTAAAACCCTTGAAATATCTCCCTGACTCAAGGTCAGCCCTGACTGTGCAAGAGGATGAAGTGAACTGTGTCAGCTGAATGCCTGTGTCAATTCAATGCCTGAATGAGGAAAAATAAATGTCTGCAGTGATTGGAGTGCTTATGACCAAATGATGCTTTCTAAAATGATTTGAGCAGTAAATGCAAGAGGGACTCAGATATTTTTCTGCTTGTGCAAAGGACAAAAATAAGACCTTTCCTATAATCCCAAAGAAGCCACCCCACACACATTCATAGAAATGACTGGATGGGTAATGGAATCTTATTTCACCCATGGGGACACGACAGCATCTTCCAAGGTCTCAGAAGACAGAAGACTCATTCAGCCGTGTTCTCCTGATACCACTGGATCACATTTAGTCCCCCAGAGTAAGACAATTGCTTCATTCTCCCTTATGAGTGAACTAGTTCTGGGATTTTGCTTTGGGCAAGAAATGTCTTGAGTCATCACTGCACTTTTCCATGTACCGTAGAAGCTACGGTTAGACTAGAGTTGCATGTGACATCTCTAGTCAAGAAGCAAAGGCTGGAAGATAAATGGACTAGTTTTGCTCCCTATCCATCACAAATGAGAAAATGCAGCTTCACTATAAACTGAAAATGAAAACTCTTGAGATGTAGAGCTAGCCGCAGTTGACAAAAAAATCTGAGATAGCAATGCACTTTTCTAATATTGTATACTTTTCTTTTGTTCCTTTCTGGGCAAAGATGCCAGTTGTCTCTTGTCAGTCATAAACTGGGACAGAAGCTCATCACATGCAGTGAGAATGTCTCTCTAGTTGCAAATGATTAATTGCAATTGCAGATGAAGCAGCAGGCAGACTCCCATAAAATTTAGGAGGTAGGTATCACTTCCAAAGTGCAGATACAATTTTGGCTGTGGTGTCCCAACTTTATCTCAACACCTTTGCAGATCACAGGGGCAGAACAGATGCGAATGGACTGAATGAACAGCTCAAAGTTAAGTCCACAAGGGGCGTATTAAGAATTCAATATTAGCTTTCCAAAATAGCTAATCATTAGCCACTGGTCTTTTCTCTGTCTCAACAGCTGGTGACATCAAAGTTATTACATTTCTAATGAACCAGTTAGAGTTACTGAATGCATTGAATAACAGGATTTTTCATCAACTGTTTATAGATTCTGTCAAGGCAAGTCTGATTGTCCCACCTCTTCCAAAATCACTATTTCCCCCCCTAGTAAGTACATTACTAGAAATTAAATGAGCAAACGGGGGAAAACAGCTGTTTTCATGTTAGTAACTTGTTACTGGTAAAAATCAGGGTGTCTGTATCTAGGATAAGCTTTTGCCCTACAGCTAAAAGCAAGATATCTTTCAGTGCAGCATTTACTTTTATTTACATTTTTAAAAGTGCTGATTTCAACAGTTATTTATTTTGTCATGTGGTTATACCTTTGGAATAGCTGAAAGGCACCAACACTCCACTTAGCAATGAAAGCACAAATGCATAATTAGCACATGCTTTTTATGGAAATCCGGGATGCTGTCATGTGGGTATATGATCTGCAGCTAGGAACATAAGTAAAAACTACAGTTAACAATAAAAATAAAATCAACAAAAGGTATCTGCTGTCAATCTGAAGACACTGCCCAGAACAGCTTAATTTTAAGAGGCTTCTGGAAGGCAACCAGAGTTGAGACCAAACTGTCTTTACATCAAAGATGAACCTGCATATGATCCAATTCTATTTATTTATTTATTTATTTATTTATTTATTTATTTATTTCATTAAATACATATTAGATAATAAATATAGGCATAAATTGAAAACATAAAATGAATACAACTAAAGGGAACATTAGGACAGGAATGGTAGGCACTCTGGTGCTCTTATTTCTTTTATGTCTTGAGCTTGAGCTTGAACTTCTCTCCCTGTTTCAGCAAGGTGGTGTTCCGGGCCGATGCTGTCTGATCTTATTTCATTTTTTTCTACTAGACCTGAATTTATAGGTTAGCTCCTTCCCAAATGTCTTCCAATGAAATGAGATGTGTTTACATATGTGTTGATGCATGGACGTGGTGATTTCAAATACCATGTCCATTTCTACATTTCAAACTGAGAGTACAGTATATCTTCTGTTTCTCTTTAGGCTATTTATGTCCTATGTTCATGGAAACGGTGGCTCTTGATTGTGTGTACACTAAGAGTTTATGCATCAGAGACAAATACCTTGTGTGTTCAATAACACTTGGTCCATTCCATTCCATTTCCATTCCCATTCCCATTCCCATTCCCATTCCCATTCCATTCTTGGTGTCCATGCAGTTTTCTTGTCAATAGTTTGCCATTGCTTTCTTCCTAGGCTGAAAAAAATAATGATTGGCCCAAAAGCTTGGAACTCATTACCTGACTCTATAGTCTCTACTCAAAATCCCAAAATCTTCAACCAAAAACTGTCTACTATTGACCTCACCCCATTCCTAAGAGGACTATAAGGGGCGTGCATAAGAGCACAAAAGTGCCTACCGTTCCTGCCCTATTGTTCCCTTCATTATATCAAATTAATATAGCTGATGCATATATTTTTTTACATACATATATATATATATATATATATATTTCTTCATATATGTTGTTTTATTTACGACAAAGTTTGTGTATACTGTTGTGACAAAATGAAATTAAAAAAAAAAAAGACTAGAACTCAGATCTCTTTATTCCCAGCCCGGTCCCTTAAGCATTAGTCCAAATTTGCACATGTTCTTTCACACACACACACACACATACATTTATGCATACAAACATACATACACAAACAAAATAATATTAAATTTATAATGTATAATGTATATACAAAAATAAAATAATAAAATAGTCATATATTAAACAGGTACACAGAACCAACTCTCTTTAAAAAATTTCCTTTCAGCACTCTAAAAATTTCTAGATCTCTCTATTATTATTAGAGCTAAAATAGCACAGTGATTATGAATTCTGCCTTATACATAAGTTGCTGATGGCTGCAACCCTCCAAAATAATGAAATGGTGGATTCTTCTACCATTTGTTTTTGTTTTTTAAACTGTCAGCTTAAAAAAAAAAACTCTCACAGGTTACTTGAGGAATCACCTCTTCCGTATTTATATCTACTCTTACCATTAAGTCCAACAGGAAGTGTATAGTCCAGGTCCTGTCTCCTAGGAAATGTAATCTGACCAGGCCCAGGAAGACAGCTTTTTCTGTCATGATTCCCAATCCTTTGGAACCCATTGCTCTTTTTTTTTTTATTCAACACACATCATTTCAGCCCCTATTCATTACTGATTTTTGTTTGCTTGTTTTATCACACACCCTTCTTATGTACTCCATTCCCACTCCATTCAGCTTGCTTTTATAATGACTTGACATGCCCAGCTCCTACTTCCAACTCACAAAGTGGACACAAAGCCTCTTTTTTTATAGACATCCATTTTTCCTTTATTTCAACATTCATTCCTCACCATAGCCTAATCTATACATTACCTTTCTCCCAGAGTTTTCAAATGTCTTCCAATGAAATGAGATGTGTTTACATATGTGTTGATGCATGGACGTGGTGATTTCAAATACCATGTCCATTTCTACATTTCAAACTGAGAGTACAGTATATCTTCTGTTTCTATTTAGGCTATTTATGTCCTATGTTCATGGAAACGGTGGCTCTTGATTGTGTGTACACTAAGAGTTTATGCATCAGAGACAAATACCTTGTGTGTTCAATAACACTTGGTCCATTCCATTCCATTCCCATTCCCATTCCCATTCCATTCCAATTCCCATTCCATTCTTGGTGTCCATGCAGTTTTCTTGTCAATAGTTTGCCATTGCTTTCTTCCTAGGCTGAAAAAAATAATGATTGGCCCAAAAGCTTGGAACTCATTACCTGACTCTATAGTCTCTACTCAAAATCCCAAAATCTTCAACCAAAAACTGTCTACTATTGACCTCACCCCATTCCTAAGAGGACTATAAGGGGCGTACATAAGAGCACAAAAGTGCCTACCGTTCCTGTCCTATTGTTCCCTTCATTATATCAAATTAATATAGCTGATGCATATTTTTTTTACACACACACACACACACACACACACACACATATATATTCTTCATGATATGTTGTTTTATTTATGACAATGTTTGTGTATACTGTTGTGACAAAATGAAATTAAAAAAAAAAAGACTAGAACTCAGATCTCTTTATTCCCAGCCCGGTCCCTTAAGCATTAGTCCAAATTTGCACATGTTCTTTCACACACACACACACACACATACATTTATGCATACAAACATACATACACAAACAAAATAATATTAAATTTATAATGTATAATGTATATACAAAAATAAAATAATAAAATAGTCATATATTAAACAGGTACACAGAACCAACTCTCTTTAAAAAATTTCCTTTCAGCACTCTAAAAATTTCTAGATCTCTCTATTATTATTAGAGCTAAAATAGCACAGTGATTATGAATTCTGCCTTATACATAAGTTGCTGATGGCTGCAACCCTCCAAAATAATGAAATGGTGGATTCTTCTACCATTTGTTTTTGTTTTTTAAACTGTCAGCTTAAAAAAAAAAAACTCTCACAGGTTACTTGAGGAATCACCTCTTCCGTATTTATATCTACTCTTACCATTAAGTCCAACAGGAAGTGTATAGTCCAGGTCCTGTCTCCTAGGAAATGTAATCTGACCAGGCCCAGGAAGACAGCTTTTTCTGTCATGATTCCCAATCCTTTGGAACCCATTGCTCTTTTTTTTTTTATTCAACACACATCATTTCAGCCCCTATTCATTACTGATTTTTGTTTGCTTGTTTTATCACACACCCTTCTTATGTACTCCATTCCCACTCCATTCAGCTTGCTTTTATAATGACTTGACATGCCCAGCTCCTACTTCCAACTCACAAAGTGGACACAAAGCCTCTTTTTTTATAGACATCCATTTTTCCTTTATTTCAACATTCATTCCTCACCATAGCCTAATCTATACATTACCTTTCTCCCAGAGTTTTCAAATGTCTTCATCCATTTACCGTCCTTAGTAAACATTTGATCAAGTTGTGCAAATACATTTATTCGATCTACATTTATCATTTTTACATATAACTTGTAATCATTTATTCAGCTTGTCCTGTCAAATGCAGTTATCCTGGATCTCCAGTGCATTAATTTTCAGATTTGCATATATTTCTCACAGCATATATAATCTGTCTTACATTCACTGCAAGTCATATGCCTTCTCAACAACCCAGTAGTATCCGCATACAAAAGTGCAAATGCATTTATGTTCCCAACCAACATACCTCTAACTTTACCACAAACATTCCTTATACATATTTATAAACATATTAAGCAATCAATCACATATCTTATCTACTCTTGACTCAATGTTAAATCATTTGCCAAACCCTCAAATACTTGATTCAACCTTATTCTAGCTACTTATAAGCAAGTCATATCCACACATCAACATTTCTCCAGATATTTCATCCATATTTTCAATTTTATAATTTTCCTTTTGTCACTGTACTTGAACACAAAAGTTCAAAGCACTCTTTTCAGTTCCACTGACACTTTATTGCTATTCCCATATAAACTTCTAGAATACTTATCTCAGCCTCCCCTCATTCAGTTTCAACCTAAATAATATTTATCATCTCTGTTCTTAAATCCATTTACTTTGCTGAAGGCTCCACATTTAGCCATCTTTAGTGATCACGTGCTCCGGCCCCTCAGTCTTTACCCGTTCCCCAGATGGCCAAGATCCTCAGAGCTTGGGCCTTCCGTTGATGTTGTGCAATGCACGGTCCATGGTCAATAAGGCCCCCCTGATTTGTGACATCATCCAGGGGGAGTCCACGGACTTTACGGAGACCTGGTTGGGCACGGAAGGGGGTGTTCCCCTGGTCGAACTGTGCCCCCCGGGTTTCCGTGCATTCCATCAACCGAGAGCCCAAGGTAGGGGTGGGGGGGTGGCGGTTGTTATTAGGGAAAGTCTAGAGCCGAGGGAGTCCACTGTGCCTCAGATAGCTGGTTGTGAATCCCTCTTTGTGAGGTGGGGCCATAGGAATTAGACGGGCTTGTTGATCACGTACCTGGCTCCTTGCTGCGTGACTACAGCCCTACCCGAGTTGTTGGAGGTACTTGCCGGAGTGGCGGTTGAGACCCCCAGACTTATGGTCATGGGGGATTTCAACTTGCCATCGACCGGCTTGTCATCGACGGCGGCTCAGGAGTTCCAGGCTTCCATGGCGGCCTTGGACCTGATTTTTTTTTTTTTGTTTACCTTCTCCGAAGACTCAGGGTGGCTTACAATGTATAAGGCAATAGTCTCATTCTATTTGTATATTTCAAGTAACTGATGGCCCTACGCACAGTGGGGGAGGCACATTGGACCTGATTTATATCTCTGGACAGTGGTTAAATGATCTGGAATTAGGAGATTTAGTAATAGAACCTGTGTCATGGTCAGATCATTTTCACCTTCACCTGGATTTTCAGACTGCCACCCACCACCGCAGGGAGACGGAACCAATGAGTTGGTTCCATCCCAGGCACTGATGGACCCTGAGAGGTTCCTGACAGAGTTTGGGCTGTTCCCTGAGGATCTGGCCCATGGCACGGCTAAAGAACTAGTTGTGGCCTGGGAACAGGCCGCGGCTGGGGCTTTGGACCATGTCGTGCCTTTGCGGCCTCTGACCCGGCGTAGATCTCAACCGGCCCCTTGGTTTTCTGAGGGGCTGAGAGAGCTGAAACGCCGGAGAAGATGCTTAGAGAGTACCTGGAGGCCCAGCCGTTCTGAAGCTGACCGGACACTAGTTAAGTCTTATTCTAAGACCTACCTAGTGGCACTGAGGGAGGCGAAGCGTTCTTATGTTTCCTCCCTCATTGCGTCAGCAGATAACCGCCCGGCCACTCTGTTTCGGGTGACCCGCTCTCTCCTTCATCAGGAGAGGCGGGATGACCCCTTGCAGGGACAGGCCGAGGAGTTTAGTGGTTATCCATACGACAAAATCGTTCAGCTTCGGGATAGTTTGGACCAAAATTGTGATGATCCAAGTGAGAGGATGGAGACGCGTCTTGTTGAGATTGTTTGGGATGAGTTTGACCTTGTGGCTCTCGAGGACGTGGACAGGTTATTGGGGAGGTTACATGCCACCACATGTTTACTGGACCCGTGTCCCTCCTGGTTGGTGCTGGCCACACAGGAGGTGACACGAGGCTGGCTCCGGGGAATCATTAACGCTTCTTTGTTGGAAGGGGTTTTCCCCGCCGCCTTGAAAGAGGCGGTGGTGAGACCCCTCCTCAAGAAGCCTTCCCTGGACCCAGCTATTTTGGGAAATTATCATCCAGTCTCCAACCTTCGCTTTGTTGCGAAGGTTGTAGAGAGTGTGGTGGCATGGCAGCTACCCCAGTACCTGGATGAAGCTGTCTATCTAGACCCGTTCCAGTCCGGCTTCCGGTCCGGATATAGTACGGAGACAGCTTTGGTCGCGTTGGTGGATGACCTCTGGAGGGCCAGGGACATGGGTTGTTCCTCTGCCCTGGTCCTATTAGATCTCTCAGCGGCTTTTGATACCATCGACCATGGTATCTTGCTGCACCGGTTGGAGAGTTTAGGAGTGGGAGGCACCGTTTATCGGTGGTTCTCTTCCTATCTCTGTGATCGGTCGCAGATGGTGTTGACAGGGGGGCAGAGATCGACTGCGAGGCGCCTCACTTGTGGGGTGCCACAGGGGTCGATTCTCTTGCCTCTCCTGTTCAACACTATATGAAGCCGCTGGGCGAGGTCATCAGTGGCTTTGGGGTGAGATACCAACTGTATGCTGACGACATGCAGCTGTACTTTTCCACCCCGGCCCACCCCAACAAAGCTGTCGAAGTGCTGTCCCGGTGCTTGGAAGCCGTACAGGTCTGGATGGGGAGAAACAGGCTCAAGCTCAATCCCTCCAAGACGGAGTGGCTGTGGATGCCGGCACCCTGGTACAGCCAGCTGCAACCACAGCTGACTGTTGGGGGCAAGTCATTGGCCCCAATGGAAAGGGTGCACAACTTGGGTGTTCTCCTGGATGGTCGGCTGTCATTTGAAGATCATTTGACGGCCGTCTCCAGGAGAGCTTTTTACCAGGTTCGCTTGGTTCGCCAGTTGCGCCCCTTCCTTGACCGGGATGCCTTATGCACGGTCACTCATGCTCTTGTCACCTCTCGCTTAGATTATTGCAATGCTCTCTACATGGGGCTCCCCTTGAAGTGCACTCGGAGGCTTCAGTTAGTTCAGAATGCAGCTGCGCGGGTGATAGAGGGAGCCACATGTGGCTCCCATGTAACACCGCTCCTGCGCAGACTGCACTGGCTGCCTGTGGTCTATCGGGTGCACTTTAAGGTTCTGGTTACTACCTTTAAAGTGCTCCATGGCTTAGGGCCTGGGTACTTACGGGACCGCCTGCTGTTACCTTATGCCTCCCACCGACCCGTACGCTCGCACAGAGAGGGACTTCTCAGGGTGCCATCCGCCAAGCAATGTCGGCTGGCGGCCCCCAGGGGAAGATCCTTCTCTGTGGGGGCTCCTACCCTTTGGAACGAACTCCTCCCTAGTTTGCGTCAATTGCCTGACCTTCGGACCTTCCGCCGCGAACTGAAAACGCATTTATTTATTCGAGCGGGACTGGCTTAAACTTTTAAATTCTTAATTCTTAATTTTAAATATTAATTTTAACTGGGGTTGTATTTATATGAATTTTAAGGGTTTTTAAGTTTCAACATTTTAATTTCTTGGCCAATTATTGAATAAGTTTTTTAATTCTCTGTTTTAACTGTACATTGTTTTTGTTTTATACTGGCTGTACACCGCCCTGAGTCCTTCGGGAGAAGGGCGGTATAAAAATCTAATTAATAATAATAATAATAATCATCATCATCATCATCATCATCATCTTCACCTAACTCTAAGTTTTTTAAAAAATTCCATCAGGATTTCTCTCTCTCTTTCAATCTTAGCCTTTCCTTACTATCTTAGACCATGTTCTTTGAAAGTATCTTTTTCACTCTATATTAATCTATTCTATATTCATCTCATCCTAAGGTTTGTGCAATTCTATTATATGCATTTTGTCTCATCCACAGTTTATTTAATTTCTTTTTCCACCAATTAACCTTCCATTTATATACTCCACATAAATAGATAGCAATTTATATAATTTATATCATTTTTTCAGCTTCAAGGAGCTTCCACATCATTTTCCTTATGACCACCTTTCAAACCTGTTTCTGCTGAGAGTTTAATATTTCACACATAACTTTATCTTTCATGTGTTTTTTATTTCTTTTTTTATTGTTTCTTGTATATTTTTCTCCAAGATCTACTTTCGACACTGACATGTAATGATTTGCTTAGAACCACTCAGAATCTTTTATCCTTTATAAATTCTCATTCTCATCTCAACAATGAAATCAACTAAGATTTGCATCCCTTTTTGTCAGATTTACATGTGACTAGACTGTTGTTTAAATCAGGTATTCAGAAGAAAGAGATATTTCCTAAGCAGATTCTTATCAAACAATGCTATTTTTATTCATGCTTGGATCTCCAGATGAATCAATGCTTTTTCTGTACTTCCTCATTTCATTTTCAACCATCCATTTATGTCATGTAACATAATAATTGTTTCCTCTTGATCATATTATTCAAAATGTTGTACAATATTACTCCAGATTCCCCCCTGGTTCTTTCATTAGCACTATTCACTGGAGCATAGCAAGCAACTGTCACTAGCCTATGAATTTCTACTTTCATGTGTGTCCACAATCATCACATTTCTAATACACATTTTAGCCCTTTCATTCATAATTCAAATTATACATTCATTGGCCTGCATGCATTCAATTCCATCCCACAAGAGCATAACACCTTCATTCAATTTATTACTTCCTTCATCTTTCTTTTAATTTCACAGGGACATCACATAACCATTTTTCTTTTTCTTCATTTAAATCATTAATTTACTGTCTTTACCATTTAGGATTAAATTGTAGTCTTTCATACATTGTAATCAATATTTATGGGCCCATAAATATTATCTTCTATTGTACGTCATGGCTTTAGTTACTTAAAGCTTTTTAGTAAACTAGAGGATAGACTAGATTATCAGCCCTAATTGTATCCATATCACAATTCCTGCTAATGATAAGGAAGTCCGATCAGTGGAAACACATTTTGGTCTATTCTTTTTTCTTTAAAAAATACATGTTCTGGAAAATTCTTAAGGTTTTGGAAAAATCTACTAGTAGTATAGCATTACTAAGAGTGCCATTATTTGACTTTAAATAAATTGAAATTCTTTGCTATAAATTCGTATCAATATTTTGTTCTTTGGGGCTGAAGCTCCAACTAACAAAGTTAAGGATTTTAATGTGTGCTTTCAGAAAACAATAGTTCCAAGGGTAATTGGAGTAGAAGTAACATTGAAGAAGGAGGGAAGAGAGAAATCATAATACAGAAAACCAGGAATCCAGGAATCTCTCACTGGCTTCTAACCTAGTAGAAACTACCTTTAAAGTCATTCTGCCTTGATTCCTATTACGTTTTGCAAAGTAGCCTATTGTCACCATTTACTGATTTATACACTGCTGTAAATCATTCTATTTGTCCATTAACATAAGGAGAGCCTATCCCCAATCAGACTAAAGATGCATGCATTCCACATTCCTCAATGGGAACTCCATTTATCTTTCAACTAACAGTATCTTCCTTGCATCTGTCCAACAGGCATCACACCTATTGCAAATTTCTAAGTTAATACTGCAACCAGTGGTGGGATTCAGCCAGTTCTGTCAGGTTCAGGTGAACTGATAGCACCGACAGCAGTAGGCTCCGCCCACCCTCTCAGATGTAATAGCGTCCTATTTAGCCACCTTTTGGAGGCCGTGTGCATGCACGGGAGGTGCCTGTGCGTGAGCAAAGAGCATGGGTGGTAGGCTGAGCATGTGTGGAAGGTGCGCTCACATTTGCGAACTGGTAGGGAATGTAAGTGAATCCCACCTCTGACTGCAACTGCAGAGGGATTATTTTCTTTCGCCATTGATGCAGAAACCACCCTTTCACATGTCAGGTTCTATCTTTGGGTGTGGCCACTTGTTACATGAGAAGTAAACACTGGTCAAGCAGCCAAAATGGCTCATTCTGATCAGGTATATGGAATTAAAAAGGCTCTTTTTACAGAGTTTATCTTGAGATATTCAACAAATAGGAGAATCAACCTTTTAATGACTGCCTGAATTTCTGTCATATTTCTTCATTGTGCCCAATTTGCAGTAAGGGGGAAAGGCCACCTACTCCATCAAGGCAGAATCTTCCCCATTTGCCTGCCTTCCCTCATGTCAAAGGCAATCTTTGTTTTCATTTTACAGGCAATTTGAATTTAGCCTTGTGAAACAGTCGTTCCATCCCCTCCCCCTTTTCAAAGTTGTCCTGCTGAGATGTTGATGAGATCGCTTGACCGCCCGGAGACATGCGGATTCATCATTACATAAAAGGAATTAAGGACTCCCACATCTGGTCCCATTGCATTTACCAAATCAAAAGGATGAGACAGGAGCGTACACTCCATTAGGAGACAATTAGCTCTCTATTCTTTTAGCTTTGTTTCACTTGGACTGTAATCACAGACTTTGTCACTTAAATCTCTGCCTTTTCAAATCCTCATTTCTTAGTGGATTAACTCCAAGCACACAGCATGAAGGTGTGTGTGGAAATCTAGCATATAGTTTGGTCCTAGTCCAGTATTAGCTGACAGAAATAGAGCTCAGCCCACAGTGAACTTAAGTTCTTCCTCTTCTTAAGTAATACTGAATGATTTATTTATGCATTTCCAAATTTTCTGGTTTAAGGAGAATGTTTATTCACCACTGTTTCTTTTAAACTCACTTTGGAGGAAAAGAAAGTGCAAGAAGTAGAAAGGCCAAGAGGGAGAAACAAAACCAAGTTGGCATTGTTTCCAACCACCAGTAGTTGACCAACATCATGGGGACAGAACAATTTTACTCTTTCAGGAGAAGTAGAAAAGGGATAGTTTTTCCATGACTTGTAGCAAATCTCAGGACAAGATTTGAACTCTGCTGAAATGTTGGACTAAGGTAGAATATTCCAGGAGGGGCCAGAATAGCTCAGGCTGTAAGGAGCCTGTTATTAGAACACAATAGCCTGCAATTACTGCAGGTTCAAGCCCGGCCCAAGGTTGACTCAGCCTTCCATCCTTTATAAGGTAGGTAAAATGAGGACCCAGATTGTTGGGGGGGCAATAAGTTGACTTTGTAAATATACAAATAGAATGAGACTATTGCCTTATACACTGTAAGCCGCCCTGAGTCTTCGGAGAAGGGCGGGATATAAATGTAAAATATATATATATATATTATAGGAATGAATTCTGTCTCACCATGTTCTAAATATTTTTTTTGTTTTTTGTTTTTTTTGTTTTACATTTATACCCCGCCCTTCTCCGAAGACTCAGGGCGGCTTACAATGTATAGGGCAATAGTCTCATTCTATTTGTATATATTTACAAAGTCAACTTATTGCCCCCCCAACAATCTGGGTCCTCATTTTACCTACCTTATAAAGGATGGAAGGCTGAGTCAACCTTGGGCCGGGCTCGAACCTGCAGTAATTGCAGGCTTTGTGTTCTTAATAACAGGCCTTACCAGGCAGAGCTAAAATATCCATTGAAGAAGATGCAGTGGAACTTCCTTTCATCCCAAGGATGGTGTTTGGGTGTTTGAGATTATCATGAAAAGACTACTGATGCTATATCTGAGCTGAGTTTCCTCTGGCATCCTTGGAGGCATTTTTGGAACTGTTCTATTAAAGATGTCACAACTATAGAGAAAAAGAGGTAAATAGAGCTAATTCTCTTAGGACAGATGATTCCCTCTGGCCTTTGTATGTGCACTAAAATGAACCCAAATATATTTGCTGAATGGTTGAGTTCAATTACTTTGAGTCAAATAATTCCCACAGTGGGAAGAAAATAGGGTATATAATAGGTAGACAATAATGAAAATATGGAGGAGGAGGAAGAGGAGGAGGAGGAGGAGGAGGAGGAGGAGGAGGAGGAGGAGGAGGAAAGCAATGAGTTAAATCAATATAAAGAAACCAATTAATATTTTCCCAGTCTTGACCTATGGAAACTCTTGTTACAAAGTCCAGAAAGGAAACAACCAACTATTGATGACATCATTGAGCAGAACATTAGATGCACTAAAATGCTGGAACCACAATTTTTATCCATCCCCTGAATAGATTTTTGTAAAGAAAATGACTAGTGCAATGATGATGTTGCTGTCAGCTTTGGAAGCCATATTAGGCTGAAGGCTTCCACACGCTGCCACATTCTCCTCTGTGGGAAAAGAGGGGAGGAGGCTGGTAGTACAAGGGATGATTAGACATAGCAACATTTTTCCTGCCGGTCAAGGTCAGGCTGGGTTCGCATCTGGAGAAAGAGTGGCTGGAGTGATGCTTCGACATGAGACAGTTGAGGATTGGAGCATGTGACCGTCAGAGGGGTCATGAGGGTGGAGATCTTGGAGTTTGTATTACTGAGGGAGGAACTGGAATCCCCAGTTTCGGTTTTCATCTAACTGTGCCAGTTTACCTATGCTAGTAAAAGAACGTTGGAAGATGTTGGCTTCGGAGTCTTTTCTGCAGGAGGGGTTTTCTGGAACATTGACAGTTGCCTAGTTTGGCTAATGAAACATCTGCAAGAAAACAACCTAGCTCAGAGAGCACCAAGGACCTCTCAGGTCAACTCCGAGCTACATTCTCCTTTATTGGCATCTTAAGTATATAACTCTGAGCATCAGACAATAACTTAAAGTAATTCTACCTTGATTCAGTATGAAATAAGAGAGGACAGACAGAAACACTGACAGACTTTCAACTTTCTATTATTATATCCTACAAACAAAAAATAAAGATCCCTAAAATCTGTTTCCTGACCTGGCCTACCTTGAAGAGGTGATAACATTGTCACACCTGATATACGAAAGGGCACAGCTTTCTTTGCAACAGCATGCTTTAAAAAAAAAAACCTTTGTTCCCTGGATACCCATAATGCTTGCAGACATTTTATTGTTTTGGCAACACTGTAGTTAGGAATGGACCCCTATAAATCCCAGTGACAATTTTCTCAGCTGCTGTTCATTCCAGGAGGGACATTGCCTTTGCATACGGTCTGTATCACACCATGAAAATCATTAGACACATACTGAATGCCTTCCATGTGTACCAAGATTTTTGGCATCCAGAAGAATTGCAACATCACCCAGTTTGACAAAGCTATAGGGGTGTGGGGTAGGTTCCTTGTAGAGGTGCATGTGTGCTCATTTGAATTTGGCTCCAATAGAGCAGCAACAAGTAGATGGAACCTTCATATAACTTTGGCTACTTTAGACTCCTTTCCCAATTTGTGTTAGAACTTTGTCCTCCTACAACTACATGCAGTCTCTAACATTTAAAGAGCAACTATATTTAGTACCCAAATCCACAAAGCAATAGAACTGTTTGTTGTTTTGAACATTTCCATGGCTTAGCATTTTATTCCTTACGTGTATGAGTTAAGCTGTTAGGGGTTATAGAATGTATTCCAATCCCAGCATTTTATGGCAGCTGCCTCTCCCGTCTTTTCGGGAAAGATTTAATCATACAGAGCCAAACAGATGAGTTTGAGCCTACTGTTATCATACTAAATCAGCATGAATTCCATGCGGCCTTCAAGAATGTAAGATCTGTAAGCTTTTCTTGTATCACATTTCCTACTGGAAATCCCTCAGCTGGCTAGATGCAGTAATAGGTACCATTTAACCAGCTAATGAGATTCACATGTTGGGAAGATAATTGACATATTTTAGATTTTGTGATATGTGCTGACTCCTCTGCAGCTGAATATGTGTATAAACGCTTTCTGCATTTTTCATAAAGTTCTTTAGATAATTTGTTTCTATTGTATAAGTGTGTGCAACGAATAAGTATATTATTTTTTTCTCAAATATCCACCTGTGTAATATAGGAACAAAGATTTTGCCTGTAATTAAAATGGATTATGGAAGTGGGGGGATGCTATAAAGGTTATTGCTGCTTTATGCTGCCATAACAGATAGAAAAAATCACAAAAGAAATATAGTTTTTGCCCCAGCCGGCATCTTAGTACAAGAAGAAGATAACAACTAGGATGGGAAGACAGGGGAATGGCAACTGTTGCGTCACCAAGGAACTTACAGTTTGTTGTTTTCCTTCTTTTAATTTTAATTCCTAGTTTCCTAACCAATGCTAAAAGGATGATGGACTTATTAAGAGTGAAGGATGTACATTTTTGCTATCACAAAATTAGCCATAGTTGATGGGATATTTTGTTGTTATTGTGGCCTTTTTCTACTTCTCCTTTGCATTAGTGGTAGAGATATTGCTTGGAGTTAATCAGGTCATTTCTGACATTTATTCTACATTGTAAATGTAGATATGCAGGTAGACTATATGATCAATGATCATCCAGAGCTATATTCTGGATAATTGAGTGTTCCTGAATTCGAGTGTCTTAGGTAGTTGAATACTTTCCATGAGATCACTCTGAATCACTTTCTTATTCATTCATAGTTTTGGAATTACAAGAGGAAATATCTCTGGAAGATTTCCCCAACTCACTTGGAAAGGTGTGTCCTTTGAGGAAATAGTCATTTAGCAATAGCTAAATAGTATACAGTAAAAGCAATACCACTTAGACTTATATGAAGTTTCATAGTGCTTTCAAGCCCGCTCTCTAAGAGTCAGCATATTGTCCCCAACAATCTGGGTTCACATTTTACCAACTTGGAAAGATGGAAGGCTAAGTCAACCTTGAGCCGATTAGGATCGAACTGCTGGCAGTCGGCAGAATTAACTTGCAATACTGCATTCTAACCACTGAACCACCATGGCTCATATCATCCTTAAAAGCTATTCAGTCTCTTGCATGAGGATTTTTACATGTCTTCTTTTATGTTAAGAAATGTCACCCTTGTTCCATTTCATCTGTTGTTTTATCTTCTGCTTGTAGCCATTGTAGAGCCAGCATAAGACATTTGGCTTCACCATACTCAATTACTCAAAGGAAAAAAAGTAGGAAGGATTATCCTATTAAACTATTTTTAATGCTTCCATTAGAGGTGAAAAGAAAATTTCTTCACACCCACGCATTACTTGGGAATTTGCTGCTTCTTTTTAATGTGTTTATATTCTAGGAGCAAAATTACTTCTTTTTGCTCATATCCACAGAAATCTCTATGTTGCAGACTAAATTTTAGGGTGGAATTGTCTGCATCTTGAGATATCGTCAGACTTCATAAATATGTTTGACCATTATCATCATATGTACAAGTATAAAACTTAAGAATAATGATTTTACATATTAAATTTATATCCTGTCTACTCTGGGGGCAAAACCTGATGTATGTAGCACTGCCAATTTTCTTTTTCACGTTAGCAACAGACATATATTTTCATGGCTAAGGACACATATGTACTTGGATCGTCTGAGTCATAATACTTTAACCTATGGTGGAATTCAAATTTTTTTACTACCGGTTCTCTGGGTGTGGCTTGGTGGGTGTGGCAGGGGAAGGATACTGTAAAATCTCCATTCTCTCTCTACTCCTGGGGGAAGGATATTGCAAAATCTCCATGCCCACCCCACTCTGGACCAGCCAGAGGTGGTATTTGCTAGTTCTCCAAACTACTGAAAATTTCCGCTACCGGTTCTCCAGAACCTGTCAGAACCTGCTGAATAGCACTCCTGCTTTAACCACTACAACACACCAGGTAATGCTATTGAAGTATAATGCTCAGCTTTTAGGATTCCATCTTCTTGCTTTTAAATGTAATTTATTTACTTTTTATATATTGCCATATTCCATACCCCCTCATGTTTAGGTACCATGAAAAAAACAAAAATCAATCATAATCATAACATAAAAATGCAGTACGATGATAATTTTAAAAAATGATTTAATGAATAATTTAATCAAACATTGGGAAAAAAAACATTAAGCATATCAAGGACAGAATTTAACCAAAGGTCCCCTGAACAGTTCCATTTAAATGGCTTTTGTCAAATTCAGGAGTGATGGTATCATCTAAATTTCTGGTGGGAGGCTATTCCTACACTCATAAATTCCTTGCTCTCATGCAGGAGGATCCCTTACACTGGACAGGTAGAGTCCAAAAGGTTGCTTGGTGATGGTGATGGTGATGATGTTCAAGCAAAATAGATGAACTGGAATTGCCTTGAAATATGCATCTGTTTCTTTATCTCATATTGGGAAGTTGTGTCTCTAGCATCTGTACAGCAAACTGATACTAAGGCCTCTTACAAAAGTGAGACAGAAAGATAGGCAACCTATAGCTGCATACTCCACAGAAGAGAATTACAGCCTTTGATGAAGGGCATTACCCAGAAAGCAACATTCCCTTCCAAAAACTATTCACAGAAATGATTCTCTTCAATTTCCCATTTTGTTTAAAGTACTCTGCATTCTTCAGCCCTAAATAACTTCCAGATAGGTTTGAAGGATTCTGCAAAATATAGGAAGTGATGCAGAAGACTTCAGTAATAGGACATCAATTTCTTCTCCCCTTCTGCATGAGGCAGCCTGTGCTAAAGCACCATGCTTTAAATTAAGAACGGCGAACAAGACAGAGCCAAGTCCTATTTAGGCATATGCTGACTGAATAAACTGGGGCATTCTGTCCTATACTAATAGTTCTCCTTGGAACACAATAGCTTAATCTTTATGTTTCACCCAAGACATGTATGCCGGCTTGCAACTCGGTATGGCTTGAACTGAAGTTTTGCTTAAGTACAGTTGTGGCTTTTGCTTTTTGTTTGGTTTTGCCTGGAATGATTTTGTTAATAGCAGGATATTGTGGGGGAACAGAGAATGAAAATCTCTTTTCTTTCCCATTTAGTTCGCAAACCAAACAGGATTCATGGCCTGAATTTATTACCTGAAGGGTCTTCTGAAATTAGTTAAGTATTCACATTTCAGCTCTTTTCTATCGATATTTTATTAATTCCTGCTGCACAACACTTGAATTCTCACTTACTGTAACTGTTCCCCCACCATTTTTTCAGACAAGCAAAAATCTATTGGATAGACACTACAGGGGCTCAGATCAAGAAAACTGATTCTCTTTTGCCCCCTGATTTACTAGAATATTTCCAATCACTGGTCAACCTACAACTTCCTTCTCTCTCTCTCTCTCTCTCTCTCTCTCTCTCTCCCCCCTCCCTCTGTGTGTGTTTATACTCCTCTTTAGTACAGATACACCACAGTATAGACAGAGTAGGAGGCTGAAAAGGAACCTCAGTAATTTAGACTGCCACACAATTTAAGGTACACATGGTATAATTCAAAACACATCCTGGCAAGTATTTCCTGTGGGGCTAACATTGTACATCAAAACTGGCAATTCTGGCAATCTGAGATTCACGTGCAAAGAGTCAAAGTGAAAATGACACGTTACTTTACAAAGACAGATTAAATAGCAAGTAGAACCCCATCTAATCTGGGTATAATAAAAGGATCTTTTTTCCACGGTGCCTATGCTATGATTCCAGTTGGTGAGATTCCTAGCTGCTATTTGCATCCAGAGGGAAATTTCCTTGCAAAGTTGAGTGCTTTCTTTCATTTGCAGCATGGAAGTCGCATTCAGGGAAGCAAGGAAGTTCTCATCCAAATCAGGATCACAGTGGGACCAAAGGTCCAACAACATCCTCTCACAATGCAGCCAAATAGAGGAGGGATAGAGTGGAAGATAGTGACAAAAGGTAGATCACTAGCAACTTTCTCTTAGTGAAGCAGGATAAGTATACAGTAAAGCCATTTTGTAATCTTCATAGTCAGGAAGTAAGATCAATAGTCCAACATCTGTATGGTTTTTCTTGGCAATAATACAGAAGTGGTTTGTGATTGCCATCTCCCATGTTGTTTTGTCAACTTCCCAGTTTACTCTACAGCCCTGGAATTTCCTAGCACAATCCTATCCAGATCAGCCAAGATTCATCCATATGCTGGCAGATGCTATGACTTCACAACTAGCACAGCCGTTTATAGAAAATTTTAGCTGATTAGCAATGTCGTAACATTGCTAACATTGTATGCATAACTACAACCATAAAAGCAGTAGTTTCCAAAATGAGTTGTACAATAAAAGGATAAAATCCTAAATGAGAAAAGCCATGTGTAGTTTCCTACTTTCTAGGCACAGTACTTAATGCTCACTTGATTAAAATACTCTACAGCTCCTTTGTTATTTCCTGAGGGCTTGAACTGTGCAAAATATATAAAAATAAACACAGTGTTTCTTTTCTAAATGCCACTTGTGGCACCCACCCTGTCTTGCTAAAGATTCTTTTTATTCATTGAGAAAAAAAGAGGCAAAGGGCCAAGAGCAAATGAGACATCTGCCGTGTGGGGCTTCCATCAATTGCTTCCCATGTAAGCTGCCTCCATGAGGCACTTCATTTGGGTCCCTCCAAGCACCGCTTCATTACTGTTTTATTATAGTTGCGTTTAGTGTAAAATATCTGCCTTTAATTGTCTTGAAGGAGAACATAAACTAAAGGAAACAACAAAAGGGAATTCTGAATTTTGCACTGATGGCCAGCACGCTAAAGTGAAAGAGAAAGGGTGGGTGGGTGGGTGGAGGGAAGAACCGTATTATTGTCTTTTGAATGTCAGCTGGCATATTCCATTTGAGAATAATGTACCCTAATTATATCACTAGACTTCCAAACACATTCTCAAAGTCTGCTACATGTGGCATTTACAGTTGCCATAATAACACCCAGCACATCAGGAAGTGTGCCATAAGCACACCTCTGACCAGCAAGTGACCTCCTGATTAGCAGATCCATGGGGTTAATCAAAGGAGTGTGTCAGACACGGATGTAGGCTACCCTGATGAACTCTGATCTCAGTAAACTGGGAAATCTATGCCAGAAAGTGTTTACACAGTCATCAGCTGTGCTGGCAAACCAAACAGAAAACCCCCATTTCTGTTAATATCATTCTCAGAACGAAATAAGCAGAGCCTTTAATTTCACATGTAGCAATTAGTAGGGAAGCTGAATCATAACTACATAATTAGAGCCAGTGGTTGGCAATAGCACCAGCTCGCCTCTGTTTGGAGCAAGATAGGCCACTATTTGTCAACTGGGCTTTTGGCTTACTGGATGTTGTGATATTTGACACAACACATACACACACACACACACACACACACATATGTGTACATATCTATATATCTATATATCTATATATCTATATATCTATATATCTATATATCTATATCTATATATCTATATATCTATATATATATATATATATATATATATAGATCTTTGGTTGTTCGGGTTTTCTCCCGTGTAAAATTGGAAGTGTCTTGGCGACGTTTCGACGAAGTCTCATTCGTCATCTTCAGGCTTCAGCTTCGTGCTTCTGGTAGCAATGTGTGATCGCAGCTGTTTCTTCCTTTTAACTGCTAGTGGGGATTTGAACTGATTGGGTGGGAGCTTGGCTGTGCTCTGATTGGATGGGGGTTTTTCTGTGCTCTGATTGGCTGGGGTGCGTCCTGTGTTGGTGGTGGTTTGGTTGTGCTCAGTCTAATCTGTGCTGCAGGGGGATTTGAGCTGGTGAGCTGCACTGCTGCTGTTTGGCTTCGTGTTCGTGGTCGTGCTACATCTTCGTAGTGGGTGTCAGTCTGCTGCATGTATGGATTGGAGGGTTTGAAGTGGCTAATGTTGCAGCTGCGGTCTGGCTTCTGGTCCTTGGTCGTGCTTCCTGATCAGTGTGGGTTTGGGTGTGCTTTCTGGGTGGATGTGTGGTGGTGACATCCTGTGTGGACCTCGTGAGTGTGGGTCTGGTGTCATTCCTCGTGTTAGGGACACGTTTGTCAATAAGGGCAGGTTTCCAAATGGCTGGTAGGCGGAAGGTATCATCTCGTTTGTTCATGCTGTGTGGGCGTTTTTCTATCTCGATGGCTTCTCTGATTATTCTGTTGTTAAAGTGTTCAGTTTTGGCGATAGTTCTGGTCTTTTTAAAGTCAATATCGTGTCCTGTGACTTTAAAGTGTTGGACCAGGGAAGAAGTTGGTTCCTCTTTTTTGAATGAGTTCTTGTGTTCTTCAATCGTGCACTTATTCTTCTGTTGGTTTGTCCAATGTATGTGGTGGGGCAGGCGGTGCATGGGATTTCATATACTCCTTGATTTTCTAACTCAATTTTGTCTTTGGGGTTTCTTAGGATGGTGGATATTTTTGGTTTGTGCAGAATGCTGTCTTGATGTTATGTTTGTGGAGGATCTTGCTGATTCTGTCTGTGGTGCCTTTTATATATGGGAGGAGGGCTGTGCCATTTTCTTGCTCTCTGTCTTGGGTTTTAGTGGGGGTTCTTTTGGATTAGTTTGGTAATCTTATTTCTCTGGAATCCATTGGATGTTAGTACGTTTGTGAGAGTGTGTAGTTCGGTTTTAGGTGTTGTTCGTCAGCTAAGCATTTTGTTCTAGAGATGAGTGTCTTGGCTACGGAGTTGATCTGTGCTGGGTGGTGGTGTGAGAGTGCATGCAGATAGCGGTTTGTGTGTGTTTTCTTCTGGTAGATGGTGTGTCCTAGGGAGCCATTGGGTTTCTTGTAGACTAAGACATCTAGGAAGGAAGTTGGTTGTTAACTTCTGTTTCCATGGTGAACTGTATTTTGGGGTGTAGGCTATTGAGGTGTGTGAGGAAGTTTTCAAGTTTTTCTTTCCCGTGTGGCCAGATTATGAAGGTGTCGTCTACGTATCTGAGCCAGAGTTTGGGTTTGTGATCAGATTTTTCTAGTGCTTGGGTTTCAAAGTGTTCCATGTAGAGGTTGGCAATGACAGGTGAGAGGGTGATCCCATGGGTGCGCCTTCTATTTGTTTGTATTTTTGTCCGTTATAGATGAAGTATGTGTTGGATAGGCAGTGGTTGGTCAGATCTAGTATGTGCTTGGGGGGGTTATATTTGTTTTGGATAGCTGTCAAGGCTTCTTTGATTGGCACTTGGGTGAAGAGGATATGACATCAAAGCTCACGAGTAGGTCGCTGGGCTGTAAGTTTTGTTTCTTTATGATCTCTATGAACTGGAATGAGTTTTTACGTGTGAGGCGATGGATTCTGCATAGGGCTGTAGTTGTTTGGCGAGAAATTTGGCTAGGTTTTGTAGAGGTGAGCCTATGGAGCTGACTATGGGTCTGAATGGGGTTCCTTCTTTGTGTATCTTGGGAGCCCGTAGAGCTTAGGGCATCTGGATGATTTCTCTCTGGGAATGATTCTTTGTTGGATTTCTTCGCTGATGGGGAGGCTTTTATTTTGGATCTAGTGGTTTTTCTAGGTAGGTGGTGGGGTCTGTTTTAGGGGCTTGTATGCAGGGTCTTGGAGTAGGTTGGTTAATTTGGTTTGGTAGTCAGATGTGTTCATAACCACCGTGGCGTTGCCCTTGTCTGCTGGTAGGATTATTATGCTGGTATCTTTTTTCAGGTTAAGTAGTGCTGTCTGTTCCTCTTTGGGTAAGTTGCTTTTGGGTGGCTTGCTGCTGCAGAGGATGTTGGTGATTTCGAGTCTGATTTTGTTAGCATCATCGGGTTGATTTTGGTCAGGCTGGTTTCAACTCCGCATATAATGGTCTCAGTGGGGATGTATTTGGGAGTGACTGCAAAGTTGAATCCTTTGGAAAGGACATCGGTTTCAGCTTTGGTGAGGATCCTATCTGAGATGTTATGCACTGTTTGTTTCATGTGTTGCTGTGAGGGTGGAGGGGTTTGTTTTCTGGCGTTCTTGTAGACTTCGAAGTTTGTTGGTGTGCGTGTCTGTCTTGAGGGTGGTCTGTGTTTCGGCTCTCCAGACGGCAAGTTGTTTGGATTTGTCCCAAAGTGCCGGGTGCATCTTGTTGCTGAGTTTGAGGTGAAGTGTGAGGAGATCTTTGTTGATTTGATCTAGGAGGAATCTTTTTGTGTGAAGTTCATTTCTGATTAAGGCCAATTCTGTTCTTTTTAGGATGCGTTTGGTGGCTGCAGAGTTGGAGTGGAATTTCAATTGGAAGCATTTGGGGATTAAATTTTCATCGCGGCAGTTTCGTAGGAATGCGAGGTCACATAAAATGGAAGCTCTTTGGACTTCTAGTTTTTCATAGGTCCTGGTCAGATGGTGGATTTCCTCCCCGTAGAGGTGCAATATTTGTTTTCTGAGGTTTTCACGGGTGTTTGTATATAGGTCTTTGGTTGTTCGGGTTTTCTCCCGTGTAAAATTGGAAGTGTCTTGGCGACGTTTCGACGAAGTCTCATTCGTCATCTTCAGGCTTCAGCTTCGTGCTTCTGGTAGCAATGTGTGATCGCAGCTGTTTCTTCCTTTTAACTGCTAGTGGGGATTTGAACTGATTGGGTGGGAGCTTGGCTGTGCTCTGATTGGATGGGGGTTTTTCTGTGCTCTGATTGGCTGGGGGTGTGTCCTGTGTTGGTGGGGGCTTGGTTGTGCTCAGTCTAATCTGTGCTGCAGGGGGATTTGAGCTGGTGAGCTGCACTGCTGCTGTTTGGCTTCGTGTTCGTGGTCGTGCTACATCTTCGTAGTGGGTGTCAGTCTGCTGCATGTATGGATTGGAGGGGTTTGAAGTGGCTAATGTTGCAGCTGCGGTCTGGCTTCTGGTCCTTGGTCGTGCTTCCTGATCAGTGTGGGTTTGGGTGTGCTTTCTGGGTGGATGTGTGGTGGTGACATCCTGTGTGGACCTCGTGAGTGTGGGTCTGGTGTCATTCCTCGTGTTAGGGACACGTTTGTCAATAAGGGCAGGTTTCCAAATGGCTGGTAGGCGGGAGGTATCATCTCGTTTGTTCATGCTGTGTGGGCGTTTTTCTATCTCGATGGCTTCTCTGACATTAGCCACTTCAAACCCCTCCAATCCATACATGCAGCAGACTGACACCCACTACGAAGATGTAGCACGACCACGAACACGAAGCCAAACAGCAGCAGTGCAGCTCACCAGCTCAAATCCCCCTGCAGCACAGATTAGACTGAGCACAACCAAGCCCCCACCAACACAGGACACACCCCCAGCCAATCAGAGCACAGAAAAACCCCCATCCAATCAGAGCACAGCCAAGCTCCCACCCAATCAGTTCAAATCCCCACTAGCAGTTAAAAGGAAGAAACAGCTGCGATCACACATTGCTACCAGAAGCACGAAGCTGAAGCCTGAAGATGACGAATGAGACTTCGTCGAAACGTCGCCAAGACACTTCCAATTTTACACGGGAGAAAACCCGAACAACCAAAGACCTATATACAAACACCCGTGAAAACCTCAGAAAACAAATATATATAGATATATAGATATATAGATATATAGATATATAGATATCATTAACATATCATATCATTAACATATATGTCTGGCTCAGCAGACCACTTGAAACAAGGTGCCAAAATTCCCCCTCTGAAAGCTACAAAGACAATCCCAATGGCCTTTTCAAAAAATTGCATTGCACAGTTTTTGTCATTCCCTTTGCCAATGTATGCCTTTCTGCAGCAGCCTCCAACCTTTGTGGACCTTTGTGGATCGTCCGTGAGGGGTGGGTGGGGAGGAAAGTGGGGATGGTTCCATGTGAGTAGCAGGTGAATGCATGTACAGATTCTCAGCCTGGTTCTGAATGGGCCATGGCCTGATGGTGGGCTACGGCCTGGGGGTTGGGGACCCCTTCCTTTATGGATTAGACACAGAGGTGAGTTTCTCCATCCAAAAATGTGTCTTCCCCAAGAATTAATGATTAAATTAAATTAAATTAAATTAAAAATTAAATTAAATGATTAAATTAAAAGGTGCTTGCTCCTGAGGAGGAAAGCTATGGCAAATCTAGACAGCATAATAAAAAGCAGAGACATCACCCTGCCAACAAAAGTGCGTATAGTCATGGCTATGGTTTTCCCAGTTGCAATGTATGGCTGTGAAGGTTGGACCATAAGAAAGGCTGAGCGCCAAAGAATCGAGGCCTTTGAACTCTGGTGCTGGAGAAGAATCCTGCGAGTCCCTTGGACTGCAAGATGATCAAACCTGCCAGTCCTAGAGGAGGTCAATCCTGACTGCTCTTTAGAAGGCCAGATGCTGAACAGGAAACTCAAATACTTTGGCCACCTAATAAGGAGAAAGGACTCACTGGAGAAGAGCCTAATGCTGGGAAAGATTGAGGGCAAAAGAAGAAGGGGATGACACAGAATGAGGTGGCTGGATGGCGTCACCAAAGCAGTAGGCATGAGCTTAAATGGACTCCAGAGGATGATAGAGGACAGGAAAACCTGGAGGAACGTTGTCCATGGGGTCGCGATGGGTCGGACACAACTTTGCAACTAACAATAACAACAACAACACATTCTGAGAAACTCTCACACTATTATTTAAGGCAGAAGATAGTTCACAAAACCCTCTTCTGATTAGAATAATCTTCCTTGTCTATCAGAGTTAGACATATGAGTGAAAAACAATTATGATCACATCTGTGATATAGCAGTAAGCTTCCCATCATTGATTGATTGATTGATTGATTGATTGAAAAGAAGAGAAAGATGATTCCTAAGACACCTCACATAATGGGGGTCTCTAGAGCTAGATGTCTGTCCATCTCTACTGAAAGAGACTGGAACCAGCCACAGAGGAAGCAGGATAACCACTGCAAAACAGTGCCCCCCCCCCAATTCTCAACCCCATCAGGCAGTTCAGAAGGATATCACAGCTGATGGTATTGAATGCACCAAAGATCCACAAGAACCAGGATTAATGTACATTCACTGGCCCTCAAAGGTAATCCTCAACACTACTATCCATCCTGAACCCCAAATGAAAAGGGTCCAGATGCTTTCTTTGGTCTTTGGAGCTATAGCCCTCTCAATAACCTTCTCTAAAAGACAGGAAGGACCGGCTTTTGCCCATTTAACATAACCCTTTCCCTTCCCTAAAGCGAGCATAGATCCTTTGATGGAAAGGTGGTTAAGGATGAATAGCCCTGAGAGATCCATTCTGTATAATTCTTCACTCAGCAAGTGACTAGAGAAGGCCCCACCTCTCTGAAGATGGGACAGTTAGTATTTGAACAAAATCTTACCAGGGGATATCAGAGCAGAGCTAATAGGCTAGACTAGGAAGCTGAAAAATATCCTGGGATTTTCAAAAAAATATCCTGCATTTGCAACACCCCCTCTATATTGTTGTCAAGAAAACTGGTTCATGGAATCATCAGGAGTCAAGTTTAGCTCAAGGATATTTTCCCTTAAGAAGCCAGAATATAGAGTTAGTGTAAAATCTGTTCCTGTGTCTGATTGCCCAAAATTCAAAACAATTAATCTTTCTAAAATACATGATTTCCTTCCCATTTCTGGTTTTTTTTTTTAATTTTTACTTTTAAATGACTGAGTGAGCTTTCTATTCCAGGGGTCTCCAACCTTCGCAACTTTAAGACTTGTGGACTTCAACTCCCAGAGTTCCTCAGCCAGCTTAGCTCTGGGAGTTGAAGTCCACAAGTCTTAAAGTTGCCAAGGTTGGAGACCCCTGTTCTATACCATAAAGTTATTTTTGAAGATTAGAAATTTCTTTTTCAGATCTTTGGAAAGGCCAGGACTATGTAACATTCTTGGATGCACCAAGCTTTTTTTTTGAAAAGAAAAAAACAACAACATAAAAGTTAGACCCTCAGCCTCCTTGTAAAATTTAGACACTAATGAAAACTCTGTTACACCCACCGCAGATTTCTCCTCCTCAGAAAGGAAGAATGTTAGCCAGACTTTTTTCCACCAATGGCGAACCACTTCTGAAAAATCTTGCCCAGAAAACTGCCAAGTCTCCAAGAATCCGACATGATTAAATGGAAGGGGGAAAAAATTACCTGCTATGGCAACAAATACCCAAATTCAGTTCCAGAAGAACTTTAACAGAATCATATTTCATCCTTAGTCATGAGCATTGGAAAATGCCTGAGCTCCTAAATCTGAAAATTAGACTAAACACTATTTGCTGACTTCTACAAAGTGTCATGAACCTTCGTTTTCCTTCCCATTTCTAAAAGCTCCACTTCACAATTGGAAAGAAATGTCAGAAAATTTCTATTGAAACCGACACATAATACAAAATAGAATATAAAATATAGTTTGCATTCCTCTTTGGTATTAACGCATATGAAAGTTATTTTCTAACTAACTCCTGTTAAAAATTCCCAGCTACTATGAAGAAAGCCAATTCTGTGGTCAGGCCTGGAAATTGCTAAGGAAAGTCACTAATGAGTTTTGGATGAATGAATTATTTTAGAATGAGCAGAAATAACTGAAATATGACTGCCCAATTAATATGGACTGGATCTAAACATATCCAAATAATATAGTTATTACATACTTATGCTTATATATATGCTTATATATTATATAGTTATTTTCATGCTTATGCTTATATATACTCTTGTGACAAAATAAATAATAAAATAAAATAAAATAAAATAAAATAAAAAACAGGCAGATTAATCATATTTAACCAAATAGCAAATTTGAAATTTGCTTCGAAGACATTAAGATTGAGTGATAGACTGCTCCATTACCTTACATATATATTTTTTCTCTAAGGTGCTATTTCTCTTAAGAATTAATATCTACACTTGACCCGGGAAGCTGGGGGGTGGGGGAGGGAGGGGGGTGTTTTGTTTTTTTTTTGGGAGGGAGGGGGAAAAAAGGGGGAAAAATGTTTTGTTTTTGTTTTTTAAACTCTTTCAATAAAAAAAAAAAAAGAATTAATATCTACAGATATGCTTCTTTCCTGTGGGTTTTTCTTCTTTTTCCCCCAACTATAAAAAAAAAATATGCCCCATAAACACGTTTTATTTCCAGGTCCTCATGACTTTGCCCTCATCTCAGGCTGAGACAGTTTAGTTAGTTTAATTTAAAATATTTTTTCTCTATTCCAGATACTATTTTTGCTATAGACAGTGGTGGGATTCAGCCAGTTCGCACCACTTTGGGAGAACCGGTTGTTAACTTTCTGAACAGTTTGGTGAACTGGTTGTTGGAAGAAATCATTAGGGCAGAGAACCAGTTGTTAAATTAGTTGAATCCCACCACTGGCTATAGCTGTGATTAGGCATCCTTCACTGACCACTAAGTAGCTCATTGTGAGCTGCCCAGAGTCACATATATGAAATGGCAGCTATATAAATTGAACAGACAAACAAATAAAGCACTTAGGGGTTAGAATCAGTGATGGGTTTCAATTTTTTTTACTACCGGTTCTGTGGGTATTTTTTTTTTAATTTGAATTTATATCCCGCCCTTCTCCAAAGACTCAGGGCGGCTTTCACTGTGTTAAGCAATAGTCTTCATCCATTTGTATATTATATACAAAGTCAACTTTTATTGCCCCCAACAATCTGGGTCCTCATTTTACCTACCTTATAAAGGATGGAAGGCTGAGTCAACCTTGCGCCTGGTGGGACTTGAACTTGCAGTAATTGCAAGCAGCTGTGTTAATAACAGACTGCTTTAGTCTGCTGAGCCACCAGAGGCCTGGGCATGGGTATGGCTTGTTGGGCATGGCATGATTTGGTGGATGTGGTTTGGTGGGCGTGGTAGGGGAAGGATACTGTAAAATCTCCATTCCCTCCCCAATCCAGGGGAAGGTTACTGCAAAGTCCCCATTTCCTCCCAATCAGCTAGGACCTGGGAGGCAGAGAATAAATGGGGGAGGGGCCAGTCAGAATTTTTACTACCAGTTCTCCGAACTACTCAAAATTTCCGCTACTGGTTCTCCAGAACTGGTCAGAACCTGCTGAAACCCACTCTGGTTAGAATGTGTCCAGTTCTTCTTGGCCATGTTAGGCCTCTAGGAACATCCCATATCCTACAGCCCCTAATTTTGGTCTGTGTTATAGGAAAACCAAGATGCTTTCCTTCCACAAAGGTATTTCCTTGTGTAATACCTGACTGATGCTTTTCATTGCATTTGTCAGGTGCTATTTAGGCTTTTGAAAGAGACCTAGATCTGTGTTTTAGGTTTAGCATTCTTTTGCCTGGGCTGTACAGAAGGACAATTACATCTGGGAAAAACTTCTAGCTTAATCTGCCTCTTTCACTGACAAAGCGTTTTGCAGAAGCATTTTTTTTTGCTTTGTTTTTATTATTGATTATTATTTCTGAGGACTTATGCATGAGCCCTCCAACTATGGCTTGGTATGAAAGTGCTTCTAGAGCCAATGCCAGGAGCTGTGGTGGGACAGTGGTTAGAATGCAGTATTGCAGGCTAATTCAGCTCACGCCAGGAGTTCGATTCCGAGAGGCTTAAGGTTGACTCAGCCTTCCATCCTTCTGAGGTGGATAAAATGAGGACGGAGATTGTTTTGGGCAATATGTTGACACTTAGAGAGGGCTGTAAAGTACTGTGGAGCAGTATATAAGTCTAAGTGCTTTTTGCTAAGCGCTATCATTCAGTTCCGGTTCAATGGTTGTTGATGCAATGCTCCACAGTTATTCATGACATCTGTATGGAAAAGGGTGGAATCAATGCTGTCTTGCTTACCCCATTCCAAGTTTGGTAGCACTGGGTTTACCTGTGGACCAATTATGATTTGTGTCCTCCATGGCCATTCAATTCTGGGTACTGCCAACCACAAGGAGAAGACTGAATTTAGTACCAGCATTGCCATTCCTATGCAGCACTAGTAAGGATGAAGTTCCCAGTAATGATTGCTTTTTTCCCCACTTCATCACATCAAACCTTCTACTTTTCAACTGGGCTATTTTTGAACATAGTTTTAGCACTGTTTCAGAAAAATGCTACATCCATGTTATGGACGGATGAGCTGAGAAAGAGGATTAGCTTGCAAACAGTCTGTGATTAGCATTAAATCAACCAGATTAAGCCATAGCAGTGGTTTATGCCAACATGTATTTTTGCAAGAACAAAACTAACCTCAGGATAAAGATTGCAAATAGTGCATTGTGCAGAATAACCTGCAGCCTTTCTGGGGCCATGGTCCAGGACTGTCCAGAACCACAGATATGGTTACCTTTCTATATTTTAACCCCTTTGCTTTTCTTCTTGCTTCTAAAATTACAAAAAAGTTCAGAATGACTTAAACAACCAGTGAGTCAATAACCAGTGAGTCTATAAGAGTCGTATTAGTGCAGTGGTTAGAAAGTAATACTGCAGGCTACTTCTGCTGACTTCCAGCTGACTGCAATTTGGCAATTCAAATCTCACCAGGCTCAGGGTTTACTCAGCCTTCTAGCCTTCCAAGATGGGTAAAATGAGGAGCCAAATTGTTGGGGGGCAATATGCTGACTCTGTGAACTGCTTAGAGAGGGCTGTAAAGCACTGTAAAGTGGTATATAAGCCTAAGTGCTATTGCTGTCAGCAAATTTGGCTACTGTCCAGTGAGTTAAAGGATAAATCCCAGTTCACTATTCATAAGAAGAGCCATTCCTTATGCAATCCTACCACTGCACGTATCTCTTGTGCACTGGGGGTGTCCTTACCACCTCCATTTCATAAATCCCCCACACATTGTTAAGATTAACTCTTCTCTTCTCTTCTCTTCTCTTCTCTTCTCTTCTCTTCTCTTCTCTTCTCTTCTCTTCTTTCCACTGTTGGACTCCATACAATTGGTCAATATTCCATATGATGAGTTGATAGAATTTTGATCCTATAGAAAAAAACACTCTTCTTACAAATTTCATTTAAAACATGCCAACTCAATCCTCTAAGTATCTTTCTAATAAATTCATTTGAAATCAGAGTTCCCAACGGTTTCCAGAAGAGTATCCATAAAAATCTTTTGCAGAAAAAATGAGGGGAAAAAATCCTTGTGGCACCTTAAAGGCTAAACAATTTATTATCCTATTAGTGTTAATGCATCATGGTTCACTTGCATTTGATGAAATGGACTGAGATTTATGAATACTATGCAAAAATTGTTTAGTTTTAAGGTACCAGAAGAGTCTTTGAGACTTTTCAAGCAATTCCAAGCAAGGAAGGAATAACAAGTGAAAAAGTCAGTTAGTCATTGCAAAACAGGAGAAAAATAAGCAGGCAAACAAAACCAATAGTTTCTAATGTGGTACATTATTTTATTTTATTTTATTTTTGCATCTCCTGCCATTTCTTTATTACATCCCTCAAACCTCCTTGAAAAAATTCCAAGCCTTTTCTTGCCAATTAGGGACTATCTCTAAACCCACAAATATAACACAAACCAATACTAGCAAGCAGTAAGTGCCAATTCAAATGCATTCTTGCAATTTTTAATATTTATCATAAAGAAATAAAACCAAATTGTTCTTTTCTTCTTCTTCTTTTTTAAAGAAGGGAATTAATTCCACCTGACCATAATGATGAATAGAAATTTAAATGGAACTGCAAATGTAATACTTTAAAATTCCCATGAACAGATCTGAAAGTTAGCCAAAGGAGGGGTCGATTGAAACATAGAAAAAGTGAAATTTTCCAATACAACAATTCATCTTGTAAGCACATCTATAAGAAAAAGGGGTTGGAAAGATGGTTTTTTTTCCTTTAAAGCTATTGGATTATTTTTAAAAGCTCTGAAATTTCAGAACATAAATGCTTAGCTCTAGTTCATATTTTATTATTTTATTATTATTAGATTCCCCAGTGCACCAAAACTCACTTATGAATTACAGACCAGAGAGAGATTCTGAAGACAGAAGCAGTCCAAATACAGATAAATAGACATAAATAATTCATGTTGAGCAGTGCTTGGCCAGATAAGTGGGTTCCCTAAAAGACCACCTAATTTGAAAAATCCAGAGTCTGGGAAACAGATTAACTCTGGGAAAGTTAATATACTACATTGTAACTTGGAAAAATATGAACAAAATGAAAGTTCTAATTTAAAAAATGTTCAATATAGAGCTGACCGGTGTAAAACAAAGACAACCAAGTTCTTCGAAATAATTCATGAAACCGTTAATAAACCTGGATGGTGTGAAAGGCTTTGCAAATGAAACACTTGCTTCTAGTTAACTTTTGATAATATAAAAACTTAGCCCTCCTATATGTAAAAACTAACATATAAATAGGAATACTTGTGGTGTTTATGAAGTAGAAGACTATTTATCTAACAACACCCAAGATCAGCAATGAATAGTGATGACATTCTGTTTATAAAAATACATTTCTGAAAATTCTCTTCAAAAGGAAATGGAGAAGTTTTCCTCCTTTGATCAAGGGAATATAAAGAGATGGTGCCCACACATGTAACAGTACCAACTGGCAACAAACTATATGAGCCGTGATGGCACAGTGGTTAGAATCCAGTATTGCAAGTTAACTTACTGCTCACTCCACGAGTTCGTTCTGAGCCTTCCATCCTTCCAAGGTTGGTAAAATGAGGACCTAGATTGTTTGGGGCAGTATGGTGACTCTGTAAACAGCTTAGACAGGGCTGTAAAGCACTATAGACCAATATATAAGTCTAAGTGCTGTTGCTATATAAAGCTTTGCATTTTATCTGGCAAATGGACCTTTTTAAAGAAGGATAAGCACATGTAGAAAGAATGTAGGGTTAATACCTATTTAGAGCTTAGTCCACAATTGCTTCTGTTGGAGAAGATGGATTAAGCCAATTAAGTCACAACTTAATGTCAATTTAAAGTGGAATACTGGCAAAAAAGGGAAAGAGGGAGACCAAGATGTCCTGAAGTGCTGATGGTTGAATGTATCACAGAGCTTCTATTTAAGATTAAGACTTTCAAGATTGTTGAACAGGTCCATTCTTTTCAGAGAATCCAAAGGCTCTGGAATTCTGACATGCTGTTGCCTCCTGTAAAATTAATTGTGTGCTTTTCATGGGATTGAGCAGCAAGTGAGAAATTGCTTTTAGTGATAAAGAGCTACAATCTACTTGACATGTCAATATTCTGAACTGTTTTCTTTTCCAGATTTGAATGACCCTCATTTAGAAGTGCATGCAAAATCAAGTAGGATCATTTTAAAAACTTCCTGCTTAGCAGACTATATCGCAAGTTCTGGTATCATTGTATTTACATAATCTTAAGAATTTACCAGTGATGAAAATAATAGTTTTCTACCATTAAGAGAAAAAATCCCCTAAGAAAAAACTTCTGGAGATAATTTGCAAGTCAATTCAAACTTCTTATCAATCTGATAGGTATTGGAAAAATTTGAAGCAGTGTGCTTGGCTCAGTTTTTTTCTTTCTTAAACCACAATGTGAGTCTTCTGACACCATAATTAGATTTATAGAATTCTCTTTCATTTAGCCAGGACTAGACACATAATGGTCCATAGAACTATTTTAAATTTTCTTAAAGCAAAGGGCACCCAAGAGCAAAGCCCCACTAACTATGGAAGTTGACATAACTATATTATTAGGCAGCACAACCAAAATGGGATGGTAGAGCTCATGTAAGACTAGACAAAAGATACATATCACTCCTGTTATCTTTACAAAGTTTTGCTAGTTTGTCCATTTTGGATGAGGTCAAACCTGGTCATAATTACATAAGACTTAGCATTATGATCTAAAACTCCAATCCCTATTCCATAAGCTCTCTTCTAGAAATCATATCTCAGATTTGGAAGAATATTTGGCATGGGAAGCATATCTTAAAATCTCCACTTTCTAGGGAAAAAGCCCCTGGAGCTAGCTCTCCTACCTCCCAAGGAAGTAGCATTACCACCTAAATATTCCTATTGAGACCTTCTCCCCATCAAATGGTCCTTATCCCATAGTTGTCCTTCTAAATACTAAACCAAGTTTAAGTGTGATCACCTTCAAAGACTATATTGCTTAAATGCATGATACTTTAGGGAACTATATCCTCCCATCATCAGCCAATTTACTACTTAACAGGACTCTCTCCTACCTCCACTGCCAGATTTTCACCCTGGGAATGATCAGATGAGCACTTGGACCTAATATGTGCTTTTGAGGGCCACTGGCATCAGTGGTGGGTTTCACATTTTGTTGCTACCGGTTTGCCATGTTTTCCCTCGCTTTGTGCACACCTTCCATGCAGGTGCCCGGCCTGCTGCACATGTGCTTTGCGCACGCACCTTTCATGCATGTGCCCAGCCTCAAAACTCTGCCTAAATAGGATGGCATAGAACCGGGGGGGAGAGTGGATGGGTGGGAGGCGGGGGTGGGCCCACCACGATCTTTGCTACCATTTCGCCCGAACCAGTATGAACCGGCTGAATACCACCTCTGACTGGCATGATGAAACAACTGAGGAGTCATTAAGACCATTGTCCTAATGTTCTCTAGAGCTATTACTTACCCATCAAAATCCCAGTGATGTAGTGATTTGGTGACTATTCACTCCATTTTTGGCTCCAAAACACTGACCATTCCAGAATATGCTGGAGAAATGTATGAAGGTGTTTGATCCCTCACTCTGATGCCTTCCTTTGATGTAAGTTTAGACCAAGGCCTTGGAGCCAATCTGCATGACTCTTAGAAGGGTAATTTCTAAACCCTAAAACCTCATTCTTCCAGGGCAAGAAGCCATCTGGGAACAACTGAAAGGAGGGTGTGCTAGAGGGAAATTAGTAAGCATGGCGGCCAAAATAAGAGGCTAGAACTTGCATTCCCAGGTTCTGAAAAACAAAGAATTTATACTGTCTCCTAAGTATGACTACCATACCTATAATGGAAAAATCCAAGCAATCTCTAGATAGCAATGAAAATATAAAGAAAGTTCTAATTGTTTGCCATGGTTTTTTTGCAGGCAAGTTATAGTAACTATACTTATAAATAGGATAACCCTGCTCCCAGTGTCATTCATCAAGAATTCATTCATTCATCAAGAATCTTGCAATTATTAGATTTTTGTTAGTCATCTGACCTTATTTAATAATTTTTATCCATTCTTGGTATTGTATAACAACCAAGATTCTTCTGGAAGTTCAGTGTAGAGGCCATTTTCCTCTTGTGCCCTGACATATTCAACCCATCTTTGAATCAAATATGCAAACAAAACTGGTCCCCAAAAAGAATAAAGAATAATTTCTTATCTCTACCACTAGAGGTAATAGAACTAGAATATTTATGAGAATTTGGCAGGATGGGATATGATGCTCTAAAATTTGTGCATGAGCATATGCATTTTCCATTAACTCTGCAAAATAGCTTTGCCTTCAACCTTAAATACATTTAAAAATAGAATCCAGCAAAATCAATGAGACTTTGAGTAAAGTAGATAATCTTAAATGAAGGGAAAAGGCTTAGTCAGGGAAAATGGAAGGGATTATGAAAGTATTAAAACCATTGAATAAAATAAACAGAAGCATGTTGTTTTAACTAAATGTGACAGTTACATCTGAGCAAGAGACAGAGATTTACAATAAATTGCTGTTCCGCTGGCAGTTAGATTTTTATGGATCAAAGCAAGCCTGGCTTGAAATGAGGTACCCTATATACCCACCTTAAATTATCAGTTGAAATGTTGCCCATTTGGTGAGCCTTCAGGCACTCATCCTTTGCTCCAAATAAGAGGTGATATTTTTGTTTAGCTTGCATTATGATAAAGAAATAAACTTGCATTCCATAAATCAATTGCAAACCATCTTCCAGTATTGAATTGTCTCACAAGTTTCCCAAATTCAGTTTCCCAAACAAAGAAATGAATAGAAAAATGCATAAATTTCTCGAGGAATGGAATGGACAGATAAATAAATATGCATACATTGAGAGCAACATGCACAATAATATATTTATCTTTTCCTGAGAACATGTTTAAGGAAATTGTACATTAATACTGAAGAAGAAAAGAATGAAGCAAGGAGTGAAATCCGCCCCCATGTTTAGTTTGTTTTTAAAATGATGAGTTTGTTTTACATGTACATAAACAGTGTACTCTAAAGACAGGAGTTAGTTCAGATCTTGCTGTCTTTAGGTAGACCAGCTCACCCTCCAGATCCCTTCCTATTCCCTTTCCTTGTTCTCCAGGCTGGAAAAACTTTATTTATTTTATTTATTTGTCAAACATGTATAAGATAACAGATATAAGTATAAACATGATTATGAATACAGGAAATGGATATGAATAAATGGAGGACATTAGGACAGGGATGGTAGGCATGTTAGTGCGCTTATGAACCTTCTTTACAGACCTCTTAGGAATGGTGTGATGTCAACAGTAGACAGTCTAAGGTGAAAGTTTTGGGGATTTTGGGATGAAACCAGGGAGTCAGGTAGTGCATTCCAGGCATTGACCACTCTGTTGTTGAAGTCGTATTTTCTGCTGTCGAGTGTGGAATGGTTTACTTTGAGTTTGTATCTATTATTTGCTCATGTATTATTGCAGTTGAAGCTGAAGTAGTCATTGACAGATAGGATATTGTAGCAGATAATTCTGTGTACTACACTTAGGTCAGACAGAAGATGGTTGTAAGTTGTCTAAGCCCAAAATTTCAAGCCTGGTGGCTTAAGGCATTCTGTTGTGAGTAGAGGGAACTATCCTTTGCCCAGGATAGCTGTCACTACTACTTCATTTTGCTTCTTTTACCTGATGTTGAACCCTTCAAGACAGACCTGGTCATGAAACAGATACCACAGGGATTCCGGGAATGCTACTGGATTGGTGTGCATTTGAGTCAGCATTGACTCCTGCTATCTACCTGGGCAAGTCCCCGCATTTTTCTAAGCGACATTTCAGAAGTGGTTTGCCACTGCTACCTCCTTCCTAAGGTTGAGAAAAAGAGTCTGGCCTAAGGTCACCTAGCTGCTTTGGCAGGACTAGAACTCACAGTCTTAACCACTACACCAAACTGTGTCTCTTTATTGTTGAAGGGTATAATGACAGAAACTTGACAGCCTGTCAGAGTTTCTTTCTGTCCCATCTTGTACCAAAGAAGATCAAGCAGGGAGGGGGAGTTGAGTTGCTCTCCTATGATTTCCATTTTATCAGAACTGAGTTGCCATTTCTCCTCCCTTAACAGCAACAGAGTGGTCAAGGCCTGGAATGCACTACCTGACTCTGTGGTTTCATCCCCAAACTCCCCAAAATTTTAACCTAAGGCTGTCTACTATTGACATCACCCCATTCCTAAGAGGTTGTAAGGGGCGTGCATAAGAGCACCAGCATGCCTACTGTCCTTGTCCTAATGTTCCCTTTAATTGTATCTATTTTATGTATTCAATTCATGCTTAGACTTATATATATATATCACCTAATATGTTCTTGACAAATAAATAAATTAAATTAATAAATAAAGCCAAAATCACAAGACTACATCAGATTTATTTTGGCCATGTCATGCGTGTAAATTTATTGAAGAAGTCAATGATGCTAGGAATAGTTAGTGGAAAAAGAAGCAGGGGCAACAAAGAACACGCTGGCTTCACAACATCAAAACTGATACAAAGATAAAAAATCCAAGAATTGAAAGAAACTGTGCTTGACAGGCTAACATAGAGAGAATATGCCTATAAAGTTGTCAAGAGTTGGACACAATCGAATGGTTAAATAACAACAATGGTTCATTCATTTGTTCTCCAAAATCATTTCTACATTCCTTCATGTTTGCAGAAATTGAGGCTGCTGCTAGAAACCTGACTAGCTGGGAGAGGCAAAAGCAAATATGCTCCAAAAAGGTTGAAGTGTTGGTTCTTTGATGCCTGTGAATCATTATCACACTATCACATTATCACATTCAAGAAACAATGGAAGGAAATTAATCAAGGAGAGAAGGAACATGTAATTAAGGGGAAACTTCCTAGCAGTGAGAACGATTAACAGTAGAACAGCTGGCCTTTAGAAGTTGTGGGTGCTTCATCACTGGATGTTTTTAAGAAGAGGGTAGGCAACCACTTGTCTCAAATTGTATAGGGTTTCCTACTTGAGCAAGGGGTTAGACTAAAAGACCTCCAAGGTCCCTTCCAGCTCTATTTTTATTATTCTCGTTGAGTGGTAAGGGCCAACTCTGGGTCCATTTGTTTCCCCTTTTCAGATGATGGGGATAATCTTACTCCCTTTCAATTTTAACAGCCCTTCATCTTCTGTCCAGGAATATTTAGAACAGGAATGAGCAGAAAGAAATCCATCCCACCCAAATTCCAGGCAGTTCGCAAAATCTAATAGATATGGCTGAGCCCATTTTGAAATGATAGAAGTAATGCATAGCACCATCTCAAGCAATTGTGTTAGACCATCTCTCCTAATGCCCACTGAGGCTGGAGTTGAAATCCAACACCTCTGGAGAACCCCAAGTTGTGAGAAGGGAAGCCTGATCTAAATAATGGGAGCCTGCAGAACCATTAAGCTCAAAATATAGAATTACTTAAATGCACTTTAGAGAATATGACGCATCGGTGCCAGAGAATCAGCTTGCTGGCTTCCTCCTTTTGGAATTTAAAACGGTTTCTTAGCTGAGCCTCCCTTTGTTGACTCAGCTGTACTCTGCGCTAGAGGTGAGGGATCTTAGAGATGGCTGGAACCCACCCTAGAGTGGTTCATTTGCTGATAACAATTGAAAGCAAAGTCTGGCTTATGGGATTTGTGCAGCTGGTCCCACTTTAGAGGTTTTCTTTTATTTATTTTTTAAATAAATTCTAAATCAAAAGCTTAAAATATATGGATGCAACACCACATTTATGGTTGAAAGACTCTTTTTGCTGTGGGCTTTCTGACCCTTATTCTTTGTTTTATGCACTTAAAATAAAGCCCTGGAAGCAGAGAAATTTGAACTGGCAAAAGTGCATTCCAGTTGCCTGTCTATAAAAGAAAATGTGCAAAAAAAGCTTCATTTTTCATCTTTTTCCTTACTTTGCCAAAATATTAATGTACCTGAACTGATATACTGCCAGTCTGCTAGTCCCTTCCTATCTGCAATTCAAGCATTTTGAATTATGTACCTAAAATACAACAAACTGTACCCGTTTTCTGGTTAAGATTAGTGATCTAGCTGATGTGTATACATCTTTAGTTTCTAATTTTCAATTGCAAAACAAATCAAATGCCATTCCCCAGATGCTAGAATTTAATTCTGGAAACTTCTGAGTTCTACACGCAGACCTAGAACCTTGGAAAAAATGATTTCTGTAACATCTTAGTATTCAATGACTGATTCTGTGCATGGGAAAAAAATATTGCCTCAGTGTGCTTAGCAGAATGCTAGCATCAAGAAGTCCCAGAATTTTGAATTATTGGTTAATCCTGTCAGCATTAAAATATCCTGGAAAAGGTATCTTGCCCAATATAATTCTGGCAGCCAAAACACTGTTGTTTCAATATTTCTATTACAGGGAATAACAAAGCAATTGTATTCTCAAATTATATCTGCTAGCTAAAATGGAATACCTCTGATATTCCTCTGTAGTGGCAGACCCCCCCCTAGGTGGCAGGATAGAAACAGATCCATTTCTGCACATTTATAAAGTGATTCTATATGCAGATTATTACTCTATAATAATAAGAAGTGATTCTATACACATATTATTATCGAGTCTGAATGCACTCTTCCCAGTGTGCATTTAAATGTTGCATGTATTTTCATATGCAGGCATATTATGCATATTTTGTCTGGCTGTGTGTATATGTTTCTCAATCATCCCTATATCCTTACAATTTATATTGTTATTTATTGTTTCCTGGTTGCTTATTTGTACCCTATGACTATCATTAAGTATTGTACCTTAGAATTCTTTATGAACATATCTGTTCTTTTATGTACACTGAAAGCATATGCACGAAGACAAATTCCATGTGTGTCCAATCACACTTCGCCAATAAAAAATTCTATTCTATTCATATGTAGTTCTACAATCAACTATTAAGCTCTCAATGCATGATCAAAATTGGATGCAGTGAAAGAAAGTTCCCCCAGAGTAATCCTTGAGCCAGCGTAGTCATACACTTCTGTTCTTTTCTCTGTTGCTTCAGGAAACCAGGGGAAGTAATCCTGGCTAAAACTAAAGCATTATAGGGTTCATTTGTAACCTGTGGACTCACAGTACAGGGAAGAAATTACACTGCCTCACTGTTTCCATGTATGAGAAGCATAGACCATAGAACTAAGAATGTAAGATAAATGGAATGGCTAAAAAAGCACCTGAGAACTAACAGCCAAGCCACACATAATCATAAAGGTATAACATATCTTTACAGATCTCATAACTATATTTCCTCATAACCAAAGATTCTATACACCTCTAGTAATTTCAACTGGGCCACAGGGGGGAAAAAATCATACCACAACGATGAGGTTACAGTTCCAGATTACTTTTGTGTTGCTACAGAAATGTGTTATTTAGAGGAAGGGTCTTTTACAAACTAAACTGCTCTGGAGATAGCTATTCCCAAAGTAAAAATCTTTGTTAGAACCACAACATACTGTATATTGCATGAGGTTACTTTAAAACTATTGGAAGCAATACTTGTGTCCATTGTAGTAAATCAACAACAGCAGGGCTCTCTGGAATCATTTGCTTCCTTTGAGTCTAGAGAGATAGACTTGGAAAAAATAATATCTGATTGCAGGCCTCGATTTCGGCCCGGCTCCAGCCGATTCCAGCGGCGATGAGAATTCGGCCCGATTCCAGCTGGGGCATGGATTCCGGCCCGTTCGCCTGGTCGTGGGCCCGCCAGCTCCATCGGCGCTTTGTTGCGCCTGGCGAGGCCTTGTGGGCCGCGAGGCGCCCGTCCAGCGGCGTCCAGTGTTCCGCGGCCCCATCGGTTCCATCGGCGGCGGGCGTGGTGAGGCCGTGGTCGGAGATGAGGCCGGAGGCAAGGCTATGGTTTGGCTCCCTCTTCTGGCACTTTTGGCACATTACATCGTGCTTTGTTCATCTGCCTTTTGCTGTATGGCCTGCCTTCCTCCCCCTCCCCCCCCCCGGACTTTTGACCATCAAAGCTGGGTCGTCAGGTATTTATACCCACGGGTTCCTGGACTGGACTGGATTGGACTATGGACTATGAACAGACTGACGGCCATTTCTACCTTATTAAGACCTTCTGTAGAATCATTTTCCATAGGTTTACCATGGAGGCTGCCGGCCTGTTTACCTGGGCTTATCATCTTCATCTGGTTCCAGCTTTATTTGTCCTCTTTGACATCTGGACATCCGTTGGAGGATCCATCTTTAACGCCTTACCATCTGGGATGTTACCATCTTAGCACCCTCACCGATTCGTACTTTTCTATGCGTTCGCTGCACATGAACTCTTGCGCCTGCAGGTGCCCCGCCGCAGGAATGGCCTGCCTCACTACCAAGGGCCGGCCTCAATGACGGGTCTTGGGACCCACAGAGGTGGCATGCGAAGAGGAAGAGCCTTTGGGGTTTTTAGATAGGGCATTTTAAGGGGTGGGAGGGTTAGGGCGGGTGTTGGGGTAGCCCGTCGAGGGAAACCAGTCCCTGCGCTCGTGGCGATTATTTAGTGGGTTCGGAGGTTATGGGGGAATGTGTTCCTTTTGTGAGGGTGGTTCCATTTGCACGGTAAGTGGGAGGGGCAGATATGGCGGAAGGGGGATCGACGGTCTAGGGGTCACGCGTTCGATGTCTGCAAGCGATCGCGTGCCCGATCCTCTGACTTTTCCGTTCCCGGATGGTCAAGACCCTCAGAGCCTGGGCCTTCGCCTTATGTTATGCAACGCACGGTCCGTGGCCAATAAGGCCCCTAATACACGATCTTATCCAGGGGCGCCATGGATCTTATAGGCGTTACGGAGACCTGGTTGGGCACTGAAGGGGGCGTGCCCCTGGTCGAAATGTGCCCACCGGGTTTCCGTGCATTCCATCAGCCGAGGGCCCAGGGTAGGGGTGGGGGGGTGGCGGTTGCTATTAAAGAGAGTCTAGAGCCGAGGGAGACCACTGTACCTCAGATTGCCGGGTGTGAATCCTCTTGTGAGATGGGGTCATAGGTGTCAGATGGGCTTGCTGGTCACGCACCTGGCTCCTTGCTGCGTGACAGCTGCCCTGCCTGAGCTCCTGGAGGTGCTTGCCGGGTGGCAGTGGAGACCCCAAACTTTTAGTCATGGGGACTTTAACTTGCCATCTGCCGCTCGTCATCGACAGTGGCTCGGGAGTTCATGGCTTCCATGACGGCCTTGGACCTGACTCAAGTAGTTGATGGCCCCACTCACATCGGGGGTGGCACTCTGGATCTTATTTTTATCTCTGGTCAGTGGTTGAAGGATCTGGATTTGAGAGATGTAGTCATAGAACCTTTGTCATGGTCAGATCACTCTCTCCTTCGCCTGGACTTTCTGACCGCCACTCAACACCGCAGGGAGACGGAACCACAACGTTGGTTCCGCCCCAGGCGCCTGATGGACCCGGAGAGGTTCCGGACGGAGCTTGGGCCACTTCCTGAGGGTCTGGCTCACGGCACGGCAGAGGAACTAGCCGCAGCCTGGCAACGGGCTGCGACTGGGGCTTTAGACCGTGTCGTGCCTCTGCGGCCTCTGACCCGGCGCAGATCCCAACCGGCTCCTTGGTTCTCCGAGGAGCTGAGGGGGATGAAACGCCGGAGAAGACGCCTAGAGAGCTCCTGGAGGTCTAGCCGCTTAGAAGTTGATCGACACTAGTTAGGTCCTATACTAGGACCTACCTAGTGGCACTGAGGGAAGCGAGGCGTTGCTACGCCTCCTCCTCATTGCGCCGGCAGATAACCGCCCAGCCGCCCTTTTTCGGGTGACCCGCCCTCCTTCACCAGGGGAGCGGATGACCCGCTGCAGGGACGTGCTGAGGAGTTTAACGGTTATCTATACGATAAAATCGCTCAGCTCCGAGACGGTCTAGACCAAAATTGCGGCGATTCAGATGAGGCGCCTGAGGGTGGTCTTGGTGACATTTGTTGGGATGAGTTTGACCCTGTGGCTCCGAGGACATGGACAGGTTGTTGGGTAGGCTGAATGCCACCACGTGTTTACTGGACCCGTGCCCCTCCTGGCTGGTGCTGGCCACTCAGGAGGTGACACGAGGCTGGCTCCAGGCGACACGAGTGCCTCCTTGTTGGAGGGAGTCTTCCGCCGCCTTGAAAGAGGCGGTGGTGAGGCCCTCCTCAAGAAGCCCTCCTGGACCCGGCTGTCTTAGATAATTATCGTCGGTCTCCAACCCGCCGCGGCGAAGGTTGTAGAGAGTATGGTGGCATATCAGTTTCTCTGCACCTGGATGAAACTGTCTATCTAGACCTGCTCCAGTCCGGTTTCCGGCCCGGTTACAGCACGGAGACGGCTTTGGTCGCGTTGGTGGATGATCTCTGGAGGGCCAGGGATAGGGGTTGTTCCTCTGCCCTGGTCCTATTAGACCTCTCAGCGGCTTTCGATACCATCGACCATGGTATCTTGCTGCGCCGGTTGGGGATTGGGAGTGGAGGCACCGCTTATCGGTGGTCCCCCCCCTATCTCTCCGATCGGCGGCAGCCGGTGTTGACAGGGGGGCAGAGGCCGGCCCCGAGGCGCCTCACTTGTGGGGTGCCGCAGGGGTCGATTCTCTCGCCCCTTCTGTTCAACATCTATATGAAGCCGCTGGGTGAGATCATCAGTGGCTTCGGTGTGAGGTACCAGCTGTACGCTGATGACACCCAGCTGTACTTTTCCACACCGGCCACCCCAATGAAGCTATCAAGTGCTGTCCCGGTGTTTGGAGGCCGACGGGTCTGGATGGAGAGAAACAGGCTCAAGCTCAATCCTCCAAGACTGAGTGGCTGTGGATGCGGCATCCCGGTACAGTCAGCTGAGTCCTCGGCTGACTGTTGGGGCGGGTCATTGGCCCCGATGGAGAGGGTGCGCAATCTGGGCGTTCTCCTGGATGAACGGCTGTCTTTTGAAGACCATTTGACGGCCGTCTCCAGGAGAGCTTTTCACCAGGTTCGCCTGGTGCGCCAGTTGCGCCCCTTTCTAGACCGGGATGCCTTATGCACGGTCACCACGCCTCGTGACGCCTCGCCTGGATTACTGCAATGCTCTCACATGGGGCTCCCTTGAGGGGCATCCGGAGGCTTCAGTTGGTCCAGAACGCGGCTGCGCTGGTGATAGAGGAGCCCTCGGGGCTCCCGTGTTACACCTATCCTGCGCAGACTGCACTGGCTACCTGTGGCCTTCGGGTGCGCTTCAAGGTGTTGGTGACAATCTTTAAAGCGCTCCATGGCATAGGGCCGGGCTATTTACGGGACCGCCTACTGCTTCCAAATACCTCTCACCGACCCGTGCGCTCCCACAGAGAGGGGCTCCTCAGGGTGGCATCAGCCAGGCAGTGCCGTCAGGCGACACCCAGGGAAGGGCCTTCTGTGGGGCTCCCACCTCTGGAACGAACTCCCCAGGACTTCGTCAACTTCCGGACCTCCGAACCTTTCGTCATGAGCTTAAACGCACTTATTCATCTGCGCGGGACTGGATTAGATTTTAAAGTTATTGGTTTTAAGGGGTTTTTTATTATTTATATTGTTTTTAAATTAGGCAATAGAATAAGTTTTTTAATTGTTGTTTTTTAATTTGTATTTATATGTATTTTAACTGCCTGTGAACCGCCCTGAGTCCTTAGGGAGATAGGGCGGTATATAAATTTGAAAAAATAAATAAAATAAAATAAATATCACTCTTGCTGCCACTGTTTAATACTGAGGGTTTTTTTCCCCCTTCCATCTGGTTGTGTGGAATTCTTGGAGAAAGCCTTGGCAAGTCTTTTTGGCAACAGTTCTGGGAGTGGTTTGTCTTTGGCCCCTTTCTCAGGGCTAAGAGTGTATGACTTGTCCAAGGTTACCCAGTTGCCTTTGTGTCTAAGATAGAACTAGAACTCACAGTCTCCTGGTTTCTAGTCTGATGCCTTAACCACTACATCAAACTCACGTATTTTGTAATCCTGTCTAAATAGCAATGAAAATATATTCAGTTTTTAAAAAATAACAGTGATGGCAATGAGTTCCAGCATTCTTTAATTCATATTTTGGTGTCTTGGCTTTCACTGAAGAAGAAGGAAAGGATAAAGGTACAATTCTTCACCTTATCCAAACAACTGGAAAGAAGGAATAAAGGGAAAAATATGAGCCAGCAATGTCTGCAGCTCGCAAAAAAAAAAAGCCAACGCAGTTCTAGAGTGCATCAACAGAGGGATAGTATCAAAGTCACATGAAATGTTAATATGTCTTTATAATGTGGTTTTGGTAAGATCTCACTTGAAACACTGTGTCCAGTTTTGGTCACCACAGTACAGAAAAGATGTTGAGAATCTAAAAATAGTGCAGAGAAGAGCAACAAAGATAATTAGAAGGCTAAACTGTACAAGGAATGGTGGTGGGGGACTGGAAATGCCTAGTCTAATGAAGAGAAGGACTGGGAGGAGTGACAAGATACCAATCTTTCAATATTTGAGGGGATGTCACAGAGAGGAGGGGGGTCAACCTATTCTCCAAAGCACCTGATGGAAAGGCAATAAGTAATGGATGGAAGCTTAATAGAGAGACCCAATCTAGAATTAAGGAGAAATTTCCTGTCAGTGATGACAATTAATCAGTGGAAAAGCTTGCCTCCAGAAGTTGTGAGTACTTCATCACTGGAGGTTTTGAAAATAAATTAGACAGTCATTTGTCCAGAATGGTATGAGTTCTTCTGCTTGAGCAGGCGGTTGGATTAGAAGACCTCTAAGGTCCATTCCAACTAATTCTGTAAAATTAAAGGTTTAATTATGTCTACATGTGAAGCACTTGCTAGGGATTCAAGAGCAGGGTTCATCTTTGCTTTGGTCCTGCAAAATCTTTTGTACCTCAGCTCTCGGGTACACAATATCTAAGGCTTGAAACTGCCTTTACTTCCCCTGAAAAATACAGAAAACATTTATTAATCCAAAAGTTTCCCTCATATCAGAAATAAGAATAATATGTCTTACTCCAGAGATAAGCAGTGAGTACGCAGGATGCAGAAATTGGAGGAAGGATATTGGCCGCAAACCAGCAATCAGTAAATTCACTCTGCCTAGAAGTAATACTTGTACTTTGAAAAAAATCTCACTGAGTTTGTTAAGATATAATTCCTAGCGATGATTACAGACGAAAGAGAATCCTACTTATATTGTCCCTTGGGCTTCATTCTAGAGTGGAAAGTGGAAGCTGAAGAAATAAATAAATATACCAACATATACCAAACCTTACTGAAAGAGAAAGATCAGTGCCAATTCACATAAAAGTTCTGGCTGGTATCTTTTTTCTTTTTTTGTCACAACAGTATACACAAGCATCAACATAAAACAACAATACATCATATAAGCATATATATGAGCAAAAGTTAACAATAACTATATTAATTTGATATAATGGAAGGAAACAATAGGATAGAAACTGTAGGCACTTTTGTGCTCTTATGCACGCCCCTTATAGTCCTCTTAGGAATGGGGTGAGGTCAATAGTAGACAGTTTTTGGTTAAAGCTTTTGGGATTTTGAAAAGAGACCACAGAGTCAGGTAAAGTATTCCAAGCGTTAACAACTCTGTTACAAAAGTCATATTTTCTGCAATCAAGATTGAAACAGTTAACATTAAGTTTAAATCTATTGTTTGCTCTTGTATTATTGCGATTGAAGCTGAATTAGTCTTTAACAGGAAGGACATTGCAATAGATTATTCTATGTGTTAAACACAGGTCTTGTTGGAGTTGGCGGAGTTCTAAATTTTCTAATCCCAGGATTTCAAGTCTGGTGGTATAAGGTATTTTGTTGTTTTCAGAGGAGTGGAGAACTCTTCTTGTGAAATTGTATGGATGCATTCAATTGTATTAATGTCAGAGATGTGGTATGGGTTCCAGACAGTCGAGCTGTATTAAAGAATAGGTCTAGCAAATGTTTTGTATGCTCTGGTTAGTAGTGTAGAGTTTTTGGAAAAGAAGCTACGCAAAATTAGGTTTGCAATTCTTAGAGCCTTTTTTGCTATGTAGTTGCAGTGGGCTTTGGCACTTAGATCATTTGATATGAAAACTCCAAGGTCTTTAACAGGGTGGGGGTCATCTGTAAGGTAATGTCCATCAAGCTTGTACTTAGTGTTTGGGTTCTTTTTCCCAATATGTAAGACTGAGCATTTGCTGGTTGAGATTTGGAGTTGCCAAGTTTTAGACCAATCGGATACAAAGTCAAGGTCTTTTTGAAGGGTAGTAGTATTGTTAGTGGTGTTAAATAGTTTGACATCGTCAGCAAAGAGAATACAATAACTTGAGATAAGGTCACAGAGATCATTTATGTACAGTATGAAGAGATCTGCAGCAATCACTCTATATACTGTATAGGAGAACTTGTGCTCTTTGTGCTCAATACAGTTTCATTGAAACTAGGAAGGAAGAACTGGAGCACCCGTTATTTCCTAATACTTAACTTTGGAAAGTACTTCATTTGCTCAATCTTCAATAGTGTTCAGAGAATATCTTCCTTTACATCAGTTCCCCAAATGCTCTTCACTAGATATCCTATTACGTTTTCTAAGCCTTGCAAATCATCACTTGAGGGCAATGTGGGGGTAGGGGAAAACTGCAGTCCCTTCTTCTGTGGAAGGGATATCCCCTCTCTGAGGCCTCATGGATACCCAAAAGAGATGTATGAGCCCCACTGCTGGTCACTAGGTTCCACTGGAAACATCCAGGGAACATTTATTACGTTCTTTCCATTACAGATGCCGTCTCTGTGGTAGATGGGGCCAGGTGTCAGCTCCAGGTGCTGGCTGGCCCAGAGCTGCCATTCAGAGGGGAGGCAGCCACCACTCTCCCTGGCTGTCCTGGATGACTGACTGGAAAGGATCCTCCTGATGGGCAGTAAAGGCTGACTGACAGTGAAGGAAGAGGACCTGGCAGCAGAGGAGGAGGAAAGGAAAGGCTGGACTTAAGGCAGATGCTGGCTTCTTCACATGTATTATCCCCTGTTCATTTCAGGGTCATGTGGGAGGGAGCTGCGTGGGTGGGTGGGTGGTTACAGTTTAAAAGGTAGTGGGGGGCATGGGCAATTAGACCTAACAAGAAGTTCCTTTTGCGATTGTTAGTGTGTGCCAAAAAAGAAATAAAGCAGGCAGCAACAAACCAGGTTTGTGTTTGGCTGTTTCTTTCTTTTTCTTTTTGTTTGGAACCTGACACCTTCCCTGTGATAGCCCATGCCTGATGGACAGTCATGTTCTATAGAGGACACTAAATCCTAACATGAGCATATTTTCAGCAGAGGGGTGCTATTCAGCAGGTTCTGACAGGTTCTGGAGAACCGGTAGCAGAAATTTTGAGTAGTTCGGAGAACCAGCAAATACCACCTCTGGCTGGGCCCAGTGTGGGGTGGGAATGGAGATTTTGCAATATCCTTCCCCTGCCAGACCCACCAAGCCACACCACGCCCAACAAGCCATGCCCACAGAACCGGTAGTAAAAAAAAAATTGAATTCCACCACTGTTTCAGCACACTCTAATCATATCTTTTCATGAATTTTTATTTTTTATTTCCAGCCCCTTAACTCATGATAAAAGTGACTTTTAAAAATAGATTCTCTTCATTGTACAGAATTGTTTCCATATCGCTATTGTTAATTATTGATATTTACATAACAAACGATATATAAATATTTTAAGAAAATAAGAAATGGGACAGGAAGAAACATGTATCTTAGATCTTACATTATAGCTGCAGGATAGATGACCTTCTATATAGGTTAAGAGGGGGGGAACCTCATTCCCAGGACCATATTTTCCAATCCACATATTACAACATCCTTTCAGCTGTGAACTATTGCTGTAATTTAAAACTTACTCTAAAGATTCAGAGGAACCTCAATTTCAGAAACTACTTTTTCTTTCTTTGTTTTTTTTTTAATTTTCAATGTTTTTCCAAGAAAGTCAATCTCTGGGAGCATTTAATTCTGTGGAATTTATGGAAATTATAATGGGTTGCAAACATTGTGCCTAATGTACCATTCCCCAAGACATGCCAAGATATGATGGCGATAATGCCCTCGAGGTCAACAACATCCTAGAATATCTCTATTTTACAGAGGCAACTCATGTTTCAGACATTTCACAGCATAGTCAGGCCCTAGGAAGTCCTTTTTTTATCATGCCAATAATTCAGGGATTAGGGGGAAAGTCTCAAAGAGAGACAGAGCATCTGGGAAAATCTTTTTGGCAGCTCTTAATCTTCTCCTTGTATTTAATATGGGTAAACTATACTATGCAGAATGAAAATACTGATGAATCTCAGCCAGCAAATGCTCAGTCTTACATATTGGAAAAAACATCAAGTACAACATAAAGTACAAACTTGATGGACATTACCTAACTGATGACCCCCACCATGTCAAAGATCTTGGAGTTCTCATATCAAATGACCTTAATGCCAAAGCCCACTGCAACTACATAGCAAAAAAGGCCCTAAGAGTTGTAAACCTAATTTTATGCAGCTTCTTTTCTAAAAACTCTACACTACTAACTAGAGCATACAAAACATTTGTCAGACCTATTCTTGAATACAGCTCATCCGTCTGGAACCCATACCACATCTCTGACATAAATACAATAGAACGAGTCCAGAAATATTTACTAGAAGAGTTCTTCACTCCTCCAAAAACAACAAAGTACCTTATACCAACAGACTTGAAATCCTGGGATTAGAAAATTTACAACTCCGTCGACTTCGACATGACCTTAACACACAAAATCATCTATTGCAATATCCTTCCTATAAAAGACTACTTCAGCTTCAATCGCAATATTACAAGAGCAAAAAATAGATTCAAGCTAAATGTCAACCGCTTCAAACTTGATTGCAGAAAATATGACTTCTGTAACAGAAGTTGTTAATGCTTGGAACTCATTACCTGACTCTATAGTCTCTACTCAAAATCCCAAAATTTTCAACCAAAAACTGTCTACTATTGACCTCACCCCATTCCTAAGAGGACTATAAGGGGCGTGCATAAGAGCACAAAAGGGCCTACCGTTACTGTCCTATTGTTCCCTTCATTATATCAAATTAATATAGTTGATGCATATTTTTTTACTCATATATATATATATTTTCTTCAAGATATGTTGTTTTATCTATGATAATTGTTTGTGTATACTGTTGTGACAAAAAGAAATAAAAATAAAAACTCCAAAATGAGTGAAATCTCCTAATAGCTTCTTCATAACACAGCATCTTGTCTGGAAGAATTTTGTAAGCAAAATGTAACCAAAGCAAGGATTACTGTCTGATAATAGGACTATGGTTGACCTGCAGCTAGTGGCAGAAGATACACAATTCCAGCATTATCTGTATGTATATGATAAAGATAATACTTCATTCTTCCATAAGCAAGCATGAAAATGAAAAATAAAAATGCCAAAAATGAAATGTTTGGTTGAATCACCTAAAACAGGACAGTATGTCCTCAAGAGCCAAAGATCAATAACGCAAAAGAATGTTTGCTATACTCCGTTTTGAAGCAGTGAAATGTTAGTGATGATAGTGATACATCTAATTTGATAATCTCCTTTAGCTAATAGTTAGAACCAATAGTGCCAAATTTCAATTTGAGATGCTGTTCTTGGTTTTTGTATTGTTGTTATAAACAACATTTTCATTTCATTTATTTGGAAACGATTTGCATTTTTACTGTCTGTATGCTACTTTAAGTATGCTTGAAATGAAGTGGCAAACAAATCTTATAAATAAATAAACACAGGGTAAGCCTAGCATCTGGAGGGCACTAGGTTAGACAAACCGATAGTATTAGCAGCTGCTCAGGGGAATTCTAGTTAATCTTCCCCAATGTATTAGAGAAGACAGAGACTGAGACTCAGATCCTTTGCAGATAATGGATTGCTCTATTATTGAGTTTGAAAAGATGCTTTCCCAAGAAGAAGAAAGGTTTTGCAGCAGTGGGACTCCTAAGGTACCATGGCCATCAATCAATGCCATTGAATGACAGACATACAACTGAGTATATTTTTCCAAAATCAGTGGGCAATTATATGGTAAACTGGCATATCCTTAGAGCAAGGGAGACGGTGGGCCTAAAAAATAACTCAAATCCAAATGGCAAGACATCATCTCCATTGTTTCCAAGCCACTCCTATCATTAGTACCCTACATTGAGATGCCAATCTGGCTAAAGCAGTAGCTCAAGAGCAGATGATGATGATGATGGAGATGGAGTCAGTTTTTTCACTGCTGCTTTAATCACAGTTGTTTATTTAGCAGCTGTGAATTGATGGCTTGATTGATCATCATGTTATTTTAGCTGTTTTATTGTGCATTACTCTGAGAGCTGCAGTATAGGGTGACTAGCATGTTTTAGAAAACAACATAATCTAAACTTTAATATGATGTAAAGATAATATATGCAATGTAAAGGTAAAGTTTAAGATAATACAAGGTGAATATTTCTCTGTCAGTCATGATCAACTCTAGGACACAGCACTCATCTCTGTTTCTTGTTCAAGGGAGCCAGCCATTGTCCTAAGACAATTTCCATGGTCATGTGGAAATGGCTATATTCCAAAGGTGTACGGAATGCTGTTACTTTCCCACTGAAGTGGTACCTATTAATCTACTTGCATTTACATACTTTCAAACTGCTAAATGGCCAGGAGCTGGGGCAAGTAACAGCGGCTCACCCCGTTGCGTGGACCTCGGGTCTCAAACCTGGGCTGTCATCTCTCAGCTGACAAGCTCAGCACCTTTAACCGCTGAGCTATCTTGCCCCACATAATGCAGCACAAGGTAAAGCAAAAAGCAGATGGTTGACTGCATCCAAGCAACCTTCTCCTGACTCGCCATCTGATGCTCAGCCGTATCTGAGATTAAAGGTTTCATTAGCGTTAGGGAAGAGTATTGCCTCCTGTTCTCTGCATTAGAGCCACTGTTTATTATTTCTCCTAGTAACCCTTTCAAAACCTAGTGGTACTCCTTATCAAAGAGGAGGCATTTATTTGTTTCCTTTTAAGATACTATCACATTTTTTTTCCCTTTTGCAGAGCAGCTTCCCCTGATTTCAGTCTAAGAGTAATCCGTATGGAAATATCATCTCTCCAGTGCTGAGAAATGTCTTCCTTTCTTCTTTGATATACAGCATACATGCATTTCAAAGAAGGAACTACACAAGAATGTATGGAAAGAAGGCTCCTTTGCAAAGAAAACCAAAGCATTCAGTTAAGGCTGATATGTGAATGCTAATCAGGAAAACTCACCCTCCCTTTTCAGATTTCATACTTTTCTGAATGACTCATATATTTTTTTTCTACTGGTTGCCTCTTCCTTATTAGTTAAGACTGTATTTCCATTATGGAGGTAGAATGTACATTTGTGAAGAAGCTGCATCTTTACTGTGGAGGCACCATTGAACCCTCTGGGGGCACGGAAGTGGTCAGGGTGCACACCACACTCATTCGTTTTGCATGCTATTCACATATACACCCATGCATCCCTCATATTTTCTGGATTAATGTGGGGAGGACAGTTTTAAGATTACTCTGCTCTCTAGCTGCACAGGGAGCTATCAGTAGCAGTTAAATCATGATTGTGATCGGGATCATTGTGGTGGTTGGGGGGAAAGAGGGAGAAGATGAACGCCTCTCCCCGTACATGCACATATTATTAGTAGAAAAGCTGATCTTCATCAAAGTATCTGGGGAGAGCACCTTGAAACTGCGTCTTCCCCCTCCCCTTCCAGTGATTTTGGTTAATTGTTTTCCTACCTTTATCTCAAAGCTATTGGTAAATCAGCTGCCTAAGAAGATGCAAATCTCCCCTAAACCTCATGGTCTGCTCAGAGAGTCCCTGTAAGCCATGCGCAGCCAACAAGAAAAGCGTTGTCCCATTCATGATGTATGGAAGCTATCTGTAGAACCAGAGCCAACCTACAATATTTTGTACATATGCAAATGAATATCAAGATAGTGCCTAAAGTCTTTTGTAGAGATGGAATCTGTCTTTATGATTGCTTTTCATTACCAATGTTAAGCAAGATTTAGCTTTCTTTACTATATCTGAACTCATGATCAAGGACATTTAAGCAGAACAAAGTCACTCAACTATCCAATCTGAACCTTCTACGTTGTGTATTCTTATCATGTAGAGAAAAAATAATGCAATCTAGAAGTTATGCAACTGTTATAGCAGCCTATCCCAAGCCCATAGGCTGCAACTCCAATAATTTCTAGCCAGAGAGGACCATGCTGAGAGTTATTTTTCCTACAGATTGGGACGGCTCCAACTTGCCAAAGATTTTTTTAGAAGTTAGACTTCTTTAACCCCAAAAGAGATCTACATTGTATAACTGCCCTTAAACTTTGGAGGGCACTAACTTTAGCATGCTTTAATGGGCTCTCTATGGTGGTTCTTGAGGGTAGATACTTAAAAATCCATATGAATTAAATTTGTGTCCCTATGGAAAAGGTTCTATCAAAAGCACATTTATCCTGCTATATTGTATTTGTATAAAGATGCAAGTCCTATCAAATCACTCCCCATGTAATAAAGTACCCACATAATTCTTATCTATTTTATGTATAGTTGCTTTTGTCAGATTAGACAGATTCTATCCCTATGAACATGGCCACATTTTGTTAGATTGCCTACAAAAATAATGTACCATGATTGCATCAATGACCTAATCATGAACTGCTTTGATCTGATCTGATCTGATTTGATTTTATTCTATTCTGGTTAGTGATTGTAAGAAAGACAAGAGGGTATGTAGAACAAAAATCTGAATAGATATTGCTGCCTTATTCTCAATTCTTAGTAAAACCTTAAACCAATATTTTAGATGAAGGGCTTTGCCCTTTAAATAATATATCAGTAGTTATGACCCAAAAGTAGACAGAGTCAGAAGAAGGAAGTAGATAAAGCCAAAAAAAAAAGTTTGGTTTAATTTAAAGTTTCATTGCATTCAATTAACTTCATGCAATTAATGTGATTACACACATGTGATTAATAATTTTCCAGTTCTGTTCTGTTTAAAATAGCAATGTGATTGCAACTTACATTTAAATCTAAGGATTCCTTCCACTTAAAAGTATGCAGAGAGAGAAAAAGGGAAAAAAAGACAGAAACAAATATTTTCCTACATTTATCCTTGCATCCCTCCTTATTGCGATGGAATGAGCCACAGAAAGAAGAAACCCTTCTAAGCTCCTTCTTATCAAAAAAAGAAAAGAAAGAACTGACTGATCATACAAAGACCTTAATGAATACAAGGCTTGGTGAAATGGGCTATGGGGGAGATCAGCCTCAAGCGCCTTGCCTCATTGATCAGAAGCTTTGAGCTGGTATTAGTTCAACTTGCAAAGGAAGCCTAGCCTAGTATTCAGCCCTGCTTCCCCAGGAGGATAATTACCCCACATTCAAACTTAATGCTCCTTCCTTAGCCCCATTAAGTCAGCCCTCCTGTAATGTGAATTGCCACTGAATTAGCCCCATAATCGGATTAAGAGAAATTGCTTTAAACAAACATTCAGAAACTGCAGTTCCCTGACACCTTCCCAGGGATGCAGGCAAAACTTCCCAATGTACCTTGTTCTCATTTACTCAGGTTTAAAGTTAAGAAGTTCAGTTTGGGTCTCGGCAGCATTATTCTGCTAATAGGGTACATTTTTTTTCATGGGTGTTGCAAAGCGGCATCAGGGGATCCAACATGAGACGATACAGGCCTCATGATTGATAGAGGAGATACATAATAATTCATCACAACAATTTGGGATGGGAATTGAAATGTGTCCCTCAACAAGTAAAAACAGACTCCCACCCAATCTGAAAGAAGGGGCAGTGTTATATATCACATGCCCCAGGAATGAAATCCAGCAGGTTCTGACAGATTTGGGAGAACCGGTAACAGAAAATTGGAGCAGTTCGGAGAACTGGTAGTGGAAATTTTGAGTAGTTCAGAGAACCAGCAAATACCACCTTCTGGCTGGCCCCAGAATGGGGAGGGAATGGGGATTTTGCAATATCCTTCCCCCAGGAGTTGGATGGGAATGAAGATTTTGCAGTATCCTTCCCCTGCTATGCCCACAAAGCCATGCCCACAGAACCCGTAGTAAAAAAAATTGGATTTCACCACTGACATGCCCTGTTTTTGCACAGACAGAAGCACAGCCCCAAATATGAATCAACCTTGCTGCATCCAAAGAACTAGATGAGTTCCTTGACATGAGTTGACCTTAAGCCTGAAAGGCTTTTAAGAAAGTTATAATAAAAGCTTAACTTGCCCTTAGTTGGTTAGCACATCTTTTTGCTAATTGCATACATTTTCAGGATTTCAATGGGCTTTTTTTCCTTTTCTTTTTCTTTTTTAATAATATTGAGATGTCTGTCTTTATTATTAGCCACTTTGAACATTTCATTTGGGAATGAAAGCTGGAGTATAAAAAATTTAATAAAATTCTTTCTCAGGCCCTCTCCAGAGGAAATGAACAGATGACTAATAAGAAGAAGTCCCCCTTGGGGAAATTACACTCTCCAGAGCTGATTCATGTTGATTCATTCATGTAATTTTTTTTAATATTCCCCAATCTCTATGTTGTGATACACTATTTCAAAAGAAAAAAAAAGTAATAGATTGCTCTGGTTGGTTTGCCTTTATAAAGAGAGTTACATATGTTAGTAACTATTTGTTACTAACAAATAATATTATGGTATGCATTAATATTGTGTATCTGTTTACAGTTTGCTCCTCAGATCTAGAGGAGATTGGTTAAAAGTATAAAAGATAGATGAATGAATGAATGATATTATCATTGAATTGAAATCTTGTAATAACCACAACAAAAAATTCCAAAGAACTGCTAGGGCTGAATGGAATATGAAATGGTAGCTGGTCTGTTACTCCCAAACTTTACAATCTAAAGTGGGAAAACAAACCATTTTTCCAGGGTGTGTATTATTCTCTCCTTTGGTATAAGAACATCCTATAGTTATGGATCAAGATGTTATGACTTCCTCAAAGGCTTGTGTCAATAGCTCATTATAGTGATGGGTCAAAGGTCTTTCCCTGAACATGACCGCTTCTTTTGGAATTAGGAAGTTTATTTGTTCTAAGATAAAGGCAAGTGCCCTGCCACCTCCTCCTTATATCTACCTGATGTTTGGATCAGAAACATTATCAAACAGTCTGAAAACCTGCCAGATCTTTGGATGTTATGATATTTCAACCAAGATGCAGTCCCAGTGACCTTCCACTTTTGGGTGAAAGCCTGAGGGGCAAAAAGTGAAATGCAGAACGTCAGCAGGCATTTCATAGGGTCAAACCTCTCCCAGACATTGGATGTTGAAGAATTATTGCAGATGACATTGCTAGAAGTGGGGAGAGGAAGGAGAATATCACCTGCTATTAATTTCACCCCCTGGTGAACATTCATTTCTAAAAACATCATATATCATTCTGCTTGAATGGAACTTGTGAACACTTTCAGGCTTTAACTTGGGGAAAATGTTGTACTTGAGAGTCAGTTGTATAAGGTATTGTTTGACTTTAAGCAAGAACCACATGAATGTGTATCATAGTATTCTGCTCAGATAGTTCAGATGTCAGATAGTACACAGATAACTACTAGCCACTATCTCTCACTTGCTTACTTCTATCCAATGTGTGTGTGTGTGTGTATTTCTGCCAACCTAGCAGTTCGAAAACACATAAAAAATGCAAGTAGAAAAATAGGGACCACCTTTGGTGGGAAGGTAACAGCATTCTGTGTGCCTTCAGTGTTTAGTCATGCTGGCCACATGACCCCGGACACTTCTTCAGACAGTGCTGGCTCTTTGGCTTTGAAACTGAAATGAGCACTGCTCCCTAGAGTTGGGAATGACTAGCACATATGTGCGAGGGGAACATTTACCTTTTTAGATAGATAGATGATAGAGAGATAGAGAGATAGAGATAGAGATAGAGATAGAGACAGAGATAGAGATAGAGATAGAGATAGAGATAGAGATAGAGATAGAGATAGACACACACACACACAGAAGGGCAGAATGCCAGCCTAAGTGCTCAGCAATTTTTTTTCTCTTTGTAGCCTGTCCTTCTAGTATACCATTCATGTGTTGACATACTAACCTTGGTGTGGAATTCTCAAAGCAATAAATGCACATACGTTGAGACATAACAGGGAACACATTTCATATGTGGAACTCATGACATTATCTAGAGAAATGACACCAATAAGTAAGCTCATTCCAATGGATCACTTTTTATATACTGTATGATAACTGATGCTAGAACAATAACATGCCACCAATTACTGGTATATAGGAAACAGGAACAAACATTTATTGAATAAGGTCCAACAACTCAAAAACATGACCTCATGCCCATTCTGACATCATACATCACTAGTCCAAACTTCTTAGGAAACTATTTTATCATAAACATATTTGTTCATTAATATAATAATAAGCATATTACTTTATAATAAAATATTGGCTGTCATCTGTTTCAATATTACTAATCCGAAAGCAAGTCTCCTAGCTCTCAGACCTAGGCTATTGTCAGGCTCAACCCCAGAGACAAGATAATGAAATCCAATTCAATTCAATCCTTTATTTGCTTTCACCTAATAGGCAGAATTTCACCAAAGTAAAGCTATAATCCTCTGAAATACTTGCTGTATCTTGAGGGATTCTAGAGTGTAACTACTTTCTGGGAAAGTATTGGGTTGCTAAAACTCTCCCTCACCATTCCTGCATATTTCATTACATCTATCCCCAACACCTAAGTGCACTGATGAAGCATTTTAGCTGGAGAGAGAGAGGATGAGTGGACATAGTAACTCTATATAGCATGTCCCCTTCACAACAGCAAGGCAGCCTCTAATTCCAACTTCATGTTCCTGGACAGTCCATTAATGTAATGCTGACAAATATCTATGGAACCTTACTAAGAGTGCTCTGTCTCAACTGGTGCTTGAGATATACCTAGTACAGTGAGCCATGCTGCCTATACATCATGCTTTCTCAGTATTCTGTAGTCACACACTTCTTAGCAGAATGTGATATCTGAGACAAAATTATAAGCTTATTATTGAAGTTGCCCAAGGATATCTTTGACTGAGCACTTGCTGCTGCAATTAGACAGTAGTATTTTTTTCCTAAATTTTCAAAAGCTGCTTTCCGCTTGGTGAGATAAATAAAAATAAGCCCAATGGAAAGAGGAGAAAAAGAATGCCCACAAGAAATACTTTATGATTTGTTACAGTTAAAGAAACACATTGAACAATGTATCTATAAATGCTTGCAAATCAAGTTTTTTTTTAAAAAAAAATTAAATTCACAAGCCTTTTTCTCCTCAGTCAAAACAACAAAGGTATAATGTGTTCATTCACATCAATGTAGCCTTTTCCAGTCCCCTAATCTCCAAGGTACAATAATAACTTTTTTTTAATCCTCTCTCCTGCTTTTACCACTGGAAAGCAAGAGGTTCAGAGAAACTTTTAAAACAAGAAGAAATCGGTTCTCTAAGCCAAAGAATGAAAAGAACCATTTTCTAAGTTTCAGATGTTGCTTTTCTGGTGGGGTAGAGTTCAGTGGGACCATATGAAAATATGTTCCCCAAAGAGATTGCAGTAAGCCATCATGACTCCCTCTCCATGTTCACCTGGCGCTTTTTGAAATGAACAAGACAACCAACAAATCAAAGTGTGTGCAAAATACAACTAGGAGTGTATTTTCTTCTGTAAGTTATAAAATAAAGGTTGAAGATGGCTTTTCTTTCCACTTCAACTTAAATCTTAAAGGTAAATAAGGTAAAAATTCCAGTAAGGATTAACAGTTTGGCTTTATTAAAAACACTACCATTTGAAAAACAATCTAAAATTCTCCTTAACTCTGCCACCGACAGATCATATGACTTACTCATTTTCTTTTCTGAAAAGGGACATTTGGAAATTTGTATCTTTCTGTTCATTAATGGAGGAAGCTGTGTGGTGCCACTAAGTTGGAGGCCAGGATGGCTATTGCAGATTATTTCTAACTTGTTTCATATTTTTCTTCTACATCCAGAAGTTCACACAATCTTGTTTCTGCTTTTTAAAAAAAATCCAATAAAAATTAGGTTTTTTAAAATAATAATTTCCTCTTAAATCAAACATCTTTCTTTTCCTTTCTTTCTTTTTTTTTGTTTAAATGATTATTAATGGCATTTGTTGAGCTTTTTTCATTTAGCTAAGCCCTGACAAAAGATGCACAGAAGCACAAAACTGAATGAAGTACTAGGTTCCGAGTCACACTTAAACCCACAACTCTGAATATGCAAAGCCTGAATTCTTTAAGCTCAGTACAAGGACTCACTAGTGTTGGAGGGAATTAGATTCTTTGCCAAGGACTCTGCTAAGCTTAGAATTAATCCTGTAGGAAGCAATACTGGAAAAGGCATTGACTTTGGTGCAAACATTGCTGCTGTGGAGGAAAATCTGTCCTGTATTAACAACTATCAATTTATATAGTCCCTGGAATTAATTCCAGGAAGGTTAATTCCATTTGCCAATTGTTGGCAACATCCCAAGTTGGAAAGTACTCTTAATCAAGTCTTGAACAGCGTCCTCTGTAAAGAGCTCTAATTATGACATTACATTTTATAAAATGGCTATCACCTTGCAACTGAGTCAACTACAACGTCTCTTTTACACATTAAGACAGGACTGGTTAAACTTTTTAAGGCTGTCCTTGTTCTTTTGTGAGGCAAACATGGCAATAAAATTTGAACTTTAAAGGTGGCCATTTTCTGCCATGTTTTGATGTCAGGTAGGGGCGTGCATAAGCGCACAAACGTGCCTACCGTTCCTGTCCTATTGTGTTGTTGTTTTTTTCCTCCTTTTCTTTTCTTCTTCCTATATATATGCTTATACCTCCTTATATTTACTCATATATGTGTTTATATACTACATAATCTTTTTGTATGATACCTACATATATTGTTGTGACAAAATAAAATAAAATAAATAAATAAATAAATGATACCATGGATTCTTGGACAAAAAGCAGAAGGTAAAGCTAAGCTATGAATGCATAAATATTTTTTTCAGATCATGTGTACCCCCATATGCTATCACCCTCCTGCTCTCCTCAGGCACAGTTACCATAGTCGCTGTGCACTGCAGTCCTACAACATGTGGCCAGTCATAATTTTTCCCACCTGATTACATTTATAGTTTATAGCTAGACCCAGTTGTAAAAAACTACAGAAGTTTTAGTGTAGTGTTGTCACAAAATTGAAGAGAAATTGATTGCATCTGGACCTGAAGTTAAAGGACAATTTATTGTTTCAGTCACTGAGACCAGGCTCAAGTCTCAGAGGAGATATGAACCATTCTGTTCTATTCAGGTAAAATACACATTCTCCAAAACCCTTCAGGTTCTTTTTCGGAACACAAAACACTATTTCCACGAATACAAAAATAATAATAATAATAATCCAAAAAGAATAAGCAAAGAAAGAAAGTCTGCAAATATTTCATTGATTATAGAAAGGCCTTTGTGTCAGGCTGTGGAATGTCTTTGGAAAACTGGGAATCTTAGGACATATCAAATCAATTGCTCCAGGTTGGCAAAGGAGTGTGACAAGGATATCTACTCTCCCCATATATATTCAACCTAGACATTGAATATATATTAAGGGAAGCCAAAAAGATGAGCATGGTTTTAAAATTGGAGAAAAAAAATCAGTAACCTGCACTATGTTGATGATAGCCAAAAATGCAAAGGATCTGAAATCTAATAATAAAAGTTAACAATAGCGTTTATGCTTGCATACTGCCCCATAGTGCTTTACAGGACTCTCTGGGCAATTTACAATGTAAGCATTATTTGTATATTGCCCCCAACAATCTGGGTCTTCATTTTACTGACCATGGAGGGATGGAAAGCTGAGTCATCCTTGAGGATTGAACTCCACAGTGAGCAGAGTTTGCCTGCAGTACTGCATTTTAACCATTTATAGGAATAGATTTATAGCAAGTTAAGAAGCAAAGTTAAAGAACAGGATTAAAATTAAATCGAAAGAAGGCAAAGTGAATGAAAATAGATATAGCAACTGGCCTTAGAGCTGGCAATGAGAAGAATCAGGGATTTTGACTATGCATGAACTACAGACTTGTGGTTATAGCATCTGTAGATGTTTTCCATGTTTAAAAAAAGGACTGGAAGGGAGATGGGAATAACATAGAGTCCCAGCTTCCATTCACACTAACATTTATTAAGTCACCAAAGTGAACTCATGGCTCTCACATTTGTTTATTATTGATCAAACATTTCTCTTTCAGTTTTCATGATCAGATAGTTTTCTGATCTCTTTCACAGCTTCTAGTTCACATCTCCCGATCTCCTGGCTGTTAAAATAACACTTCAGAGGTATAGGTATGTTTCTTTCAACTTACCTGAAGGATTTGAAATCTGGGGAAAAAAATATTAAATGTCTACAAAACATAGATACGCTATATGCTCATTGTCCCCAGTCTAAATGGTGGTGTGTTCACCATTTTTGCAGCTTTTTTAAAAAAAACTGTATCTTGTGTCTCTGAATTATAAGACCCTCCAAGACTTTACACCTCTGGCAGTAAATGGATGTTGTTTACATTTCACTAAGACTACTGATTCAGTGCTGTTAACACTTAGGCTTCCACACCAGATTCAGCTCAAATATTAATCTTGGCTTCTGTCCAGTCTGAAACTCCTGACCTAGGGGAAGCTGAATAATCCCTATGATGTGCCCCACATGTGGGCATAATTAAGTTTTTTATTTCCCACTTCTCTCCCTCTTGCCAGTTGTTTGGAAGAAGGGGAGGATCTTTTTTGTAATTGCACTTTAATCTTTTCCTTCTTTTTCAGCGGAAGCCAAGACAGCAATGCAAATATGAATTAAACAGTAATGGAACTCATGGTCCTTACAATTATTTTATTTAATAATATTTTATGCATATATTTCCATTGCTATTTAGACAGGATTAGTAAATACATGAGAGCCAATTTGGTGCATGGTTAAGGCATCAGGCTAGAAACCAAACCAGCTGAGTGATCTTGGGCCAGTCACTCTCACTCAGTTCTAGGAAAGAGACAATGACAAATTACTTGCCAAGAAGATTGCAGTGACTTGTCCAGGCAGTCTCCAAGAATTGAATATGATTGAACAGGAGGGGGGGAAACACCACTAAAGTTATCAATGCAAGAGACCAAAAGAATTCCTTTCAACCAAAGAATGTCTAGAATAAAAAAATAACAAGAGTTGGAAGGAATATTGGATGTCTTCTAGTCCAATCCTCTGCTCAAGCAGGGGACCCTATTCCATTCTGGACAAATGGCTGACAATATCTTCTTAAAAATCTCCAGTGTTGGAGCATTCACAACTTCTGGAGACAAGTTGTTTCACTAATTAATTGTTCTAACTGTCAGGAAATTTCTCCTTAGTTCTAAGTTGCTTCTGTCCTTGATTATTTTCCACTCATTGCTTCTTGTCCTGCCCCCAGGTGCTTTGGAGAATAGCTTGACTCCCTCTTCTTTGTGGCAGCCTCTGAGATATTAGAACTCTGCCATCATGTCACCCCTAGTCCTTCTTTTCATTAAATTAGACATACCCAGTTCCTGCAATCATTCTTCATACAGTTTACCTTTCAGTTCACTAATCATTTTTATTGCTGTTCTGTGTACTCTTTCCAGTGTCTCAATATCTTTTTTTTATATTGTGGCAACCACAACTGGATGCAACATTCCAAATGTGGTCTTACCAAGGCATTATAAAACTTGGTTAGCACTTTGTGCTATCTTGATTCTATCCCTCTGCCAACACATTCCTGTAGCCTAGGAATGTGTTGGCTTTTTTGACAGGTTCTATTACCTAGAGTACTTTTTTCTATTAACATTCAAAGAAGAAACATAGGGTGGACTTGGCTATGGATATACAGTATCTTCCAGAATTCTAGCTAAGATCAATGGGCAGATGCAATATGAACAGTATAAAAAGCTGTTTATGGGGAATTGTTTCCATTTTGGCAATCTGTCTCACCCTGCATCACCAGTGCTTTCTACTTGTTCCAGCCATTGATTCCTCTACTTGTTCTTGCCATCTTTAATGTACGTTTGTCCACATGAACCCAGCTGCAAAAACAGATGCTTACGAAAACAACCAAAGAACAGAATGATACATTTACAGCAGGGGGATAAAGAGAAAACTACATTAGGCTCTGCGCATGCGCAAGATGGCGCGGCGCTGAAGATTTACCTTCGGCGATCGGGCGGCTCTCCGAGGATGGCGACGCCTGGACCGCCTGCTTAGCTGCCTGCCTTTCCCAGCCCGGTGCATCATCTCTCTGGCAGCCGCGGGAGAGGTCTTCGGATCTTTTTATACCCGCGGTTGCGAGCGAGGCTGGGAGGCGGCGGTGGACTGCGGCGGCCATGTTTTCCAGGCTTAAGGAGGTGGGGCGATGAGTCAGCTTGTCTCGGCCGGCTTTTCGGCCTGGAGTTTCGGCCTGGAGTTTCAGCCTGGAGTTTCAGTTCAGCCGGATTTTTAGCCGGGCCGTTGGCTTCCTCTCAAGCGGTGAGGTTTGGTCCCCTGCCACGATCTGGTCCCCTGCCATGATCTGCCACGATCTGGGACGACCTGGATTTTCCATCCTCCACTATGTTGGAGTTTTTCCGGCTTTTCCGGCCTTTCCCCTGTTGCCAGTTTGCGAACTTGGCCCCTTCATATCCTCCGGCCTCTCGGGGAGGCTCAGCCATTTGGACAGGCTTGGCCTCCTGGAAGGAGAAGTTTCGGAGAGATCTGGTTTCCGGGATGGTTGGATCTACTAGGGGGGTGTCAGAGATGGAGATGGAGGTAACCCCCTGGACGGTAGTTTTCTGGCCATTTTTGGAAGCAGGTGTTGGAGGACTTTGGGGGAGGCGACAGAGGCGACGGAGGTATCTTTGATTTGTCCCTGCGAAACCATCCCGTGACTGCTGTAGTTCCAGCTATGCCTCCCCCCTTGCCATTTGAGATCTTTATGGCTGGGACTGGCCCTATTTGGACTATTGGGGAGAGGCGTGAGACTTGCTTGGGGACAGAGGAGGACATGTGCCACGACCGATGCACCCCCACCCCCGTTCCAGGATGTTTGGATGAGGCTTGGGCAGACTGCCATCTAGACTGTCCTCTTTGTTTTGTTTTTCCATCTGAAGCCCATCCTCATTTTGGATTACCATCATATCATGACATTCTTGCCACTCGGAGATGGACCCTTTTTATTGCCGATTTTTATTTTTTATCTGTTTATCTTCAGTTGTTATGCGCTATTCATCTTGTGAACTCTTGCGCCTGCGAGGTGCCCCCGCCTCGCAGGAATGGCCCTCCTCGTTACCAAGGGCCGGCCTCCATGACGGGTCTTGGGACCCACAGAGGTGGCATGCGAAAAAGAAGAGCCTGTGGGGTTTTTTAGAGAGGGAATTTTTAAGGGGTGGGAGGGTAAGGGCGGGTAATGGGGGTAACCCGTCGGGTAGGGGGCCAGTTCCTGCACATGCTCGCGGCGGTTTTTCTCTACCAGGTTCGGAGGCTATGGGGGAGGAGTGTGTTCCTATTTGTGAGGGTGGTTCTATCGACACGGTAAGTGGGAGAGGCAGGTATGGCGGAAGCGAGGGGTCATATCAAGTTCCGGGAGCGCATGCTCGATGTCTGAAAGCGATCACGCGCTCCGACCCCTTGGACTTCTCCCGTTCCCCGGATGGTCAGGATCCTCAGAGCTTGGGCCTTCGGTTGATGTTGTGCAATGCCCGGTCCGTGGTGAATAAAGCCCCCCTTGTCTGTGACCTTATACAGGGGGGTTCCGCGGACCTTATGGGCATTACGGAGACCTGGTTGGGCACTGAAGGGGGCGTGCCCCTTGTTGAGATGTGCCCACCGGGTTTCCGTAAGTTCCATCAGCCGAGGGCCCAGGGTAGGGGTGGGGGGGTGGCGGTTGTGATTAGAGAGAGTCTAGAGCCGAGGGAGACCACTGTACCTCAGATTGCCGGGTGCGAATCCCTCTTTGTGAGATGGGGTCGTAGGTGTCAGATGGGTTTGCTGATCACGTACCTGGCTCCTTGCTGCGTGACAGCCGCCCTGCCCGAGCTTCTGGAGATGCTTGCTGGGGTGGCAGTTGAGACCCCCAGACTTTTAGTCATGGGGGACTTTAACTTGCCATCTTCCGGCTCGTCATCGACGGCAGCTCGGGAGTTCACGGCTTCCATGACGGCCTTGGACTTGACTCAAGTAGTTGATGGCCCTACTCACATTGGGGGTGGCACTCTGGATTTGATTTTTCTCTCTGGTCAGTGGTTGAGAGATCTGGACTTAAAGGAAATAGTCATTGAACCTTTGTCATGGTCAGATCACTCTCTTCTTCGCCTGGACTTTCTGACCGCCATTCACCACCGCAGGGAGGCGGAGCCGATACGTTGGTTCCGCCCCAGGCGCCTGATGGACCCGGTTGGGTTCCGGACGGAGCTTGGGCCATTTCCTGAGGGTCTGGCTCACGGCTCGGCTGAGGAACTTGTTGCGGCCTGGTAACGGGCGCGGCGGGGCCTTAGACCGGTCGTGCCTTTGCGGCCTCTGACCCGGCGCAGGTCCCAACCGGCTCCTTGGTTCTCCGAGGAGCTGAGAGGATGAAGCGCCGGAGAAGACGCCTAGAGAGTTCCTGGAGGTCTAGCCGTTCGGAAGCTGATCGGACACTAGTGAAGTCCTATACTAGGACTTACCTAGTGGCATTGAGGGAAGCGAGGCGTAGCTACGCCTCCTCCCTCATTGCATCGGCAGATAACCGCCCAGCCGCCCTGTTTCGGGGGACTCGCTCCCTCCTACACCCGGGGAGGGGGGCGGCCCGCTGCAGGGACGTGCTGAGGAGTTTAACAGTTATCTATACGATAAAATCGCTCAGCTTCGGGATGGTCTGGACCAAGATTGCGTGATGCGGGTGAGATGCTCGAGGGCGGTCTTGGTGACATTGTTTGGGATGAGTTTGACCCTGTGGCTCCCGAGGACATGGACAGGTTGTTGGGTAGGTTGAATGCCACCACGTGTTTACTGGACCCGTGCCCCTCTTGGCTGGTGCTGGCCACTCGAGAGGTGACACGAGGCTGGCTCCAGGCGATTACGACCGCTTCTTTGGTGGAGGGTGTCTTCCCGCCTGCCTTGAAAGAGGCGGTGGTGAGGTCCCTCCTTAAGAAGCCGCCCTGACCCGCTGTTTTAGGTAATTATCGTCCGGTCTCCAACCTTCGCTTCGTGGCGAAGGTTGTAGAGAATATGGTGGCATATCAATTTCCCTTGCACCTGGATGAAACTGTCTATCTAGACCCGTTCCAGTCCGGTTTTCGGCCCGGTTACAGCACGGAGACGGCTTTGGTCGCGTTGGTGGATGATCTCTGGAGGGCCAGGGATAGGGGTTGCTCCTCTGCCCTGGTCCTATTAGACCTCTCAGCGGCTTTTGATACCATCGACCATGGTATCCTGCTGCGCCGGTTGGAGGGATTGGGAGTGGGAGGCACCGTTTATCGGTGGTTCTCCTCCTATCTCTCCGACCGGTCGCAGTCGGTGTTGACGGGGGGGCAGAGGTCGGCCCCGAGGCGCCTCACTTGTGGGGTGCTGCAGGGGTCGATCTTCTCGCCCCTTCTGTTTAACATCTACATGAAGCCGCTGGGTGAGATCATCAGTGGTTTCGGTGTGAAGTACCAGCTGTATGCGGATGACACCCAGCTGTACTTTTCTACACCGGACCACCCCAACGAAGCTTTCGAAGTGCTGTCCCGGTGCCTGGAGGCCGTACGGGTCTGGATGGGGAGAAATAGGCTCAAGCTCAATCCCTCCAAGACAGAGTGGCTGTGGATGCCGCATCCCGCACAGTCAGCTAACCGCTGCTGACCATCCGTGGCGAGTCATTGGCCCCGATGGAAAGGGTCCGCAACTTAGGCGTCCTCCTGGATGAACGGCTGTCTCTAGAAGATCATTTGACGGCCGTCTCCAGGAGAGCGGTCTACCAGGTTCGCCTGGTACGCCAGGTGCGCCTTTCTGGACCGGGATGCCCTATGCACGGTCACCACGCACTCGTGACGCCTCGCCTGGATTACTGCAATGCTCTCTACATGGGGCTCCCTTGAAGGGCATCCGAGGCTGCAGTTAGTCCAGAATGCGGCTGCGCTGGTGATAGATGGAGCCCCGTGGCTCCCGTATAACACCCATCCTGTGCAGGCTGCACTGGCTACCTGTGGCTTTCCGGGTGCGCTTCAAGGTGCTGGTGACCACCTTTAAAGCGCTCCATGGCATCGGGCCAGGTTACTTACGGGACCGCCTACTGCTATCGAATATCTCTCACCGACCCGTGCGCTCTCACAGAGAGGGTCTCCTCAGGGTGCCGTCAGCGCGGCAATGTCGTCTGGCGGCGCCCAGGGGAAGGGCCTTCTCTGTGGGGGCCCCCACCCTCTGGAATGAACTACCCCGGTCTTCGCCAGCTGGACCTCCGGACCTTCCGCCGCGGGCTTAAAACATATTTATTTAATTGTGCAGGGCTGAGCTAAATTTTAAATTACTGGCTTTTAAATTGGCTTTTATTCTATATTTTTAATTTTAAATTAACAGGCTTTTAGAATAAGTTTTTTAACTGTTTTTATATTTTTTATATTGTATTTATGCGTTTTTAAATGCCTGTACACCGCCCTGAGTCCTTCGGGAGATAGGGCGGTATATAAATTTGATCAATAAATAAATAAAAATAAAATTCAAAAGGCAAAAAAGGAAAAGGGTATATTTCAGTTGGGGTAAATATGGAGCCCAAAAGCTTCTACTCTAGCCCATTCATATGAAGAAACCTTAGCCAAATTAAGAAGAGTCCAAGTCTTCCCTGAAAAAAATATTTCTTTTCGTAAGACTTGACTTCCAATCTGTTCCACAATTATTATTATTTTTTGTATTTTCTTCCCAACTTAATTGAGGAAAATGGGTACAGTTGTTTTCCAACTCTAGGGAAAGGATTTTATAGTGTATTAGTGTGTCATTTCATGAGGTCTGGTGGAAAACTCCACCAAAGAATAATGGGAAACATTGCCTGCTTGAAAGTTCAGGATTTCTCTTAAAAGGCATGGAAATGATTAAGGCTTCTCAAAGAAAATAATTTAGAGTTTCAAAAACCATCATGGTGGGAAAACATGGCACATAAACCAAGTGGCCTTACACAAAATAAAATTCAGAATTGCCCAGTATATGTCAGGGTTCAGGATAACTTCAATACCCAGCCACATCTTTTAGAAAAAGTAGGAAAATTATGTCCTAAATAGATACCTTGTGTGAAAGAGGCAAGGATGACTGTTCCATTTCTTTGTGGAGAGAATTAGCACTGTAATGTGCTTTCCTCCACTGTCTCATTATGCATGTTCATCTAGTGATTCCATGAGGGAGAAGGATGAAGTGTTTGTGGCTCTCAGCTAAATGCTTTCAGAGAGAGAGAGAGAGAGAGAGAGAGAGAGAGAGAGAGAGAGAGAGAGAGAGAGAGAGAGATACTTGACACCTTCCTGTGCATAAGCTATTATTGAGCAAATGAGTAGGCATCATCCAGTTTTGTGAATGGGAAGGGAATAGTTACAGCAGATGTCAGGAAAGGAAACTCAACCCACTGGAAATAAGGTGTTTAGAGGCCACTGTGGAGGAGGGAGAGCATCCGGGCAGGAAATGGGGTTGTAAGCCTGTGACTGTGAAGTAACACGATGCTGGTGAATCCAGGGATGATACAATCGTAATTTTGTAAAAAGCATAAAGGTGTCAGAATAGTCTGGCATCTTACTGAAGAATGCGAAAGGATGTCTCGAGAAATTTTGCTTGATAAGATGAACTTATCGCTGTGCTTCATTATTTGCACATCTTTAAGATGCAAGAGTCAGAGAGGGGTCATTTAAAACATACAATGTAAAGACTATGATATTAGATGAGAGAGAGACAATAGGCAGGTAGGGAAGTAGGTAGACAGAGATACAGTAGATGGGGAGGGAGGGAGGGGGAGAGAGAAAAAGGAGGCAGAGAGAACTTCAAAAACTTTGCATTTTATCATATGTATCTTATTAAAGATTTTTTTAAAATACAAAGAATTAGCTTCCAATCTTCCTAACAGCAGTTATAGGTATAATTGCAAATGCTTCCTCTTATTTTATGGCTATATCTTCCTTCTATAAAGTTCTCCTATCTAATGTCAAAACCAGAAATCTTAGTTTATTTTTCCTGTAAAAAAATTCATAAAGGATTTGCAGTCAGCTATCAATTTAGATATTGTCTTTTCTCTGATCAAAGGAGTCAACTTAGCCCTCTAAGCAAGTTCAATCATCTTCACAAACCATTCCTCCATTGTGGGTAGTCATGAATCTTTCCGTTTTTCTGCATACAATAATCTTTCTGCAGATATCATGTATACTAACAAAGTTCCATAACTTTTTTCTAACTGCTTGTCTATCAAACCCAAAAGAAAACCTAGTGTCGTGTCCCACTGCTCCTCTGAAGGTCGAGTCGGGGAAGTCTATATCAAGCGTGGCCACAAAGCCTCTGCAGCTTTGCCAAAGTTCTGTCAGAGTTCTCAGGGCAGGCAGGAGTCCAAGATGTGACTTCAGCAATCCAAATTAGACTTTGCCTGACTCAAAGAATGCCAGAAAGCAGATCCTTTATATAGGCCATGGGGTATGGCTCCATGACTCAGCACTTATCCAGGCCTGCCCCTCCCTTCCTTTTGCTGACGTTGCCTCTCCGTTCTCCGGAAGCGTGGATCCATCCACCCTCCAGCTGCTGGCAATTCCAGCTCGTGACTGGCTTCATGCTCCTCATGTTCACATGCTGTGGGGGAGGGGTTTATTTGCTCGATCTGTCCGGGCATGGTGCCAGGACTGGGGGCTGGAGGCATGCCAGGCCATTCGTCTTGCTCCGCCTGTCCGGGCATGGTGCCAGGACTGGGGGCTGGAGGCATGCCAGGCCATGCGTCTGCACTATCAGTCCCTGGCTGAGATAACAAGAGATGAGAGGAGCCCGGGGGCGGAGAGGGGGGCGGGCGAGGCAGAACACTTAGTCTCAAATATATATTAATCTTTAGAATCCTGTGAATCAAATGTATCAATCCAGAATTTTCTAGCTTTTTTACATTACCAAACATGGTAAAATGCCCTTCTTGTTCATTTTTCCTACATAAATTTGATGTACCTTTATCTGTTCTAGTCACTTTTTTTGGTGTCATAAAGATATGTCATTTTATTTTAAAAAAACTGTTGTAATATTTATTTATTTGTTTGTTTGTTTGTTTCGATTTTTATACCGCCCTTCTCCCGGAGGATAATATAATATTATCCACAAATTTTTTCATTGTTCCATCTGTAGTTTACAATTTTAGTATTAATGTTTATCTTTTTTCATTGTGAGGCACCCCGAGTTGCTTGAGAGTGAGATGGGCAGCATATACATTTAATAAATAATTTAATCCATTTAATAATAATAATCTAATAAATAGATGAAATGATTACTAAATATTTTAACAAACTTTTCATTCATTCTTTTACTTGTTCTTCTTCTGTTTCAGATTTCAATAAATATTTATATAGTTTAGCAATTACAAGTTCACCATTTGTACACAATGTTGAACTCAACATGTCTTTAGGAGAAAAAGCTCCTAGCCAATTCAAATGGTGTTGACAGGGGGGCAGAGGTCGACCGCGAGGTGCCTCACTTGTGGGGTACCGCAGGGGTCGATTCTCTCGCCCCTGCTGTTCAACATCTACATGAAGCCGTTGGGTGAGATCATCAGTGGCTTCGGGGTGAGATACCAGCAGTACGCTGATGACACTCAGCTGTACTTTTCCACCCCGGGCCACCCCAATGAAGTTGTTGAAGTGCTGTCCCGGTGTTTGGAAGCCGTACGGGTCTGGATGGGGAGAAACAGGCTCAAGCTTAATCCCTCCAAGACGGAGTGGCTGTGGATGCCGGCATCCCGATTCAGTCAGCTGCAGCCGCGGCTGACTGTTGGAGGCGAGTTACTGACCCCAAAGGATAGGGCGCGCAACTTAGACGTCCTCCTGGATGATCGGCTGTCGTTTGAAGATCATTTGACGGCCGTCTCCAGGAGGGCCTTCCACCAGGTTCGCCTGGTTCGGCAGTTGCGCCCCTTTCTTGATCGAGATGCCTTGTGCACAGTCACTCATGTGCTCGTTACCTCTCGCTTGGATTATTGTAATGCTCTCTACATGGGGCTCCCCTTGAAGTGCACTCGGAGGCTTCAGCTAGTCCAGAATGCAGCTGCGCGGGTGATAGAGGGAGCTACACGTAGCTCCCACGTAACACCGCTCCTGCGCAGACTGCACTGGCTACCTGTGGCCTTTCGAGTGCACTTTAAAGTGTTGTTATGACCTTTAAAGCACTCCATGGCTTAGGGCCTGGGTACTTACGGGACCGCCTGCTGTTACCACATGCCTCCCACCGACCCGTACGCTCTCAGAGAGAGGGACTTCTCAGGGTGCCGTCCGCCAAACAATATCGGCTGGCGGCCCCCAGGGGAAGGGCCTTCTCTGTGGGGGCTCCCACACTCTGGAACGAGCTTCCCCCGGGTTTACGCCAAATAAAGACCTTCGGACTTTCCGTCGCGAACTGAAGACACATCTTTTCATTCGCGCGGGGCTGGCTTGAATTGAATTTTATTAATTTTAAATTTTAAATTTTTATTAATTAATTTTAAATGGGGTTTTTTAGTCTAGTATATTTTAACCTATCAGGCTAATTTTAAAATAAGTTTTTTTATCTGCTTTTTAAATTGTATATTGTATTATCTGTTTTATTTTTGCCTGTACACCGCCCTGAGTCCTTCGGGAGAAGGGCAGTATAAAAATCAAATAAATAAATAAATAAAAATAAATAATAAATATTTTAATAAACTTTATCATACATATTTTTACTTGGTCTTTTTTTGTTTGAAATTTCAATAAACATTTATGTATTTCAGCAATTACTTGTTCATCATCTGTCAGGTAAAGGTTTCCCTGGCACATATGTGCTAGTCATTCCCGACTCTAGGGGTTGGTGCTCATCTCCATTTCAAAGCCAAAGAGCCAGCGCTGTCTGAAGACATTTCTGTGGTTATGTGGCCAGCATGACTAAATGCCAAAGGCGCACGGAATGCTATTACCTTCCCACCAAAGATGGTCCCTATTTTTCTACTTGCATTTTTTACATGCTTTCGAACTGCTAGGTTGGCAGAAGATGGGACAAGTAATGGGAGCTCACCCTGTTACACAGCACTAGGGATCCAAACCACTGAACTGCCGATCTTTCAACTGACAAGCTTAGCATCTTAGCCACTGAGCACACTGTGTCCCCTCTCATCATCTGTACCCAGTGTTAAAAATCAGCCTCTTTATGAGAAGTTAGCTCTAGCCAATTTGTTGATCTTCAAATAAATTAAGGGTAGGCCTCATTAGTGCTTCGACTGGAGATCACCAGGAAATCCCAGGTCGAAGGGCTAGACTGGGAATTTAGGGGGGAGGGGAGAAATCTCAGAAAAAGACAATGCTTAAACTACTTGGAAGTGTCTGCTTCCCCCAGGAGTGGAACTTAATTTAAAGGAATCTTTAGCTTTATTGCTTCCTTCTGTGACAGTTTCTATTCGAGTTACATTATCTATTAACTGCAGTTGCAGATGCTTTTAGCATAATACCTATCTAAACAATGGATCTAAATCTCATCTTGAAATGAACTAAATATAATGTGAATTGAGTGCATTGCTATATAATATTCATTAAAAGGTAAATTGAGCTCAACATCTGGTGATTTCATGGAAGGAGTCAAGATATTTTTGGCTGTAGTACAGTAGCAATTTGCCACCATCATCTGCTGAAATGTTTTCTCAGCTTCCTACTCTAGCCTACAGTCCTGGCATCCCATTAACCTCCTTATTATTATTCATTAAAAAAAACATTCAGAGATTTGTCATTTTCAACAGTATCAGAGAAGAGAGACCTTCTACTGCCTTCCTTATTCCAAGTCAAATCCAAATCATCCACCGTACAGTTGCAATTCCAGATCTTCATTTTTGAGATCAATTGTCAATCGTGATTCACCCAAGGAACAGGGTAAAATGCCTGGTGGAATTATTTAAAGCAGAACAATGATAGCTGAGCTAAGCTATGCTTATGTGATCATCCTACAATCTTTCCAGTCAAGCCTGGAGTGATTATTCTAACTAAATCAGTGGTGAAATCTGAACCGGTTTACTACCGGTTCGCTGGCTGTGCATGCAAAGTGTGCACCATGCATCAACTGCGAGGTGTGTGCATGCAGTGCATGCCAAAAGGAGGCATGGGGTAAGTAGAACAGCACACGGGGGGGGGTGATCAGCTGTGGCACGTGATCTTTTTTTTTCACCCGAATAGGTTGTAAAAAAATGCTTTTAAAAGATAAAAAAAGGCTCTGACGATCGCACGACACAACTGTGATCGTTGGAGCCTTTTTTTTTTTTTTACTTTTTTAAAGCATTTTTTACCAGAGGATCGGTAGTAAAAAAAATGTCTAAAAAGTAAAAAAAAAAAAGTTCCAAAGATCACGCATCATTCAGCTGATCATCAAAACTGTTTTTTTTAACATTTTTTACTACTGGTTCAGCAAACCAGTAGCCTTTTAACTACCAGTTTGGGCGAACCGGACAAAACTGGGAGTATTTTACCCCTGATCTAAAAAGTCTTAACCATTATAACATACTGGCTATCAAAATAAATATTGTAATCATAATTAGTCAGGATTCAATCTGAGTCCATTTCCAGGACTGACTTCTACAACTGACTCAAATTGGATCCTGCAACATTTTCCTGAGGCACATATATTTACCTTCATTTGCATAATTAGTCATTTTACAACAATGTTACAATGGTTGTGCTTTTGTAACGTTCACAACACCAGAGATACTCCAGATGTTGCTGAATTAAAGTTCCCAGTGTCCCTTAAAATTGACCATAGTGATTGTCTGAGATTAAGGAGAGTTGTATTAAAGCTATATGTGGGGATCACAAATTCTATCTTCATCTCACCTCAGATCTACCTTTTTCTTAACATTTTATAGTCGCTTGGTTGAGTTGGGTGGCTATGGAAATTGAATAAATAATTTTTTACTCCTTTACTTTTCTTAAAAGTGGTATCATTTGAAATTTGTGACTTAATGTAATTGCAGGAATCAGTAATGGAGAACTGTGTATCTTCATTTAAATCCATCTGTTTCAGAGGATTTGCTGGAGTACAATGTAGCTTGTGTGTGACCAAAGCAAGACAGACATTTCTGGGACAGTATTAGGTATAGCATGTAGCAGTGTGGAATTCATATATTGGAAGGGCACCAAGATTGACATATATTTGAAGTTAATGCATCCCACAGACCTGGCCAAAATATCTTTGTCTACTGAACAGGATAATGCCAGTTAAAGGTTCTGAGGGCCTCACGAAAGGTGCTTGGAAAAATTCAATTCTTAATTTAAGCAATGACTCTGATTGAAAATCCAGACTATTGGTGAACCCATATCCTCTTCACAGTGGCAAAGACACATTTTTCCATAGATTGAGTATCCAAATTATCCAAAGACAAACACAGTCTTAGTTTGAGTGTTTCCTTTTATGGAGTGTTTAGTATCCTGTAGAAATCATCTGTTGGCTCCAGATGTGGACAGATCCAGGTGCTCGATCTCTCCAACAGACAATTCTTCCTACAAGGCATCCTCTTGCTGGAAATAAGCTTCCAAACAACTAATAATTCAGAAGAAAAGGTGGGGGGGGGAGTAAGTTTCTCACAAATGGACATTGTACTGTGATGAAATTTCCAATGCTTTTGCACGCCTGCTCCAACTCCATATTATGTTGAGTGGGACTCCTCAGAGTGCCGTCAACCAAACAGTGTCAACTGGTGGCCCCCAGAGGGAGGGCCTTCTCTGTGGGGGCTCCCACCCTGTGGAACGAGCTTTCCCTTGGGCTTCGACAATTACCTGACCTTAGGACCTTTCGCCGCGAACTTAAAACCTATTTATTTCGTATGGCTGGACTGGCCTGATTTTTAAATTTTAATTGAATTTAATGGGTTTTAAATTTATGTAATTTTATAGGGTGTAATGTTATTTTAAATTTCCTGGCTAATTTAATAAGTTTCTTAAGGGTTGTTTTAATATTGTGTATGTTTCTGTTTGTATTTTACTTGCCTGTTCACCACCCTGAGTCCTTTGGGAGAAGGGCGGTATACAAATTAAAATATTATTATTATTATTATTATTATTATTATTATTATTATTATTATTATTATTATTATTATTATTATTATTATTATTATTATTATTATTATTATTATGCTAGTAAACTGTTAGCACATATGTAAGATACCCTCATCAATGGAAAATGTTAATGTGTGTTATGTCAATTGCAAGTTGAATAGAAGTTTGCAAAATATAGTCAGGATGTAAGAATTTTAAATCAAAATACTTGATAAAGAAGGTCTTGCATATTTGCTATCAGCATACCAGACCTGAACCGTAAATCATTGCTAAAGCAGAAATGCCAAAGAATAGAATAGAATAGAATAGAATAGAATAGAATAGAATAGAATAGAATAGAATAGAATAGAATATTTTATTGGCCAAGTGTGATTGTACACACAAGGAATTTGTCTTGGTGCATATGCTCTCAGTGTACATAAAAGAAAAGATACGTTACTTCCCAAGGTAAACTTCCCAAGGACGTAAAAACTAAGATTTCCCTTATCCATAATATACATTCTCTCTTTCCCTCTCCCTCTCTCGCTCTTTTGAAACAGGGCAATTCAGGTGCAAACCTATTTGAACAAGTCTGTATTCATGTTTCCTAGCAACTAGGTGAAATTTTCTATGCTTGCTGTTTGCCTAGTGTAATGTTATATATTGCATTTAGTACATAGCTGTTGCCCTTAAAGCCCATTCATTTTGCTGACTTGCCCTGAGGACTACATTCAACAATTGTTCTGCTGTTTTGGACAGAGGAAGGATTGACAAGCAATATCACAGTATGCAGGTCATAAAGGGGAAGCTAATGCACAATGATAGACTTAGCTCTGCAAGAGATAAGACGTAACACATTGTCCTATTCTAACTTTGAAAGCACAAAGCTAAATCTTATCCCCCTTCCCCATCACATACAAACCAAATAATCTGTTTTACAATCTTAGGTCGCCAGACTCTTGCAAAATGCATTACATTTCACTAGAAGTGGAAATCCATTTCAGCCTCTCTAAACACAAGCAATCACACATTCATTCTGGGGTTGTTTTTGGAAAGGATTTCAGAGTCATAATGGATTTCAGGCTAAATATCAGCAGTTTGGTATGGTTGAAGAAAAGGCAAGCAGGTTTAAGCTGCATCAACTAAAATATTTTTTTCCAGGAATTACCGTATTTTTCAGAATATAAGACACACCTTAGTTTTTGGGGAGGAAAATAAGAAAAAAGCTGATTGGCAGGTGGATTGGCCTCTCAGAATACCCCCAGATGTTCCCAGAGGTGAATTTTAGCAAAAGGTTCCTTGGTTGTGAGCTCTGTGCCTTGCTTTTTTTGGCTTTTTTTTTCTGCCTCTGAAAGCCTCCAAAACAGAACTTCAGAAAAAAAGCTTCTGAAGCTCTATTTGGGAGCTTCTTTTCTGAAACTCTATTTGGGGGCTTTTTTTCTGAAGCTCCGTTTGGGGCTTTTTTTCTGAAGCTCTGTTTCTGATGCTTTTTTCAGCCTCTGAAACCTCTTTTTGAAAAGCTGGGCAGAACTACATTTGGAGTATAAGATGCACCCAGATTTTCACCCTCTTATACTCCGAAAAATATGGTAATATTCAGGGGTGAAATCTAAAATTTTTCCCTACCGGTTCTGTGGGCGTGGCTTAATTGGTGGGTGTGGCTTGGTGGTCAGATGACTGGGTGGGCGTGGCCAATAACAATAAATAATAAAAATAATAAATAAAGTATAAAAAACAATAAAAGGTATCAAAAACCAACTTTCACACTTTACACATGCACAACACAACACAACACAACTGACTCACACACAATGTAAAAGCAGCTGCACTTCACACTTCACACAGCCACAAAAAGCTCAAAAACCACTTTCACACTTTACACACACACAACTCTCTCTCTTACACACAGACACAAAGTGCCACATACAGCTTTGTGAGATTTTGTGTGTTTGTGTAGTTAGAGTGAAACACTACAGAAGCACACCAAATCTCAGAAAGCTGCACAAATATTTTATTGTATTATTTTATATTATTTTATTTTATTGTGGACTTCAAATCCCAGAGTTCCTCAGCCAGCAAAGCAGGAAGTCAAAGCAAGCATTTTTTTTTCTTCAGTAGCGTTTTTTCTTCAGTAGTGTTGCCAGCCCGAAAGAGCAATAATTAAAGGTAAGTGAGGAGGGGGAATTGGCTGGGCATGGGTCGGGGCTCTTGTAAGTGGGGGCTGTTAAAAAGTGAGTTTAAAAGCCTGTGAGGATCAGGAAACTCCTCTGGGATTGCCAGAGGAGGCTTTTAAAACCTCTTTCCCCCCACCCCCTTCAGCTGAAGAGGTTTCTTTAAAAAAATTTTTAAAGGGTTTTGATGATCTCTGCTCAGCCCCGTGATCATCAGAGGGGTTTTTTTTTACTTTTAAAGGCATGTTTCGGCTGAAGAAAAACTTTTAAAAGTAAAAAAAAAACCCTCTGCTGATGGTGCGGCTCAGCAGAGGCAGGGGGGGCGGGGCCAGGGATTTTTGCTACCAGTCCTCCGAACCAGCAGCTGCCATCGCTACCTAATCGGGAGAGCCAGTGCGAACCGGGAGCATTTCACCCCTGGTAATATTCTATTTCTTTTACTCCAGTAGGACCCAACTAACATCCAGTTCTGGGCACTACACTAGCTTTAAGAAACATTCAAAATAAAACAGATCAAGAAAAGGGCAATAAAGATTTATTTATTTATCATATTTATAATCTAAAACTAGGTTATTGGGTGGTGAGTAGCACAACATTATATATAGTTAAAATCATAACATCTAAGGAAATTATAATGAAATATGTGTAAGAGTTCAGGGGCTGAAGGCTCATTGGAATAACATTAGGTTTAACAAGAAGGTGGGGGGAGCAGCCTCACTTCTTGCGGTGAGGCATTTCAAAGAGAAGGGACCACCACTAAGAATGCCTGTCAACTGATCCATGTCCCACAGACCACATAAGAGTGGGGATACTTTCTTTTCTGTCCCTGTTACAGAAGAGCAGAGACCAACAAAATAGAAAAAGTGTGTGCATCTGTTTGCAGAGCTTGTGAGGGAGCTGGAGGCAAGTACATGGCAAGGATCAATGCAGAATCAAGAAGGGTATACATTCGCTTGCTGAACTTGGAAGGGGAAGTGGGAGTCAAAAACATACTAGAACCATGATGGCAAACCTATGGCACGCGTGCCACAGGTGGCATGCGGAGCCATATCTGTGGGCACGCAAGCGTTGCCCTAGATCAGCTCCAGCTGATTTTCAGGGCTTCCGGTCCTACCGGAAGTCAGGAAGTGGACCATTTCTGGCCTCCAGAGGGCCTCTGGAGGGTGGGGAAGGCCATTTTCACCCTCTCCAGGTTCCTAGAAAGGCTCTGGAGCCTGGGGAGGGTGAAAAACGGGCCTGACAGGCCCACTGTACCATCGTGTGCCAAAGGCAGGGGGAATGTGGTGGGGTCATGCATGGATGTATGGGGGAATGCATTGACATGTGACACCCCCCCCTTGCACTCCCCCCAACAGCAAAAAGGTAAACTATCACTGTGCTAGGATTATGCACACATTTTTGTACGTGAGTTATATCTGTGTCTTCATAAAACAGGCAAACCCATCAAACAGGATGCCCCCAGGATACACAATCAAGGATACACTGTGACCCCGCCCCCCATTCAGGGCACTTCTGTTGAGGGTTGCCAGTTGAAAATGGAGGAGCAAGTCACTGGAACAGAGGGCAGAGGGAGAAAGGCAAGCAGGAATGGTGTTATAAGAAAAGATGATGTGCGGATGTATATGAAAGGATTATTTTGGAATGTTTATGTATACATTGAGAGAAGAGGGAGGGAAGTAAACAGAATCAAGGGCTCTATTAGTAAATAATGTACAGAATCTTAGAACTGCTATAGAAAGAACCAGAGTCATAGGAATAAGCCAGAGTCAAGAACACCCAGAAACAAAAGACAGGAACCACAGAATAAGAATATCGATCTACAGGTGGCTGTCATGTCATTTTTTAAGTCTCCTAGTGGACAGCCACAACCATAGCAACATCTGGGCAGCTGGCTTCAATGGAGACAGTCAACCAACTGAAGCCAGGAAAGATTTATTGCTTGCTAAAGAGACACTCACAGTGACAGAGATAACCATTCAGAGGCTGGGGATGGGTGTCTACCCTATTTCCTAGTACCTATACTGGTGAAGGCTTCTTCCAGGGTGTTGGGGGGATGAATGTTCTTCAGAGTTCTGCAATCAAGGATGAGGCTCTGAGATATATAGAATAGAATAGAATAGAATAGAATAGAATAGAATAGAATAGAATAGAATAGAATAGAATTTTTATTGGCCAAGTGTAATTGGACACACAAGGAATTTGTCTTGGTGCATATACTCTCAGTGTACATAAAAGAAAAGATATGTTCATCAAGGGACAACATTTAAACACAAATGATGGTCAATATATCAATATAAATCATAAGGATTGCCAGCAACAAAGTTACAGTCATACAGTCATAAGTGGAAGGAGATTGGTGATGGGAACGATGAGAAGATTAATAGTAGTGCAGATTTAGTAAATAGTTTGACACTGTTGAGGGAATTATTTGTTTAGCAGAGTGATGGCCTTCGGGGAAAAACTGTTCTTGTGTCTAGTTCAGAGGTTCCCAATCTTTTTCGCCTGCGGCTCCCCCGGAAATCCGACCTGCAACTGCGCATGCGCACCAAACGCGCCCGCGGCTCCCCCGGAAATCCGACCTGCAACTGCGCATGCGCACCAGACGCCCCAGAAATGGCGCATCAGCGCCGGACCCAGCGGGCGCAGATATTCCGCGGCGCCCCCATGACGATAGCGCGGCTCCCTGGGGAGCCGCGGCTCACAGTTTGGGAATCACTGGTCTAGTTGTTCTGGTGTGCAGTGCTCTATAGCATCGTTTTGAGGGTAGGAGTTGAAACAGTTTATGTCCTGGATGTGAGGGATCTGTAAATATTTTCATGCCCTCTTCTTGATTCGTGCAGTATACAGGTCCTCAATGGAAGGCAAGTTGGTAGCAATTATTTTTTCTGCAGTTCTATTTTCTGCAGTATATGATATCTCTGAGATATATGAGCCCTAAAACGTCATACCCATTAAGCATTGACAAAGCATTGGCTATCTTGTTAAGTCATTATCTGATATAACTGATGCAATACCATGAAGATCTTTAGAAATAATAACTAGCTCTTGAATTGGAAGCCAGCTAGCAGCAAAGGCAGGGACTTTGGGATAGGTATAATTCTACAGGATGGGATTGCCCGTCATTGCATTCCAAGCAACTGTAACTTCCAACTCATCTACAGGGCAACACAGAGCACATCATGGTAGTCTGTGTAGTGATCAGGGCATGAGTTGCTGTCTCCTTGGCATATGATTGAGATAGATGCCTAGCCTCAGCTAATCAGCAAGGATAATTGGCATTAGATGTTAAATCCTTTGAAAAAATATATGAGAGAACTGGGCACTGAGCAGGGATTGCTAGAACTGATGCTTATATTTAAAAATTGCTACTGTAGTCCTTATGTTTAAAGATTCTGACAGATGGCTAGCAATAACCATCTGTCAAAACTCAGTTCCTTCTCTAGTCCAAATCCAAATTAGGAAGAGCAATTGGTAGATTTTTTTCCCCCCCTCACTGGAAGGAAATCACCGCAACTTAATTTACCCTGTAATAAGCTGTTAAGAAAGTAGAACTCATTGACCTTTTACCAATACAGAACAGAGTCCAGATATCTAACAGAGCAAATTACATAGCAATTCTGTATTCATAGACTGGAGGGGAAAACATTAAATGAGCTCTTTAGATATACTCTGATTTTCCTTGTGTTCCTAGTTTCATTCCACTGGAGGTTTTTTGTTTTTTGTTTGTTTTTTGTGCCCTCACAAGCTTTGAAAGGAAAATGCAAAACCTGCCTTAATCATCCATTCTTTTTCAATTTTTCTTCTCAGAACTGATTCTCATCTCCTTCCATTCATACTGAATAGCCCATCCCATCTGCATAATGAATAGAGAGTAACTGAGTCACAAAACCAAAACTCTGGATGGACTGCTCACTAAACCAACCAGGGGAGCAGATACTACAGCTAAGGCAAAAAGAAGAAGAAGAAGAAGAAGAAGATAAAAGGTGCTTTTATTTCAATGCAAAAATTTTAATCCTTTGCTGAAGAATTCCATCTGAAGAAAAACAGGTCTTATTCTCATGATAGCTGACATGCCATACCCTAATTTACTTTAGGAAATTGAACACCCCAGGAGAGATAGCTGTGCCAATATGAAGCTTTTTTCTATTTTTCTATAGAGTATATAAAAATAAAAAGGAGAATAAAAATGGTGCAGCCAGTAAAAGAATACTGTTTGTACAAGGGAAATCCTCTCCCATATGTGAGAGAAGGAGAAATACTATAGCCAGCCTGGCCCAGATTTTCATACGTGCAAGTCCACAATTGCAGGCAAACTTTCTAGATGTATTAACCAAAGAAAAGATAATTGGTTTAATACAGTTTTCTACACCAAGCTTAGTGCTCAATGCATTAGCAAATATACTATTCCAGGATATCCATATCCAAAATTCAGTAGAAAATATATATATTAGTCTTAACGACTTGGGTAATGGGCTGTGCTGCAACATCCTGAGCTCTAGTGCTGTGACATCCTGAGTACTGGGCTGCAACATCCCAAGCAGATGGCTGTGATGCAGCATCCCGGACCCTGGTCTGTCTCCGAGTCCGAGGTCCTGTCATGTGTTCATGGCTTGTGTCAGCTTGCTTTGCATGGGGATCAGAGGTGGGTGCAGCTGCTGGTGATGCCACCATGGTCTGGCTTCTGGATGGTGGTTGTATTTCGTCTATAGGATGGGTTTGGGTTTGAATCTGGTGAGGATGATTGGTGGTGGCGTCATATGTTATCCTGGGTCCGATGTCAATTTTCGTGGCTGGGACTCGTTTGTTGACTAGGGCTAGTTTCCAGGTGTCTGGTAGGTAGGAGGTATCATCACGTTTATTCATGTTGTGGGGGTGTTTCTATTTCGATGGCTTCCATAATTATTCTCTTGTTGTAGTGTTTAGTTTTGGAGATTAATTTGGTTCCTTCAAAATCAATTTCATGTCCTGTGGTTTTAAGGTGCTGGAAAAGGGAGGAAGTTTTTTCTTCATTTCTGACTGCATTCTTGTGTTCTGCAATGCGTGCATTTATTCTCCTATTAGTTTGTCCAATGTATGTGGCTGGGCAGATTTTGCATGGTATTTCATAGACTCCTTGGTTTTCTAGCTGGATCTTGTCTTTGTGGTTTCTTAAGATGTTGGCTATTTTTTGGTCTATGCAGAAGGCTGTCTTGATGTTGTGTTTGTGGAGAATTTTGCTGATTTTATCTGTGGTGCCTTTGATGTACGGGAGGAGGGCAATGCCATTGTCTGTTCTGTGTCTTGGTTCTTGGGCGGTGTCTCCCTTTGGATTAGGTTGATAATTGTGTTTCTTTGGAATCCGTTCGAGATTAGTACGTTTGTGAGAGTGTGTAATTCAGTTTCCAGGTGGTCTTTGTCAGCTAGGCATTTGGTTCTAGAGATGAGAGTCTTGGCTACGGAGTTGATCTGTGACCTTACACGGGAAAAGACCCGAATACGCCAAGACCTACATACCTATACCCATGAAAACATGTGTGTGTGTGTGTGTGTGTGTGTGTGTGTGTGTGTGTGTGTGTGTGTATTATTCTTGTGGTTTGCTGAAATGTGTTTGCAAGTGTATGAGTAATTAATGTCAAAGAAAAAATAGTGCTCCTCAAAGTCCAGAAAATAACCATTGTTATTAAAAGAATGGGTTTTTTTCCTAGTATATTCTAAGAGCAGACTGATTGTCTCAAGTCTAGGTTTGTCTAAAAATTGGGAACTCTTCTCAATCCATCAACTGTCCTTTAAAATCCAAACCCAAACCCAAACCCAAACCTACTGCTGTTAAATTTAACATTTATTTATTTATTAAATTAATATGCCACCCATTTCATTGTCAAGCAACTCTAAGTGTCTTACATAATAAGACACTTATTATAAAATGTTGAAATATTAAGCCATTGAACATTAAAAGTTAACATAAACTAGGAGTTTGAATTTGGAATCTTTTGCATACAAGGCAGCAATTCTACCTCCCTGCCTATGAAGCTGCAGCCTACAAATGTTTTTTTTTTAATTTGAACAGGATTCATATACTCAGTTTTCTTAATACTGAATCTGCAATGTATCTTTGCCTGTCTGTTCATCTAAGACTACATCTATTTGCTGACAGAATGTGCATTACAAAGTTAATATTGTTTAATTGTCTAATCTTAGAAATTAAGCAGGGTTAATAGAAGAACTTTGTGATTGAGACTGTGTGCAATTAAATGACAGTACCTGACATTTCAGTTAAAAAAAATCAGCAAACCTGACATTAGTAATATATTTTAAATGGTTCACAATCATAAAGCATTGGGTCTATATCCAACATATTCTTGTTTGTGTGTAAGCCTGCTATAAGTTTAAAAAACTTCAGTATGACAAAACCTGCCTGGACTATAGATCAAATGTCAAATGTAAGACTCCTTCTTATCTCACTAAGATCCTACTGCTCTTTTATTTGCTTTGTCTCCCAATAGCTACATAAAGAATAGTTTTTAAAAAATAGCAAAAAGAGTAGATATGGTTAAGTTATAGAAAGCAACTGCTAATAAACAAAATACTATGTATAATTCTGTTTGACAAGAGATCTACAGCATTATTTATAATGTGTCAATAATTTCAGTGTCCAAATTATGGAGAGCCATTTTCAAATAATTTTGATGAAACAATTGGATCTTTAGCATGATTACAAAAGAAAATAATTTATTTTAAAAACTGGAAGAATGTTCAAAACTCATGAAGGTTGCAGTTAAAACAAAAAAGTTTCAAAAAAATAAATTAAATTCAGCTATTCATAGTACACATACAAATGTCTGGTCCTGTAGAATTTAATTGCTGAAGGAATAGCTGCCTCTTAAGAGAAAACTACAGAATTACTCAAAGTTCTACTCCAGATGTGAAAGGGCTATGGAAACAGTAAGGAATTTTTGTCCCTTTGAGTAAAAGAAGGAGAGATTGGTTTGATAAACAGCACATTCCTATCCTCATGCTGAAACTGTGGGTTGATCTGCAGGCCACCTGTCCATAAGGAGCAACTACCACAACAAAGGTCTAATTATTGACAGTAATTTGGCAGATTAATCATTCTAGCCACCTGTCTTTGAGCTCTAAAGGGGGCAGGGTTAGACCTAGATATTTTAGAATTAACAGCTGAATAAGATGAAATAATAGAAACTCCATTCATTCTTTGCCTATGGCTCCTTGTTCAGGTCTTCTCCTTCTTCTCCAATAATTGGTAATAGTTGATTTCTATTTCTGTAGTTAGTGAAATGTAATTACATGTCAAGAAAAACAGAATTAATCTGTTTTACACCAAGAGGCAAAGGGTCTGACTGTTTTACACCAAGAGGCAAAGGGTCTGACTTCTAGCTGCTTTTCATTTTTTTAAAGACATTCAAGTCTAAAACTGTAAACATTGCAACACAGTATCTTCTGAAAGCAAACAAAGTAATAATCAAAAGCCAACAAGGATTTGTCAAAAACAAATCATGCCAGATTAATTTTATTGCATTCTTTGACAAAGCGACAAAATTAGTGGACCAGAGGAATACTGTTGATATAATTTACTTGATCAAATAAGGCATTTGATAAAGTAGACCATAACCTACTACTAGATAAAGTAGAAAAATGTGGGTTAGACAGCATCACCACCAGATGGATTCGTAACTGGCTGACCAACCGCACTCAATATATCATCCTCAATGGAACTACATCCACATAGAGGAAACTATGCAGTGGAATACCCCAAGGCTCTGTTTTAGGCCCAGTACTCTTCAACATCTTCAACAATGACTTGGACAAGGGGATAGATGGCGAACTCATCAACTTTGCAGATGACACCAAGCTGGCAGGAATAGCCAACACTCCAGAAAATAGGCTCAAGATACAGAAGGATCTTGACAGACTTGTACATTGGGTGCTATCTAACAAAATGAAATTCAATGGTGAAAAAATTAAGGTTCTACATTTAGGCAAGAAAAACAAAATACACAGGTACAGTATATGTGGTACTTTGCTCAATAGTAGTAACTGTGAGAGGGATCTTGACTCCTAGTGGACAACCATTTAGATATGAGCCAGCAGTGTGCAGTAGCTGCCAAAAAAGCCAACACAGTCCTAGGTTGCATAAACAGAGGGATAGAATCAAGATCACGTGAAGTGTTAATACCACTTTATAATGCCTTGGTAAGGCCACACTTGGAATACTGCATCCAGTTTTGATTGCCATAATTTAAAAAACATGTTGATACTCTAGAAAGAGTGCAGAGAAGAGCAAATAAAGATGGGGACTGGAGGCTAAAACATATGAAGAACGGTTGCAGGAACTGGGAATGTCTAGTTTAATGAAAAGAAGGACTAGGATAGACAAGATAGCAGTGTTCCAATATCTCAGGGGTTGCCACAAAGAAGAGGGAGTCAAGCTATTCTCCAAAGCCCCTGAGGATAGGACAAGAAGCAATAGATGGAAACTAATCAAGGAGAGAAGCAACTTAGAACTAAGGAGAAATTTCTTGACAATTAGAACAATCAATAAGTGGAACAACTTACCTGCAGAAGTTGTGAATGCTCCAACACCAGGGGTGAAATGCTCCCGGATCGGACCAGCTCGAGTGATCCGGTAGCGATGGCGGATGCTGGTTCGGAGGACTGGTAGCAAAAATCCCTGGCCCCGCCCCCTGCCTCTGCTGAGCCACACCATCAGCAGAAGGTTTTTTTTTTACTTTTAAAAGAAGGTTTTGCTTCAGCCGAAACATGCCTTTAAAAGTAAAAAAAACCTTTGAGGATCCCGCCCCTCAGCTGAGATCGGCAGAGCCTTTAAACTTTAAAAAAGAAAATTAAAGGCTACTCTGGGGATCTCACCTGAGTTCCTCATCAGCAGAACCTTAAAAAACATGTTTTCTATAGAAAACATGTAGAAAAACTCCTTTTAAAGGAGTCTAAGACACTTACCTGATTACTGATCGACCTCATGGCTTTTTTCCCAGCCGGAAAGCCCCAAGTTTCATTTTCAGCACCAGACAGAACTAATCTTCAATCTTCAATCACAACAATACAAGAGCAAACAATAGATTTAAACTTAATGTTAACCGCTTCAATCTTGATTGCAGAAAATATGACTTTTGTAACAGAGTTGTTAATGCTTGGAACACACTACCTGACTCTGTGGTCTCTTCTCAAAATCCCCAAAGCTTTAACTGTCTACTATTGACCTCACCCCATTCCTAAGAGGTCCGTAAGGGGCGTGCATAAGAGCACAAACGTGCCTACCGTTCCTGTCCTATTGTTTTCTTTCATTATATCCAATTAATATAGCTATTGCATGCTTATGCTTATATATATATATATATGCTTATATATTATATAGTTACTTTCATGCTTATGCTTATATATACTGTTGTGACAAAATAAATAAATAAAATAAATAAATAAATCTAACTTAGCTAATCTATTTCATCACTGAGTGATTAATGCTGTCTGGCTGAAGAACTCTGGAAATTGAAGTCCACAATAAAATAAAATAAAATAATAAAATAAAATAAAATAAAATAAAATATTTGTGCAGCTTTCTGAGATTTGGTGTGTTTCTGTAGTGTTTCACTCTAACTACACAAACGCACAAAATCTCAGAAAGCTGTATGTGGTATTTTGTGTGTGTGTGTGTGTGTGTGTGTGTCAATTGTGTGTGTGTAAAGTGTGAAAGTTGGTTTTTGAGCTTTTTGTGGCTGTGTGAAGTGTGAAGTGCAGCTGCTTTTACATTGTGTGTGAGTCAGTTGTGTTGTGTTGTGTTGTGTGTGTGTAAAGTGTGAAAGTTGGTTTTTGGTACCTCTTATTGTTTTTTATACTTTGTTTATTATTTTTATTATTTATTGTTATTGGCCACGCCTACCCAGTCATCTGACCACCAAGCCACGCCCACCAATTAAGCCACGCCCACAGATCCAGTAGGGAAAATTTTTAGAATTTACCCCTGTCCAACACTCAAAGTTTTTAAGAAGATGTTGGATAACCATTTGTCTGAAGTGGGGTAGGTTTTCCTGCCTAAGCAAGGAGATTGGACTAGAAGACCTCCAAGGTCTCTTCCAACTCTGTTATTCTAAATTAAATGATGAAAAAAGTATATTGAGTATATTGTTGCCAAATATCTTTGAATTCTTCAAGAGTTAAAATACTTTTCATTCCTGTGCCCATAGAGAGAGGAAAGTGAAATGTACCTTATTTTACAGCATACATAACTTTCCCCCTACATTACCTGAGTAAATTAATCTATTTTAATTAACATCAGCATCAGACTTAAGGAAAAGAGTTCAAGACAAAACTCAACAGAAGCTAACAATAAACACAACTTTCAATTATGCAAAGCAGGGAATCTAAAAATCAAACATATTAACTGAACACAAATCCTGAAATTTTTTTTTAGTTAGGTTGTTAAACACTGGAGAGTAGGACAACGTTATTATAACTACCTACAGTCAATCCATCTTTGGGAATAGTCATTTTCAAATCACTTCTATGAATGTCCCTGCACATTTCAAAAGTAAATAAAATAGAGAAAAGCAATTGGAATCTTGAAGTGCCACCACAGTTTCCTGTAGATGGTTTTTAAAACTTCAGTTTCAAAGGCTGCTAGCACTGAAACTGAAAAGCTCAGAATTTGGTGTTCCTTTTCAGAAAGATTTTGTTCAGTGAATGGTCTTGTTTTTAATTCATTCATTGCCTATGAGACTATGCCCATTTTTGTGGGCTTACCAAATTTTGTGGTAAGGCTGTAGGATGATGATATGTACTGTTAGTTTTTCCTAACTTATTTCCAATAAAGCCCCAAAAAGGATAAATTCCAATCACTGTTCATTTGAGTAGTTAGAATTGCAAAGCTCCTGAGACAACTAAACATTATTTGGCCAAGTGTATGTTCAAGAAACAATAATTATCAGCCTTGTGAGTTTCTCTGATTTCTTTTTTGTGCATAGTTATAGCAGGAGCACTGTTACAAAAGTAATTTGAGCTCTCATTTTAATAATACCAAATTTCAATGAGAATTTTCTTCGTTGCCGTCTTTTTTTTTTTTTTTGCCTTTGACCAAATTCAGGATCTCCATGAAATTATGGAAAATGCAAATCCTTTATCAACAGCTTGCAGTTGTTGACATGCAAGACCCTTTGTATGTAAATAAATCTGAATGCAAGCTTCCAGAGGGGGAGAAAAAAAAATACAAAAATGCCAAAGCAGCATTTTCTGGCAGATAAACAGCACTGACATGGTCTTTACCAGGCTCTTGGTAATTGGTTCGCGCAGCTCAGAAGACATCCTTTGATGTATGCTTCTTTAAGTTTAGTTGAGGAAGGAGAGAAGAACCAAGTCTCTGTGACAGCAACAACACAAGGCAGCAGTAATCACCTGCCTTTTGACTAAACAATTTCCTTAAATTAGGAATTGACATTAAACACTAGACCAACAAAGGAGCAAGGCTGGTGCCTTTTTCCCCCCCAAAAGGATAAAGAACCAGCGTACCCCTGAAGGGGCTGTACATACCAAAAATTGTTGTCAAAGTCTGCATTTTGTCAAAAGAAGAAAAGGAAGGAAGGGGGCTAGTGATGGGAATGAAAAGGAAAAAATAAAGAAGTGAGAGAAGACCTTGATTCTGAGAAATAGTCTTGTCTGCTGGTTCCTAGAGATAAGGAAGCGATATTTCACTGTTTGACACTAATCATATTTGGGCATATTAAATAAGGATGGTCTGGAGGCTTTTTGCAGGAGGCATATTCCAAGTTCAAAGCAGGAGCTCGTTACTGTATTTTAAAGAATCCTCTTAACTCAGACTCTTAACTCAGACATATGAGACAAAGGAAAAAAAGAAGAAAGCCTTTGCAAAGAAGAGAAGGAAAGAGGAAAAAGTTCATTATCCTTGTTTTGTTCTCCCAATATAAGCTTATCAGTGACAGTGGGTGGAATAGTTTCCCTTGCTGAAGAACAGTGGGAGGGAGGGGGGAACTCATCCAAAACAAGATTTATTTATTTTTCTAATGCAACAATCTTAGAAGGTCTCTGGTATTTTCCAAATTATGATAGCCTTTCAAAACATCTCCTTGAAGGAGCCAGCAAGTGCAACCCTATTCTGGTCAAAGGCTGTACTTTGGCAGCGTGTCAGGAGGTGCAAGCCATGCCAAAGGCACAGGAGAGGTCAAGGAAAAATAAATAAACTTAATTTAATTTAATATCAATTTAATTAAAGTGAACAGAAGAAGATAGAATGGAAATTAAAATAATGACATAGGTGATACAATAGCTCCCTATGCATTAATTCCCTTCCTGGATTGTTTCCATGCACTTGAGAAAGGGCTTACATGTCCCAATTGGGCTCCGAGCTCTACCAAACAATTTTGTCATAGAAAAGGCCTGCAGCATTATGGGAAGCTGAAAAGACCTGGCTTTTCTAGGCGGCCTTTGGGAATTGATTACAGAGCCATCAATGTAAAATGTCATTTTATTTCATTGATATTTTGTTTTCCATTTTTTCCATTATGTTGTTATTGTTGCATTTTACTACATGTGTTAAATTTGAAGAAATGATATCCCATTATTCTGATCAACAAAAAAGTAGACATTTACAACCACAAAAATGTCAATATGATACCAGAAAATGAGTTCCACAAGTCAGAAGGTATCCAGTAAAGTCTTGGGGAAGAACAGAGGGAACTATGAATAGTACTGATGCCTATGATTAAAACCCAAAAATGACCAGCTCCCAAGGAGTTCAGAGTCAAAAAGAATGTTCAAAAATGCTATGTGTATCACTGACAATATGAAGAAAAGAAATATCAAGACTGAATATTGTCATTTTGAGTATCAGTGAATTGAAATGCAGTGGAATAGGTTACTTTACCTCAGAGATTTATCAGGTATTCTGTGGACAAGAAAAATCACAGAAGAAATAGACTAGCTGTCATTATTAACAAAAAGTGTCAGTCACTGCTTTAAAGTAACCCCCCAAAATGGTAAAATGATTTCAATTAAAGTCCAAGGCAAGTCAATCAATATTGCAGTGATCCAAATCTATGCTCCAACGAAGTTGAACAGCTGAAGAAAATTAAACAGCCTATGACAATTGGCAGTGCCTCATAAACATTCCCCCTTTCCACCACCCCAAAAGATATTGTACAAATTGGAATAACTGGAAAAATAGCATCTGGAAGAACTGGAAAATATGGCTGGGATATAAAAACAAAGCAGGAGGCAGACTAATATATTTCTGCCAAGAAAATCCAATGTTTGTGTCAAACATCATTTTCTAACAACCAAAAAGACATATCTACACATGGAGACTACCAGATGGACAACACTGAATTGAAATTCATTATATGTCTTATAGTATAAGATGGAGAAGCTCTCTTCAGTAGCAAAAACAGGATTTGATAGTGATTACAGTTCACACCATAAACACCTTTGTGCAAAGTTATAATTCAAACTAAAAAAAACAAACACCATCAAACCATAAGAGCATAAGAGCACCAGCCGGCCTACCGTCCCTGTCCTAATGTTCCCTTTAATTGTATTCATTTTATGTATTCAATTCATGCTTATACTTATATATATTATTTAATATGTACTTGACTAAATAAATAAATAAATAAATAAATAAATAAATAAATAAATAAATAAATAAATAAGAAAGATACATTAAACCACCCAAGTCCAATAAGTGGTGGATATTCAACGTGTTTTCTGTCATTAGTTTGGATGAACTCTATTGCCTCAGGTGAAGTCCATTATTGCCCCAAATTCAGATTTTGTAAAGTTTTCTGAACTAAATCCATAAAATTGTAGATTTATTACAAATAATATGGATTATAGCAGCTGATTAATTAAGGGGTCAAAACATTGAGATGCTGACCATGACTCACAATTGAAGTCCCAGTGATTAGCTTTGGAGGTCTCATAAAATGTAATGATTCATCTTAATAATTTAGGTGTCTCTAAAGTTGAAAGGGCTGCAATTCCAAATCAAGACATCAATGTTTTAATTTTAAATCCTGCCAGCAGGTGGCAACTGATAAACAGAATTTCTCTTTTAACAAGGTAATAAAATCTCATTATGAGCATCCACTAATTGATCCTAAAAAAACTAAAATGAAGGGAAAACTGAGGTGGGGGGGAGAACATAACTTTGGGTTGATATTGACTCTGCAGCTTCTCCCTCTTGGCTAAATCAAGTTCATATACCCTCATTTTGAAACAAAAGAAGGAAGTAAACAGTAATTCAAAATAACCCCTCTGTAAAGGAGGAAAAGGAATGGGGCAGAGAGAAAAGAAGAAGAAAAATCTAGACATGCATATCTTGGCAATATGTTCAGACAGTAGATAAGGTAAAGTAGTCCAGAGGTATCCCTTTAAATCCTCTTAGGAAGTGCTTTATCTAAGAAGTGATTCCAGAAGGAATTTTGTTTTGTTTTGTTTTTAAATGATGGTGATATTGATATGATAAAGGCATTGTTAATCAAACATTGGTTCAATACTTGAGTCTAAAATCAATCATTTGACAGGGCAAAAGTATTGGTCTTAAGTCTCTTTGAAAATGTATTTAAAATGTTTTGACTTCTCTGATCATTGATGCAAAATATAGTAAGGACGGGGACGGACATGAAATATTGCAACTAAGCAGATGTAGGAAAATTCCATGCTTTGGAAAGCTTCTCCTCTCATTTGTAATCTCCTTAGTAAAATCTGGGTAAATAGATATTTTAATTTTAAGACCCTACTCCAACAGAGATTTCACTGCTTCCTGTCTAGATCCCACAAAAATCTCATTTTTTATTTTTTTGTAAAATGCAGGAAGTGAACAATAATAATGTTTGACCTGGAGTTAGCCCCACATAAGAGACTATTATTCACATGTTCAATTTCAGTTAAAAAAAAAACAGCAAGCAGAAGAAAAATACTCTTTAAAAATACTCATAATTTCTGCGCAGTGAGTTAGATTAGAGCCATTCTAAATATTAATCATACTCAGATTCTTCGTAACTAGGTGAGATTCCAAGAGACAAATGTGGAATTTCAGCTACTAATGAAGAATCTGACCGTGATTATCAAACCACCATGATTAGCATACAGCTCTCCTGTTTGTCATTTGATTTTCTAGGTTAGACTTTCTTTTGAACCTCTTTAAGAGTGTTATTTTTCCCTGTGGTCATTGTTTAAAGAGCTGTGGTAATGCAGTGGATAGAATGCAATATTGCAGGTTAATTCTGCTGAGTGCCAGCAGTTCAATTCTCACCAGCTTAAGGTTGACTCAATCTTCCATCCTTCTGAGGTTGATAAAATGAGGAGCCAGATTGTTGGGGACAATATGCTGATTGTAAACCGTTTAGAGAGGACTATAAACTGTGGTGGGTTGCTCCTGGTTCGGTCCAGTTCTTGTGAACCGGTAGTAAGTCCCGTCGCGCAGTCCTGTTGCGAACCGTAAGTAAAGGTAAGTAGAACCCACCCCGGCTGTAAAGCACTATGAAGCAGTATATAAGTCTAAATACTATTGCTGTTAAAGAAAAAGGTGAACTTCTTAATTGCTTTCAAACTTAATTGACAAAGGATCTATTTTAATAAATTGGCCAGAGTGCCACCTTGTTTGATACTACTGGTGTGTGACAACACAGCTGATACTTGAGTGGTAGTAGGAACTGTCTCAGTTCTAGTTAACATGATTACAACTTAATGATCAGTGACTGTAAGATATTATAATATAAATGCAATCACCCTCAATTTAACAACCAGAATGGGGAGCAGAATTTCAGTCACTAAACAGTGTGGTTGTTAAGCAAATCATGACTGGACCCAATTTTATGAATATCATTACCATGATCATTAGATGAATCACAGCAGTTGTTAAGCAAATTACATTAAGTGAATTACAAGGCCATAAAGCAAATCCAGCTTCCCCAATCTATTTTGCTTGTCGGAAACCAGCTGGGAAGGACACAAATCATGATCATGTGATCACAAGATGCAACATCTGTTGTAAATGCAAGCTATTTGCCAACTGCCCAAATTGCAATCACAGGACTGCAGGGGCATGCAACCGATATAACTTCAAGGAGGATAAGACATTTTTTCCAAGGCTTCCGTAACTTTGATTGGACCATAAATTGAGGACTACCAATATCCTTAATTTATTGGTTTGATGAAATATTATGCACAAAGAACAGGATTTTATATAATTTAAAGGGGGGAAAAAACAATCAAGGACAGGGGGGAGAGAGATGCCAGTTCACATTGCCATCTCCAGCTTTCAAGTGTATCTTTCCCCGCTCTTTGCAGGGTTTTCAAAATATACTCATCTTGGTACATAATTCTTGAACCAAGAAATATTTGAAAGCAAATATTAGTAGATTCCCAGAATTGTTTGATCATTTGTGCTGAGATGGATTCTGTTTGGGGGAGCTCAAGCTATTTCATGGACTAGAAATCCAAACTGTTACTTTTTCATTCCCAATAGTACAGCAGCCTGCAACTTATTATAGCTCTATGCATTCCAAGTAACCCTAAAACCATAAAAAAGCAAGAGTTTTGAATTAGACTCTGGTTTAATGGTTGTAATTTTGGCCATAGTAGCTGTAATGAAAAGTGCCCCTTTTTAAATAAGACTAAATGCTGCTTACTAAAAACCAATGGCGAAATTCTTGATGCAACAGTTCTAATTTCAGGGCCACTTCTCATGTAATTTGCCACATGTAATGCTAATGTAACACTAATATTAACCTAGAGCTCATCTCAGCCTGAAAATGGGACTCAAGTCTTTAAATACTCTTTTGAATTAACATTTCAATGGATTGAATTAAGACTAACAAAATCTTTTTTTCAAAAGAGGTCCTTTCCTTCTCTTATTTGATTGTCCAGCACTTTGTTTGCTAAACTCCCTACATCTTTATTTTGTTAGCTTGAAGTCCTCAGTATAAATTGGGTATCTTTCATTGTCTCTGATTGTCTTACAAGTCTACTATAGAATAGAAAATAGTTTTATCAAAGGTCTTACCTACAAGAAACTGGGACCTTAGGAATGGATTAAAGGGGATTATGTATTACATTCTTAATAATAAAGATTGATAGCAGATACGGGCACTATTTTAACAGGTTTTTTTCCTCCCCCGCCTCTCTTTACCTAACTATTATGCAAAACCTTTATCATCTTGTCTTCCATTACCTTTTCAGAAACTACAATTCTGAGTTACTTGAAATCAGTACTTCTATGTCAATGTTTTCTCTTATAATACAACATGAATTTTGCTAGCTACACTTGCTTTCTAACTTTTTACAGAAGAGGCTCTTTAAGAAGCAAAAATAGAACATGCCTTATGTTATAAATGGCCTTTGTTAACAGGGACACTCTTTGCTCTTCAAGAAGGGGCCGTGGGTGGCTCAGGCTGTAAGATAGCCTGTTATTAAAGACAGCTGCTTGCAATTACTGCAGGCTCGAGTCCCAACAGGCCCAAGGTTGACTCAGCCTTCCATCCTTTATAAGGTAGGTAAAATGAGGACCCAGATTGTTGGGGGGGGGCAATAAGTTGACTTTGTATATAAATATACAAATAGAATGAGACTATTGCCTTACACAATGTAAGCCGCCCTGAGTCTTCGGAGAAGGGCGGGATATAAATGTAAATAAAATTTTTTTAAAAAAGCTGATATGCAAATAGGATTGCAAGGCAGTAAAGATGGGTCAGAGTTCTAAAATGAGGTCTAAATGTCAATTTTTGCTATAGGGGATAGAAATATGGATCTCCAGATTGTAGTATTGCATTTCATGCCCTATTCAGTCACTGCCTGAAGCCACTACACCAGCACAGCTGTGTCTCCTAGAAAGCAAAACTGGAAATTCCAGGTTTAATAGCAAATGATAACTGCTGATACTGTGATCCCCACTACCCAAAGGAGAACCAGGAAAGGATGATACGCCATATCATACTTTCCCCTCCTGTGCCTGTTTATCCAAGCACAGTCATTGCTGTGAAAGAAAGGAGATGACAGGAAGCAGAGCTCAGAAACATGAAAGAAAGGTCCCAGACAAAGACCAAGCCTCAAGTCATTGCAGCAAAAACATCTGCAGTTTTGAGTCAGGGAGTCCTAATCTTTTTTTTCCCCCTACAATCCCTGTAGCGAAATGACCACTGTATTCAACATGAGGAAAATAGCAAAATCAGAAGGTATTATCAGAGGTGGGTTTCAGCAGGTTCTGACCAGTTCTGGAGAACCGGTAGCAGAAATTTTGAGTAGTTCGGAGAACCGGTAGTAAAAATTCTGACTGGCTCCTTCCCCATCTATTCTCTGCCTCCCAAGTCCTAGCTGATTGGGAAGAAATGGGGATTTTTGCAGTAACCTTCCCCTGGAGTGGGGTGGGAATGGAGATTTTACAGTATCCTTCCCCTGCCATGCCCACCAAGCCACCCCACCAAGCCATAACACACCTGCGAAGCCACACCCAGAGAACAGGTAGTAAAAAAATTTGAAACCCACCACTGGATATTATGATGGAATGAAGTAAGAGTTCCCAGGAGGCAGGAGTATAATTTTGAAGAGTAAGAGACGACTCAGATATTATGTGTGAGAGAAAGAGGATGAAGACAGCCTCTCCCTAATAGTTCACAGAATGTATTGTAGAGGCAGTTAGTAGAGTCCTCGGTCTGGCAAGATTTTGTTTATATGTGTGAAATAATAAAGTACTTAGCTTGGAAGAATCACCATGTCTAATCCTTTGTTTTGGGCCTGACATCAACGTTGCCAGACTACTGTCTGCATCTCCAGTATACAGTACTCTGAATGCCTGACTAGGTGGCTCAGTGACTAAGACACTGAGCTTGTCAATCAGAAAGGTTGGCAGTTCGGTGGTTCGAATCTCGTACAGGTCTCCTGCGTGAGCAGGGGGTTGGACTAGCTGACCTCCAAGGTCCCTTCCAACTGTGTTACTGTTAACCCGTTAACCTATTAACTATTAGGGAAGGGCTGTCTTCACCATCTCTCACACATAATATCTGGACTGAACTGCCTCTTACTCCTCTGAAACATACTCAACTTCTTCTTGGAAATCCACCTCCTTATACATTCTGTCAGCAAGTGTCAATTGGCAGTGTCAATTGTGGGGAAATCAGGAAATCCAGGTAGTTCAAATGAATATAAAGCTTAAACTCTCTACAAGAATCTGAACTACTAATGGTCAAAGCAAATTGGCAAATTGGCAGTAGGTAAGAGACAGTGGAATTCAAGATCTCTTGTGAGTGCAAAGGGATTCGAGACCAATGACGCGTTTCACCTCTCCCTCAGGTTCAGCCTGGTAATCTCCTACAGGCAAGAGGAGCTTAATTTAACAGGCCAATAAGAATGTGCTTTGATTTGTGGTTTTATTCTGAATATTTCTAGTTTAGAAAAATGCTTCATTTTCCTGCAACACTGTGGCACTGACAGAATTAAGTCTGGATTCCTTAACCAGAGGCTCTAATCAGTAGATGGGAGTAGGTGAGCCACATTCTTATTTTAAATAGTCTTTCTGCCTTTTTAATTTAAAAGTTATTTGATGCGGTGAAGAGAAGCATCGTACCATGTCTCCATTTTCCTTTCTTCTTCCTAGCGTTTAGACAGATACAATTGGGAGTAGATAATTTATTTTGTTCCTTTACAGCATGTTACCTAATTACAAAGTTCTCAGAGAGGCCCAAGAAGACACAAAAACAAATATAATTTCCTGTTGCTGGATGCAAGTTCTTTATAATTCTCATTCCCAGTACAATTTTTTACTAGAAAATTACCATATTTTCTGACTAAGAGCTTCACAGTAGATTAGTTAACAATATGTTTTTATTAAAAACCTAAGTTAATGTCCTAATTCCCTGAAGAAGCCTTCTGGGCATTCTGTAATTTTTCTTTCTTCTGAAAAACTGTATCTGTGGCCTACACACACACACATACTCCCCAAAAACTTAATCAGCCACCTTTGATTTAGAACTAAGAAGCCTAGTTCTTTATAACTACAAAGACTAATAGTAAGTTTGAATTTTCAGATAGTTCAAAGAAAGGTTTCATGATTTTACCTTACCAAGATAAATTCAGAAGCTATGAGATTTTTAAACCATAAAATGGTTGAAGAGGGATCAAGCCAAAGTTGACAATACTATATATACTTGTTTGGAAGACCATCTCTAATAGCAATAGCAATAGCATTTAGACTTATATACCACTTCACAGTGCTTTACAGTCCTCTCTAAGCAGTTTACAGAGTCAGCATATTGCCCCGCAACAATCTGGGTCTTCATTTTACTGACCTCAGAAGGATGGAAGGCTGAGTCAACCTTGAGCCGGTCAGGATCGAACTTCCAAATTGCAGGCAGCTGGCAGTCAGCAGAAGTAGCCTGCGCTATTGCATTCTAATCACTGTGCCACTACAGCTCTTAATAACAGTTTTAAAACAGTAGACTCTGGTTTTGCACTAGTTTTAAAAGGCACTTTGTTTATCCTGATAAATACTTGGGAAACTAATCCATAGATTATATGATTTGGCATAACATAAGAATATTTGGTTTCTAAATGATCATTTAGAGCCTAGTGTTCTCTTAAAAATCAGACAAATAGATTCACTAAGTCAAGCTAAACTTATAAAGAAGCTCAATTTTGATCTTTAATTTACTGTAATCATTAAAACCTACTCTTTGCTATCCAAAAACACAAAGTATATTTATCTCTGTCCAACCTCTGTCAGTTTTGTTTGGCTGTGACTGATTGATATTCACATATTAAAATCAGTAAAAACAATATAAGGTCATGTTCTGGCACCATTTCTGAATCATATCTCATTGCAATGACTATATCCTTCATTTCGGACCATTATCCCACTTTGCTATTGTTAAGCTTCCGGTTAACAATATACATGAATATGTTTGTTTCACTTTTCACTCTCTGGAGAACAAGTGGATTGTTATCTATCTGAAAGTCGCCTTTACTTATAAGCTCTTGTTGTTGTTGTTAGTTGCAAAGTCGTGTCCGACCCCATGGACAATGTTCCTCCAGGCCTTCCTGTCCTCTACCATCCTCTGGAGTCCATTTAAACTCATGCCTACTGCTTAAGTGACTCCATCCAGCCACCTCGTTCTCTGTCGTCCCCTTCTTCTTTTGCCCTCAATCTTTCCCAGCATTAGGCTCTTCTCCAGTGAGTCCTTCCTTCTCATTAGGTGCCCAAATTATTTCAGTTTCATCTTCAGGATCTGGCCTTCTAAAGAGCAGTCAGGGTTAATTTCCTCTAGGACTGACTTGTTTGTTCTCCTTGCAGTCCAAGGGACTCGCAGGAGTCTTCTCCAGCATCAGAGGTCAAAGGCCTCAATTCTTTGGCGCTCAGCCTTTCTTATGGTCCAACCTTCACAGCCATACATTGCAACTGGGAAAACCATAGCTTTGACTATACACACTTTTGTTGGCAGGGTGATGTCTCTGCTTTTTAATACGCTGTCTAGATTTGCCATAGCTTTCCTCCCCAGGAGCAAGTGTCTTTTAATTTCTTGGCTGCAGTCCCCATCTGCGGTGATCTTGGAGCCCAGGAAAATAAAATCTGTCACTATCTCCATTTCTTCCCCATCTATCTGCCAAGAATTGAGAGGGCCAGATGCCATGATTTTAGTTTTCTTAATGTTGAGTTTCAAGCCAACTTTATACCTATAAGCTTTACCTATAAGCTCTAAACATCATACCTACCATGAATAGAATAGAATTCTTTATTGGCCAAGTGTGATTGAACATACAAGGAATTTGTCTGAGGTGTATATGCTCTCAGTGTACATAAGGGGAATAAAATATATCCATCAAGAATAAAAAGATACAACACTTAGTGACAGTCAAGGTCACTAATAAGCTATCAAATCGTACAAAGTCTACAAGGATGATATTACCATCCTGTCTTTCTAGAACACGGAACCAGGACAACCAACAACATCTGGGAAAGGGAGAAAGTCAGCAAGCAGAAGGAAAGGAAAATGTTGTCCTCCTACCTAAAGAGGACAGAACTGTTCATGATTTACACATACTGTATATCATGGTGCTTTCTAGATGTCTGAACTTCTATTCTCAGACATTTTTCAGCCAACCTGCCATTCTTTAGAATCCCAAGGGTTGAAATCAGTGGTGGGTTGCCCCTGGTTCGATCCGGTTCTTGCGAACCGGCAGTAAAACTGTAATGTATCTGAATATTTGGAGGGAAATTTGGGCGGGAAAATACACGTTCCTGATTGGCTGGTGCCTCAGCCAAAATACTATATAAAGAGAGAGGTTTGCCTGGTGTTTTTGCTGAGTCCTCACAATAAACCAAAGAGCTGTTGTTATTCATGTGGTCTCCTGTCTCATCATTGCCCAGACTTAATAAAAACCAAGGGCAGGCTCCGCCCATCCACCCAGATGTCGTGATAGATAATCTGCACATGCGATCCCATTGTGAACTGGTAGTAAAGGTAAGTAGAACCCAGCCTTGGTTGAAATGCACACAACTAGAGGGTATCCAAGTTGGGGAAGGCTGCCTGCATGTTATGTGAACCCAGTCATTGGGGTTTATTAACAAATTCCAGCTTAGTGTAACATATGCATAGCGCCTAGGAAATGATTATTTAACAATAGAATTACGTTCTCAGCCAGGTAAACTTTCTAATCCATTTCAGGGCTGAGTAAAAAAAAACAAAATGCAACAGGATACATCAGCAATAGAAGTGAGGAGGAAAGATTATTAATCAGTTTAACTGATGAAAAATACAATTTATTGTAAAAAAAAAAGAGATGTAAGGACAGTAATATAGAGAGAGCAAGAAGGATACATCATAATGTATAACAAATGAAACCCATGGCTCCAAATCCTGAGTTGGGAACACTTAACCAAGAGATAGAACAAAACTAGAAGTATTTATGCAGTACTTACAGGGAACTTGTCTGTTTGTTTGTTTGTTTTTTGTTTACATTTATACCCCGCCCTTCTCCGAAGACTCAGGGCGGCTTACAGTGTATAAGGCAATAGTCTCATTCTATTTGTATATTTTTACAAAGTCAACTTATTGCCCCCCCAACAATCTGGGTCCTCATTTTACCTACCTTATAAAGGATGGAAGGCTGAGTCAACCTTGGGCCGGGCTTGAACCTGCAGTAATTGCAGGCTTTGTGTTCTTAATAACAGGCTGTACCAGCCTGAGCTATCCGGCCCCTGCTTACCTGTCATGGTCTAGAGGTACACTACTCAACTATCTGGTAGTTTCTAATTTGCGTCTAATAATAGTTTTAATACAGACAATTCCCTAATTATTTATACTGTTTATTGAAATGGGTGCTACTCAACATTGTACAAGGCTTCTTCTTGTAACTCATGGGGATTTCTGCAGCAGTGCTGACATTGTACATTTCCCGCTACCATCACTATCACCTCGATTCCTGAAAAACATTAATCACAGAACTGGACAGAGCACAACACTTGTCTTCATTTCCACCAGTGTTGACCTGTTCCTGCTCTACATTTTTAATTAACCTTGGAACAGCAAAGAAGGGTATTTTCTCCAAATTCAAATCATATTTTATGGGAAAGATGACAAGCTAATTAAGTTAATTCTTAAGACACCTCTTTGTGAGATGAGGCTAAGGTTGGCTTCTTCTTCAATGTGCAGTGATCAACTGATTAAAAAATAATTACTACTTTGCCAAGGACAAGAACATGAAGTTAATTAAAAGAATGAGGTGTAATCTTAATGAAGCTCAGTAGATTGTATTTTGTAGTAAAACCCTTGCTTGAAAAGTTACATTCACATTGTGTCATTCTGAATACATGTTTGGGACCTGCATACACACAAGCGATATCACTCATTACTTTCTCCTGTGAGCAAAGAAGGGCGGGTTATGAAAATTTTGGCATGCATGTAGGGCTGTTATTATTCACAGGAATTTCACTGAAATACAAATTGGCAGAAACACAGTATTCACATTTATGGGTTGCACTACAATCAGATTTTAATTAGAACTGTCTCCATTCTTTTGAGCTCTTGAACTTTTGTCCTACAACTATTCTTGCTTTCACCGCCTGTTTAGATTTGCAATTCCGATAATGTCTAGATTGCATAAAATAATTGAAATTGAACCATCTTCCAGTGGGGTCAGTAGGATTATTACACCATTTCAGCAAGTAAGTTCTGTGGTTATAACTAGATTCACATGTTGCACTAAACCTTAAATCATGGTAAACCAACCACAGAGTGATTTCACACAGTACAATATGTGAAAACCAAGCAACCAACAGTATGATTTTGAATGAAGCCATTCTTTATAATCTTGCTACCCTGTTTTCCCTAAAATAAGACATCCCCTGATAATAAGCCCAATCGGGCTTTTGAGTGCATGGCAATAAGGCCAAGTATTTATTTCAGGGTTCAAAAAAATATAAGAAAGGGTCTTATTTTCAGGGAAACATGGTAGTTTAATAGAAGAATCTGTATACCATCTGGTTTCTTATCCAACACTCTTAAATATAACTTTTAGGGTTGATTAATGTAGTGTTCAAGAGTGGCAGATAAGAATGATTTGCTTTCTTGCATTGATAAAAATGTTACTTTTCCCTATTTTTTCACAAGCAAGGCAGAAAAAAACTAAGAGTTATAAAGGCAATTGCCAACTTATGAGCACAACTGGGATCAGAACTTCTATTGCTAAGCAGAGTGGATATTAAGTAAATCATGCCCAATTTTACCATCTATTTTATGGTGGTTAACCAAATCTTCCAGTCATTATTCGAATTGGAACTCTCC